>NC_060904.1:7114588-7714588 GCF_014805685.1 Silurus meridionalis | reverse complement strand
ATAAACAACCTTGGTGACCAGAAAAGCATCTCAGAATGCACAACACATCAACTCGTGGGTTACAACAGCAAAAGACCATATCAGGTTCCACTCCTGTTGGCCAAAAGCATAAAGAGGAGCGCATCATGAGCAGATTTTTTTTTTTCAAACCGGGAAGTTGATGACTGGAAAAAATACCTTATTGTCAAATGTGAAGTTCAGGTGAGTTTGTGTCTATAAAAGCCTTAAATCCCCTTAATGTGAACCTAATGTGGGCTTTATGTTTAGCCATTATGTTGTTATGCTGTTATGCGGTTTCTCATCCACCTCGAGGTTCAATATTGTGTGCATGCTGAGATGCATTTCTGCTCACCATGGTTGTAAAGAGCAATAATCTGAGTTACTATATTCATCTTGACATCTACTTTGGCGCTGTTTACATATTTCCTGTTTTATCAACGTGAGCTTTCCAACCACATAAATGTCACTCTAACAATGTTTTATTTCACTATTCTGTGTAAACATCATTGCAAAGAATAAAGTAACAAAATTCACACATTTCCATTGTAATATTTCATGTGAACATTACCTGAAGCACTACATACACAGGATTGGATCATTATATAACTGTACAGGTGTTCCTAATCCATTAGTATGTAAGATTTAACATCATAAGATCAAACATTCATGGAACTAACAAACATCACACCTCGAGGTGGATGGGTTACAACTGCACGACTGCTACAGGACCACATCAGGTTCAGACCATGACACTGAGGCTTTCATGGAGACAGATTTACCTGAACTGCACATTTGAAAATAAGACAAAAAAACTGTATGTGGCCTTAATGAAGAAGATGAGACATGGAGACACATACATACACATACACAATAAGGTGATCTTTGCTCTTCCCACAGGATGAACTTTTTATGATCTTACTGCACAGCACCAACAAGAAACGCTCATGGATATAAAAGAGAAAGGGATGCAAGTTCTGTTTCCTAGGGAATAAACACTTCTCCTTGTGTATGGAACGATGTACAGTGTTGTGTAATGAGACGCTTCTTGTCTCATGCGCATCTTAATGCAATTCCATCCAATATTTTTTTTTATCAGTTTCTCCATCAGTTCTGTAGGTGTATAATATGTTTAAATGAATGAATTTCACTTATTGAATTCTCAGGTACCCAATCTTTCTTTTTTTTAGGTATAATAAATATTCAGTATTCAGGAATAATTAAGTATTTATTGGTAGACATGTTTTCACAAAATATTAGACAAGCAATTACCTTGCATACTTAATGGACCAATATTAATGCACTACATCTGAGCAAACAGATGTAAAGTGACAAAAAAAGTCCAGTATTGAGAAAATGAAAACCTCAATGTACAGAACTAGAGTTTTATAAAGGTGTTAGTGATCTAAATGTGTGCTTTCCCCAATATTGTTTATTAGTGCACTTTATTACTGAACTGATATTTTAGAATAAATAACATTAACATTTCAAATAGATTAGAGCCTACCCTTACTGCTCCTGTTCCTGTGTTTTAGAGAAGAAATTCTTTTTCATACCACAGAAAACATATAATTAGTTCTATTTGCAAATTTATCATAGGTTTTGTGGGTTTTCTCTTTGTTATGCAAATGACAAACAACTTTCGTTCTCTTTTCCACCACTGACCTCTCAAGTCTTTCAGAAGATATCAGATGGACTTTAACATCCAGCAACTTCAGTGTCATCACATAAAGTGCTGGAACAAGCTTTAATCTCTGCTCAGATATTTTACCTCCACTATAACTTTCTAAAAAAAATCTGACTTTCTTCTAAAAAGATGCAGAGGTTATCAGACTGGTGTAAAGCCAACAACCTTTCTCTGACCATAGACAAAACAAAAAATACATAGATAAAACTCTGAACATAGACAAAACAAATACCTTGGTGTTCACCTAGCAGAGAACCTCACCTGGTCCCTCAAAACCAACTCCATAACAAGGAAAGCCCAGCATCGTCTCAACTCTTTCAAAAAGCTCAGGAAGGCACAGCTTCCACCCCACATCCTCACAATCTTCTACAGAGGCACCATAGAAAGCATCCAGAACAGCATCCAGAACAGCTGAGTCACCATTTCAGATAGCAAGATCCTGCAGCGGATAGTGAGGACGACTGAGAAGATAATCTCTCTTCCTTCCATCAAGGACATTTACACCAAACGCTGCATCCGTAAGGCCACCAGCATTGTGGCTGATCTCACACACACCCTCACACACACACACACACACACACACACACACACACACACACTCTTCACTCTTCTGCCCGCTGCTTTTTTGCACACTTCAGTTGAACTAAAAGTTTACATCTAGCCAAATGTCTACATATTCAGTATTTTATTTTTATTTGTTTTTACGGACAATCCATTTTTAACCTTCTGTACTGTACTGGTTGGCGCTACTGTGTTACTGTTTTTCCTTGTCTCATGTCTCTTGCGTCCTCCCCAACTTAGTTGTTAATTCTGAGTTATGTGTTGTTCTGTGTTCCTTGTGTACACTTATGTTAATTTATGTTGTTTGATGTAGTACCTTGGTCCTGGGGAAACGTTTCGTTTCACTCTGTACTGAACTGTATATGGTTGGAATGACAATAAAGCCTACTTGGTGTCACTTGACTTGAGTGTGGTTATTGTTGTCTCTTAATGCTAACGATTAGTATTATTGTCTCTAGTGCTCTCAGAGTCTTGTGCATGATGTTAAAAATTGAAGAAAGAACAAGTAGCTGACCTCTGCCCAATGCGTGACGTGTGAGTTGTAAGTACTCCAGGGAAATACTCTGGTGTTACTGTGTGCGCAACACTAGAGGGCGGTATAGTATTACAAAATCAGAGTTGGAAGCATTTTCTGAATGTTGTTTTGCTTCCTTGTTTAAAATACATTTTCGGGGCATTGATTTTATGATTATGATTATTATTATTATTATTATTATTATTATTATTATTATACATTTGTTTGACTATTAAAACAGTAATAGATTTTCTCTCAATGCATATCTGCACCTGTGACTTTTTGACTTGTGTATATACAAATAACATGCGTATAAAGAAGCACATCACTTTTTGTGAACGTTTTCTCATTAATTGTTCTGGTGTAAAAAGGTATTTACACTAGCAGTAACGACAGACAAATAATACATGATAGACGTTTGAAAATCCCATCAAATGTACAAAGTTTAAATAAAAAAATGAAGTGAATTGTTTCAATTATACAAGTGTCCACCAGAGGCCACTATTGATTTAAAAAATAAAGAACAGTTAAAAGTTTGGATTTTTGTCATTCGTAGTAAACCTTTATACAAATTGTTTCTTTTAACTGTAAGAAAGTAGTCATAAAATACCTTGGATAATGTTGGATATTGGTTTTTACTACTTTAACAAAAGTAAAAAACAAACAAACACAAATTATACCCCTTCAGGTGATAACTCTTTCAGCTCATACATCGATACCAGGAAAACATAAGCACAGCAAACTAACCTCAATCTGACACTGCTTAGAAAATGAGTAATGGTGATATCCGTTACATTGTAAGATGTAATTTTATTGTTCCACCCTTTCCCCCCTAAGCTTCCATTTACATTTTAGATCAACAAGATGGTATCAAAAGTTTCTAAACGAATGGTGCTACCGGGTGCTATTCTGACCACGTCTGGGATTTCATCAAGTTAGAACAAAGAGCAAATTAAAAATTCTGTGTGAAACTGGGCAAATCTGCCACAGAGACGTTTGACATTTGACATATGGCAATGCAGCATTGAGTCGTTCGAGGTGTTTTGAGTGGCGCATGCACTTCAAAAGCAGAAGAACATCACTGGAAGATGACGAGAGATCAAGAAGACAATCCTGAAAATGTCTAAACCATTGGGCAACTTGTTCATGATGATCGTCAAAAGACAATCCATATGATCTCACTTCAGCACCCACCCTACTTGCCAGATTTGGCTCCTGCGGATTTCGACCTCTTTCTCGAAGATGAAGATCCAGGTCAAAGGTTGCCCTCTTGGCACCATTGTGGAGATCCAGCGCGAATCACAGAATGTGTTTGACACGCTTAAAAAACGACTTTCAGGACATATTCCAAAAGTGGCAGGAACACTGAAAGTGCTGGATTGCTGTGCAAGGGGACTATTTTGAAGGTGATCGTGTATAAACATAGATAAACAAAGTACTTTCTTGTTAACGGAGCTAGTATGAACACTTTTTGATACCACCTCATACATTTAGAGTATTTCACAGATGCCCTTATCCAGAGTGACTTATGGTTATCTGAGTTTTACAGCTGAGCAGTTGAGGGTTAAAGGCCTTGCTCAAGGACCTTCTGATACAGAAACCCATCATTTTATCCACTGAGCTACCACTTCCCATTTTCCTTCGTTTTCTGTCTTGTCTCTGTTACACTTTTCTCATCTCCAACTGCATTAACAGTAAAGACTATAGTTCTATCAATGTAATGTGATGATGTGTAGGAAAATACTCAACACAGAAAATATTATTATTACAGTGGCACTGAGTAAAAGACTGGAGGTAGCAGAGCTGAAGATGTTGAGGTTTTCATTGGGAGTGACGAGGATGGACAGGATTAGAAACAAGTTTATTAGAGGGATGAAGGACATTTTTTTTTGTCCTACATAAGCATGTAGGATTGTGATGGTTTGGACATGTGCAGAGGAGGGACATGGGGTATATCAGTAGGAGAATGCTGAGGATGGAGCCACCGGGAAGGAGGAAGAGACAAAGACCAAGGGGGAGGTTGTGGTGAGGGATGTGGTGAGGAAAGACATGCAGGTAGTTGGTTTGAAAAAGGCAGATGTAGAGGACAGGGGGGTATGGAGACAGATAAGTTACTGTGGCGACCCCTAATGGGAGCAACCGAGAAAAGAAGAAGAAAATGTGGCAGGCCGTACATTTCACACCAAAGCCTTCAGTGGTGTCTTACCTGAATCAATCCACTGTTTAGTACCATCATTATGATACTATGACTATAGAAACCTATAACAGAATGCTGTATCACAGAAGGGTTTCTCAAGCAGTGAGAATGAATGCCATTTCTAAACCAAAAAGAAACAAATAACCTCTTTTTTGTGCATTTTTTCTCTACATTACTGTTTTTCTGGGGATTTGAAATTCTACAGGAAAAAAATGGCAAATGTATAAATGGTTCATAAAAAAGCTTAACAACTGTTTTGAATTGTTTTGGCTGATTTCTCCTCATGATATCCAGCTTTGCTTGAAAAGTCCGTCTTGTAAATGCCCTTGTAAGTGTATCTAACAATTTCTTCTCCTCTGACAGCCATTGTGGAATGAAAATGAGCTATTAAATCCACTTGAATATTTTTGAGCTTGTGCAATTTACTACAGATGCGAGTTGTGAGCTCTGAATAGTACACTCTCTGACCATCCAATCCAAGGACATGAAACTCATGATGTGATTCTAGGTCTTCTAGGTGGCCTTAGAGTAAGTCACAATCTGATTGTTTAAATCTAAGGCTTAAAGCAACATGGATTTAAAGCAACCAAAAGCCCCATTTCTGAAGGCCTTAAGCCAACACGTGACGTGACGACTGAAATCTGATTTGATAGAAACTCCAACGTAAAATTGCACTCCGTGGTGCTGCTCTTTGCAGCAGCACACGTGAGAGAAAAGCTATGAAATGAAGAGGATAGACTACTGGGAACACTTGAATACATATTCATGGACAAAAAATATATTAAAACATAAGTCAGTGCACTTCACTGCATCTTCCTAGTATTGCATTTACAACAAGGATTGCTTTTAAAACCCACTGCTCATTTTTACATTAAGCCATTAGATATTTATATAACATAGATAAAAGGTGGTTTTACCTGCATTTGCCTGAAAGATTTTCTCACATGCTTTACTTGTCACTAGCTGGGAAACATTATTTAATTTTCAAATAAATATTATGAATAGTATAGTAGTATAGTATAAATAAATATTAAATAGTACTTACTTTTATATAAAAACTTTGATTTCTTTATGTTATATCTTGACTTGCTTTGATGGATGTTTCGATTTATATTTACTAAGTCTTTATATAAATTATATACTTTTGATGAGTTATGATGAGGACAAAAAAACTATATTTTTTCTGTTTTCTAACACTGATGTATTATCAATGTTATATTATGTGTAAATTAACTTTTTTTATTTATTTATAAAACAGTGTGACACCTATGTAAACCCTTTTTACTCAATGAAACCTCTGCAGGTATTAAACATTAAAAAATGTTCAAATGTTTCAATCAGCAAAAGCTGACAAAGACTTCATTCTTTTTCATTTTCCAAGTACACTCAAGTCAATTGTTAACAGAGTCACATAATGGTAACAAAAAATGTTTTCAGTCTCCTAGTCTTGAATCATAAAGTAATCACAATGAAAAATCTGCTGCACATTTAGGAGTAAATCTTGTAACATTACTACCACAGAGTTTTTTTTTTTTAACCCTTAAAGGCAAAATATTCAATTATACTAATGTTCAATATAAAAATTCATTATATTCCATACAGTGTAGTTTAACTGTCCCCTGATTGCAAGTATTTCCTACTTTATCTGTATCTAAAGAGAGCGATGCAGCAGTGCTTTATTCTTTCACTTAATTTAGTCTCTCCAGCTCAGCTCACCTCCTCACCTGTCCTCTCTTCTCAAGTAGGTAGGTTTCAACTTTCATGCTAATTCCACTGTCAATGCCATCAGGCCTGTCAGGTCATAGATTGCTAATTAGCAAAGTGTGTCTCTGCTGCGACTCTGAAACACTGTTTTGTTTCTGAAACTTTCAGTCCAGCATTTGCTGTTTCCACTATTTTTGCATTAGATTACTCATTACTGCAATGCTGAATGTCACTGAAAAAGTGTGAAAAAAAGCTGTTTCTAACCTGATCATTAGCTCTTATATTTTGGATCCAACGATGTAACCTGTTGAACTGTTGAAATCATTATTCAATGAGAATATCAAATAGAAACATAATGATGCATATCAGAAAATGAGTCCCAAATAGTTAGGTTTGACTGAAAAATCTGGAATATAAGCCTAAATATGTATATAATAAAAATTTTTTTTTAATATATATACAAATCAATGTAAAAAAAAAGTGTAATATATTGTTAAATTAAATAATGTATCAGCTATATTGTTGACTAATATATCACCATGTGATTTCCTGCGTCTTAAACAAAAACACAAATTTGCCATGCAAACACAAATTTGCCATGTCTTATCAACCTGGAGTAGTTGCCTCTGCATGAGCTTGCTATTTATTTTAACAATGTTTACAGATTATTATTAATATTATTTAATTAGTTTAACGTAAAAATTAAAAAAAACCTTTTATAATTTTGCATCTTTTCAGTGTGCTCACTGTTCAGTTTGCTAATTTTTTGTACTAAATAGTTTATTTATATTTCTATTATATATAGATGCCAAAAAAATGCTAAATTTGAAAACTTCAGATTTCAAAATGATTCAGATTTCAATGAAGACTGGTGGTTACGGAAAACAAGAAATTACTTCCCTTTCTGTTAAACACAGTAACTCAGTGTTGCTCCCTCAAATTCAGTCTATGCATTTAGTAGAGGGTTTGTGTTTAAAGATGGTGTGGGACAGAAAAGACAAAAAAAAAAATCAATAAAATACAGCAACCGGCAACCTCAGCATTGAATTGCACCATGGTCATCAATGCAGAAAGTGGACAGGCACTTAAAGCATCTTCCTGCAAACAAGCATGTGTTATACTTTACTATCCAAAGCAGCTGTCTGCTGTGTTAGGGAATTGTGGAGAAAACGCTGTAAGAATTTGGATTAATCTAGGCAAACGCCTCCGAAGACAATGCATATGCTTGTTATTTATATCATAACAGCTATGGGTAATAATATTACAAACACAAATTGGCATGTAACCCAACTAGTAAGGGCTATTTAGTAAAAATCATTGCAGCACACACACTAAAGGTTTACATCTAGACTATGTTAAGTGCTTCAGCACATAAAGCATGATCCCCAGCCTTATCTGCACATTACTGCAAACCAAAAGTGAGCTATGGCCAGACACATTAACTTAATAGACACAAGTGTCTAAATTAAATCACTGCCGGTGCAGTCTCAACACAAAGCTATTAAAGTTCAGAGCTTTGTAAGAGTTTCTAAGAAAAATACAGCATTTATCAGTCTCTTTTTTCCCCATTCCTTTTCTCTCAGAACATTTCTCATACATCAGTTTATTTGACTACTAATATGTGCATTCATCTTGTTCTCAAGATAACAGCCCTGTCCCTGCTCGAAGAACTCTTTGTTAATTGAATCGTCTAAATATAAAACTTTATAATCATGTATAATGTGAATCAGATATTATTGATATTATTGTCTATTTGGTTTAGTCGTATTCTCTTTTCCTTCACTGCAGCACAGCTGAATTCGCGGATGACGCATGTCAGTTGATGCATTTTTATAATGAACATTCAAAAGTAATTACAGAAATTAAGCTAGATTGAATGCACGTAATGAATTATTTATACAATAGCTGAATACTCATTGGAGTGACACGGACCGTTCTTTTATTTCTGATGTGCAATGCGAACTTTTGTCCTAACTTTGCTCGCAGCGATTTGAACAGAAATGATTTATGCACATCATCATGTTTGGACAAGCTGGAAGATGTGGTTAAATTGAATCAAACAGTGATAATTGTATCAGATTGAACCAATTTTCTTCTGTAATTGGAATGTTATAAGAAAATTAACTTGGTTTCCATGTCATACATTACACCAATTTTCTAAATATTCTAATCTACAGTAATTGCTATAATTCTCAATTATGTTTGAGTGTGTGTATTTTTGCAGGAGTGCAACACTCACATACCCTACATTTGTTAGGTATATGCAATGCTTACATACCCTACATTGAGTGTGTCACAATGCTGCTAAAGGAAGGTGTGCACGATTTTCTGTCTTTATTTCCTATTCCCCTGGTGGCTCATGCTTGTAAATGATGTTCTAATGACACTTTGAAGGTGACAGGGTCAGGATGGGGTCAGTCAGGGGGGGTCACAGGGTCATAATAAACAGAAAGAAGAATCTATTTGGTGTCTGTAATCTCTTTACTCAGTCACTTGTCAGCTGTTTAAAACTAAAGCAGCTGTGCCAAATTCGATTTCAGTCTGAGCTGCAGTGTGTTTCTGTGAGCCTTTAAAGGGGAGGTTGAAGAAATAAGACAAATTTTTATCAATCATTCAGAAGTGCCTTTTTTTTTAGACTTGTTGCTTTTATTAACACAAGCACGCACGCACGCACGCACGCACAAACACACACACACACACACACACACACACACACACAAACAGTATATGCATACATAAATAATCTTTCTTGAGCACTGCCTCTTTGCAATCTAGACACACCACCTTTGTTCTGTTAGGGCAGATTTTTAATCACTATATAGCATCTCATTAAACTGTCTTTTATCTGCCTTACCATTTGATTGTACACATTTTGCTTGGCTGCTCACCCTACTGCTCTCATTTCCTTGTGTCAATTGTTCAAAATTTGCTAATTTTTCAAAACATTATCGACTGACAGGGAAGGGTTCATTAATATTTATGAGGTACGTGCTAGATTACTGACCATTGAGTGTCTGTTCAATTGCTATTTACCGTTTCAAAATTAGCTCACAGGCAACATTAAATGAGGTGCAAACATAACAAAGCAATCAGAATGAAATTAGCTTTAGGGGAACATGAAATAAGGTGGTGACCAGGATGTGGCCCGCAGGCCTTGAGATAGACAAGAATTTAAAAGTTTATTAGAAAGTATTTTGCATTGTGCTATTGAGTACCTGTTGACTTTAGTAATCATTACACATTTCCTATAATTAATTAATTATGTATCTAGTGGAAGTGGATGTGTAGTGCAACAGTTTAAATATTGTAAACAGTGATTTATGGACTTATGGTGTAAAATAGGTAATACATTTGGACATCTATCAGAGAACAAAATTTCCCTACTGGGAATTTGGACTGCACTATGAAATGGCAAACAATTAGTTCACTGCATGATAAACAGTGAATACATTCAGAAACCGTACATGTTTGTACAAGTGCATATAAAAAAAATTGTGGACTGTCGTCATTTCATCAAGTGATTTCCCTTGTATACCCCATTATTACTGTATACCTCCTAATAAATAATGTCATCAAGACACTATGAAGGTGACAGGGATCAGCACAGGGTCAAAATGAGGTCAAAGGTTTACACAATGACAAAGAAGGACCCTGGAGTATAACATCATTTAGTGATTAAGCCATATTTCACTTTGTGTCCCAAAAAACACTCCCCATTATCGGCAAATAGTTCGGTGCAGATTGTGTTTCTGCTTCTGTTCAGAGTACATCATTAGGGCACTAGTCCATTGCAGTGCAGTGTGTAATTCAACGATGGCACAGGATCTTCTCCAGTATACTGTTCTAGCAATGAATAAAAGATGGAAAAACATCCACAATGTAGTACATGGTTAAGTGCGATTTTTATTTCAAAATAAGATATTGTTTCATTCTATAAAATGTTTTTCTGGAGGTTAAAACAACTATTTTTTACATAATATGTACAAAAAAAATAAGAAAAAAGCTGTAGCTTTGTCTTCAGCATTTAAATGTAATTTTCTCCCTTTTCACTTTCAATTACTTAATTTTATGAACTTTACTTACACTATTTTTAAATTGATGTTTTGGAAATCATATTCTTTTAATGTGACCAGTGGGGGCAAAATGGGACCAGTTGAAGGGTTTTCCCAGGCCACCACACAAATCACTGATTTAATTAGAAATCATTTACAATGCCATGCCATCTGATTGGAGTACATACATTTTATGCAGCAATTCTCCATGAAACTGGGCCTTATGTCCAGCTTTAAACTGATAATAATTCTCTGACACTTTTTATATATACCTGGACAGTTCTCCAAATCATCATCATACAAGAAAGAGATATATGTACTGTATGGCTATTTTATAGCCTGTATGGCCATAAAAAAATTTACTTTCTCTGATTTACCACTAGCATTGACCTTATTATTACATGGATCCACTGTGATGTGAAGGATGAATTGTCCTGTTCCAAAGAACAGTATTCTATTCTTTTCTGATTTTGATTTGCATGACCATTTCCTCATACATGATTTTATCCTACCTATACACAATCCTAGGTTGTTTTTAAAACTTTGAAGCTGGAATATGTGTTGCATGTGTTGTGAGTACATAGATGGGGTGTGAACTTGTTTGACTCTATATTTATATTAAAATAAATTAACCTGGTGCACAGCAGGATGAATGCAGGTAGGAGAGTTACACAACACTTTTGATGGCTACATCCAACCGTTCCTCTTTGATCAAACTCCAAAGTCTGTCAGTTTCCTGCAAACATTCATATAGAAAAGTGAACCACTGCTTTGGACACTGCTGTGTCTCCAAGTGAAGTCTCTAAATGTGAATTCTTTAAACTGCAGTATTGTGTTGTAGAGAAGTTAGTTATTTCCATAGCCTGGTAAATTTAATCAGCTGTTCCAGAAACCACAAACACGGTACTGCCTCAGCTTAATGATAAAGTATTCAATTGTGTGGCCTCTTCTTTAGCATCCAGCCAGGTACAGGTACATATAACACATCAGCTGTTCCAAATGCTAGTGTAGTTCTATGATAATAAACATACCCAAGTTCATTTAGTCATGCTCAGTCTCTACAAAAAACAAAATAAAGAGCTTGCTAGCCAGAAAGCTCATTCTCTTGCCTGTTTTCTTGCAACATTTATTCAACTAGCAGTGGTATTCTCACTGACCTCCCCATTTTTAGAACCAAACTATCATTCACATCATTCACATCATTCACATTTACATTTATAGCATATGGCAAGGCCATAGTGGAAAAGCTAAGGATGGTCAAATCATCCCTCCAACTTATTTTTCTGCCAGTCCTGCCTATTCCAAATAGTAGTGTTTCTGGAATGCCATGTTTGGAAATGTTTAATGGAAAAATTGGATACAAACCTCAATTTAATGGTCAGATAAGCCCTCATTTTTCTTTGTTATATGTGATCAGTCAGAAGGTCCCAGTTCTGTTTCTGTCCCTTATCATATAATTTATTACCCACACTATTTTGTGGGCAAATGTGTTCCCATGGGTGCATTTTATGGCATGGGAAAGTCAAAACCATCTTCTTTTACCTTTTTAAAGCTATATAAAAAGAGAATTCATTAAAAAAACATGGAATAGCAATGAGTTTCGAAGCTCATTTTAACTGCTCTTCCTCAAACAAAAAGTGTTTGACTTGAATATCAGACGTCATTATCACTTGGAGCAAAGCTTTGTATAGACTGGTCCAAAGGCTTTCTTGACCTAATTATATAGTCCTTTGAGACCTTGATCAAACATTCATTTCAGAGATGAAGTGAATTCAGTTCTCATGATTGCACTACAGCAGAAAAACCTGGACATAAAAGACTGGGCTGAGACAGAATTTGCGCTTCTCATTCCTTGCTCTCAGGTCTGAACATCATGCTGTTCATACACAGGCATTAGCAGCGGGATGCTAAGCAGTGGTGCAGGAGTGGTTAAGGGTGAGAGACACTGACACAGAGTAAGAGAGGGGCAGAGAAGGATTGATGGATAGATTGCAAGTGTGTGTTCTCATGTTACTAAAACAGCAGGGTGTCACTCAGGCAAATAGCTTTGGCATGAGCTAATGGCGAGCTAGCAGAGACTCCAGAGCTTAATCGTGCTGATTGTGCTTATCCAGACACTTTTAAATGAGGACAGCCTGTCCCTCTTCTTGCATTTCTCAGCCTTGCTTACTTACAAGCCCATTTCCAGTAAGAGCATGGAGTTATGACACAGGGTGCCAACCTGCATGCTTTAATGAGCTAGGTTTGCCTGCTGGAGTTTTTTTTAACAGGCAGTCTGATGTGAAGACAGTCTGCACATTTGTGCCTTATCACTACACAAGGTGTTACAAAAGGTATGTGCTTTTCTTTTCTAGATAATTTACTCAAAACAAAACCATTCAAAACTTCATTTCTATAGTATTAACAACAATAAATGGTAATATTTCTATTGGCCAAGGCTCTTTAATTTAAATGAACATGAATACAATGGTAGGTTTTATTTTACAACGCCAAATAATTTTTTTTATCTTAGCTATAGTCATATAACCCTTCACATAAAGCATATTTGTGGTACAAGATGTAAAAAATCCATTTCACATCTAACTTTTAAATTACATTCAACTGTTCTCTGATCTCTGATCATTCTTTGGAGTCTGGCAATTTCCTACAGGGACATGATCCACTCTTGTGGACTTTGCTATGTGACCAAGAATAGTCTTTAAGATGTAAATTATTTAAGATGCAGGATTGAGTTTGTACAGAAGAGTAGAATTTTGTATTATTTTCATAGCCTGGTAAATCCTGTCAGATTCCTACTGTATTTGCAACAATAAATGGCAATCTCTCTACAGATCAAGGCCCTTTGGAGTAAATAGATAGACAGGTTTCATTTTACAACACCCAATAAATCTTTTTATTTTTTATTTTATTTTAATAAACATAGCCATATAACTATTCATATAAAGCATCTTTATGGTACAATATATACAAAATCCCTTCACATGTCTGAGGATCTCCTGTGCACTGGGCCTATGCGTCTGAGTATACATACAAAAATGCAAATGTAAAATTATTTTTGTTTTATTTAGTTGTATAGATCAGTCATTATATTTTAGTTTTAGAATAAAATACAGTGCTTATAATCTGTTATTTATTTATGCCCAATTAATAAGTATCACTGAGCTGTTTTGGTCTCTTGTCTAACTCATTTCTGCTTTTATAGTCTGTATGTGGTTTAGTGGAATGACTACATGCTTTCGATTTTGAATTCCTTCCCACATAATATATCAGTCTGGTACTTGATCTTAAGGCTAAGCATAGTCCCCACTCCACAGTGCCATTTGCTGAGATCCTTCATCCTAATGTAAAAGACAGACAGACTTTCAAGTGGTCTCAATAATCATAACACTGCACAGAAAAGACTAAAGCTTTACCAAGGAAACCACTAATGTTGCCTTGGAAAGCTAAACGTCATATGGTTCCCTTACCCTCTATTCATTGTGGGAAGCCATTAAAATAAAAAAAAGACGTTGAATAAAAATGAAAAAGTGATTGCTTTGAGAAAAATAAACAAGAAAATGCCATGTTCAATGTCACTCTTGCACACCACATGCATGTGGTGTGTGTTAGTCGTGTGGAACTGTTTTGATATTGTGGTCACATTACTGAGAGAATGATTTCTGAATGAGAGGGTAAAAGATTTGCAGCAGGTGTAATTTGTGCCATATGAGAAGCTTTAGCAGCAGTCCTCTGTAATAAAATGTTAAGTAATACCAAGGATTTAAATAGCTTCTCACTCGTGCATTGTGGTTACACTGCACCACCCAACAAACCTTGCTTTTTTTTTTAAGAAATATTTGAGCAAGTAAAATTTGATATATGAAATGGAAATTGAAACCAGGCATTAAAATTACTTAAATGTACCTTTTAACTGTTCTGGTAGGACAAAATAAAATATTCAAGACATCCTGTAAGAGGCACAAGGTATCCAACTGTCATTAATATAAATCATAATTACTCAATAATTAATCTGAAATGCTAATGAGAACATTCAAAAGACCACATGAAACATACACAACCCCATAATAGACACAGTGCAATAACAATCTGTCTATTACAGTAGAGGGAAGTATTTTTACTTTATTACTATAGTCAGGTACATTTTTCAGTTTTTGTACTTAAAATTTTACTTAACTACATTGGAATGAAAATTTGTACTTCATACTTTTTTTCACTTAAAAAAACAACAACCTCTTTTCTCAATCTTTTGAGGTGAATACATAAATGATCATGAGACCACAACTGTATTCCCACAGCAGGAGTTTCTGTGGAGTAAATTCTTTCAGTACATGCAAATACTTCTGGACTGTTCTTCATGGTGCACTCAATCCACCACTGATTATACATGTATTCCTTCACACCAACTTGGAAAATGGAGTAAACTCTGTTTAAAAAAGATATTACTAAGATTTTTGAACAGGTTTATATACATTTTATTAGTATATTAGTTTTTAAACTGCCAACATAAAGAGGTTCTGGACTCTTCAATGCTGTTTGCAAACAGTCATAAAGGGACTGAAAGAGGAAAATACAAACAAAACATCTCTTGATTATTATTATTTTTTTTACTGTTCATCTTTTCATCCATTTCTTTTTTAATTTCTGTCCATCTTTGTAGCTATCTGCCCTTTCTGTCCGTATTTCTTTCTCATTTATTGCCTGCTCTCGTCCCAGGAGACCTCGTAATCAGTTAGAGAGTGGGAGAAATGAGTGACAGAGGTGAACGTGCCTGTCAGCTGAGCTTTCCCTAATTTTCCTCACTCCTTTCTGTCTTCTGGTTACGCCATTACAAAAACAGACACACGCACACACACACACACACACTTTCGATCTGCCCCCACCTGCACTATTAACTGTCCAGTCTGCCTGGTGTATTGGTCACAAATAGACCCTATGCAGAATGTCCCCCAGCAGGACTTTGAAGCTTCATTAAATGTAATCTTAGTTAAGCCTAAATGACCCAATTTACATTACTTGCAAAAATACAAAATGATAAATCATGACATGTTCATTAGCTTAGTTCTGGCAATAAAAACTACGTTTGCAACAGACCACAGTTACAGTGCTACTGCATCGCTATTTGAAATATATATTTTAATGTGACTTTAGCTCTGCCCTCGATATCCCACACTCTGCACTGTTCACCAAGCAATGTCCATTATAGCACTGACTACCTGCTGCGAGTAATCAGGAGAGAGAACGTGCTCAGCGTATTTCATTATATTTACTCCCCTGATATTGATCTCCAGGTTGAAGATACTGATTTGATTATGGGCAAGCAGGTTTATTGTGATTCAGAGTCACGATCAACTGGCCGAATTGCTGACGTTAGAGTGGTAGAATGGCCACTGAGAATATCCGAAAAATCCACTGAGACCTGTCCTTTTATAATTCAAATTGTCTTTTGCCTTTGTTTAATATATCATAATTAAAAATGCCTTCTGGGATATCATCAGAGAAGGTGAGTGCAGACCAAGTGACGCAAATTCTAGGAAGAATTTATTAGTTGCAACACAGGCAATCGAATCCAATATGGTGACCCAAATCGTAATCCACATACATGCAAAGTTCAGGTAAGATAAGATAAGATAAGATAAACCTTTATTCGTCCCACAGTGGGGAAATTTCTATGTTACAGCAGCAAGACAAAGAAATAAAAATAGATGCAAATATATATAAAAAAAGAAGAATATACAAAAAATAAAAACAGAAATAAAAATAAATAATAATAACAATAATAATAATAATAATAACAACAAAGAAATAAAAATAAATGCAAATATCTAAAAAATAATATACATATACTACAATACCAGTATATATACAGTACAATGTAATAATACAAATAGGAAAAAAAACAAAAGTACGCTTTTTAAGTCATGTTTTGAGGTAGCATTGCACGTAAATTGCGGGTAATATTGCACATAATATTGTACCTGATTTGTTTAATAATATTTCACACAGATAAAGTTATTGCACATCTTAAAAAGTAATAGCAGTGTTGTATGTTGGTGACTGGTTTTACTGGGAACAGCTTTGGTTGTATAGTCTAATAGCAGCAGGGAGAAAAGACCTTCTGTATCGCTCCTTCAGACACTTGGGATGTATTAGTCTGTTACTAAAAGAGCTGCTCAGCGATGTAACGGTTTCATACAGGGGGTGGGAGGCGTTCTCCAGCAATGATGATAGTTTTGTTACCATCCTCCTTTCTCCCACCTCCTGTACAGTGTCCAGGGGAATCCCCAGGACTGAGCTGGCCTTCCTGATCAGCTTGTCTAGTCTCTTCCTGTCTGCAGTAGATATGCTGCTGCCCCAGCAGACCACTCCATAGAATATGGCTGAGGCCACCACAGAGTCAAAAAAGGTCTTCAGTAGCTCTCCCTGTACTCCAAAAGACCTTAGTCTCCTCAGCAGAAAGAGTCTGCTCTGCCCTTTCTTGTAGATTGCCTCAGTGTTGTCTGTCCAGTCCAGTTTGTTGTTTAGGTGAACACCCAGGTATTTGTAAGAGTCCACTCTCACAATGTCCTTTCCCTGAATGTTCACTGGTGATAGAATTTGTTTGTTCCTACGGAAATCCACCACCAGTTCTTTCGTTTTCCCCGCATTTATCTGGAGGCAGCTCCGTTGGCACCAGTCCACAAAGTTCTTTATAAGTCCTCTGTACTCTCTGTCATCATCATTCGTGATCAGACCGACGATGGCAGAGTCATCAGAGAACTTCTGTAGGTGACAGGTTTCTGAGCTGAACATGAAGTCTGCAGTGTAGATGGTGAAGAGAAACGGGGCAAGAACCGTTCCCTGCGGGGCTCCAGTATTGCAGACAATCATGTCAGACTCACAGTCACGAGTCCTCACATACTGTGGTCGGTCTGTGAGATAGTCCAGTGTCCAGGCAGACAGATGATGGTCTACTCCCATGTACACCATCTTATCCCTCAGGAGCGCAGGTTGGATGGTGTTGAAAGCACTAGAGAAGTCAAAAAACATGACTCTCACAGTGCTCCCAGCCTTTTCCAGGTGTGAAATAGCCCGATTTAGGAGGAAGATGACTGCGTCTTCCACTCCAATGCCAGGTTGGTAGGCAAACTGAAGTGGATCCATTGATGGGCTCACCAGAGGTCGGAGATGAGTGAGCACTAGCCTCTCCAATGTTTTCATCAGATGCGAGGTCAGCGCTACTGGTCGATAGTCTCAAGTCTTTTGGGCGCGGCGTCTTTGGTACAGGCACCACGCAGGATGTTTTCCATATCTGTGGCACCTTTCCCAGCTTCAGGCTCAGGTCAAACATGTACAGCAATATGCCGCACAGCTGGTCAGCACAGGTCTTAAGTAGCCTGGAGCTGATGCCGTCTGGGCCTGCAGCCTTCCTCGCTTTGATCTTCCTGAGCTCCATTCTCACCTGGGCTTCTGTAAGGGGCAGTGTGTATTGGCTGGAGTGTTGACTGGAGGGAATCGGCAGGGGGAAGTTAGGTGTGTTGTGTATTGTCTGTGAGCTGATAGCAGTGCAGAGAGGTGGGGCTGGAGCTGCTTGCTGTGGAAGCAGAGAGGGGATTGCAGCAGGGGGACTGGATGGGGGCAGGGAGGGTAGCTGATCAAATCTGTTAAAGAATAGATTGAGATCATTCACCCACTTCTGGTCACCCACAGCCTGAGAGCTTGGCTCCTTGTGACCAGTGATGGTTTTGAGCCCCTTCCATACACCGCTGACATTGTTCTGCTGCAGCTGATCCTCCATCTTCCTCCTGTAGCATGCTTTTCCTTCCCTGATCTTCTTCCTCAGTTCTCTCTGGACAGTTTTCAGCTCTTCCTTGTTTCCTGATTTAAACACCCTCTTCTTCTCTTTAAGGAGAGTCTTTATATCAGGGTTTATCCATGGTTTGTTGTTGGGAAAACACCGTACAGTCCTGGTGGGTACAGTATTCTCCACACAGAAGTTAATGTAGTCCGTAATACAATCTGTTAGACTGTCAATATCCTCCCCATGTGGACTGCACAATTCCTCCCACATAGTTGTTTCAAAACAGTCTTTCAGAGCCTCATCGGTCTCATCAGACCATGTCGTCACTGTGCGGGAGGTAGCTGGTTGCCTGCATACAAGGGGTTTGTACACAGGTAGGAGATGAACCAGGTTGTGATCCGATCTTCCCAAGGGGGGGAGAGGTGATGAAGCATAGGCCTCCTTTGAGTTTGCATAAAATAAGTCCAGTGTTTTATTGTCTCTGGTGTGGCATGAAACATACTGGGTGAATGTGGGCAGAGTGGAGGATGGAGGGGCATGATTAAAATCTCCAGAGATAATGAGAAGGGCATTTGGGCTCTGTGTTAACAGTCTGTTAACAACAGAATGCAGGACATCGCATGCCGATTCACCGTCAGCAGAGGGGGGAATATACGCAGCTATCGCGATAACATGCGAGAATTCCCTCGGCAGATAGTACGGCCTCATGCTGGCGGCTAACAGCTCAATGTCCTTACAGCAGATCTGTTCTTTAATAGTGATGTGTCCAGATTTACACCATCTATTATTCACAAACACTGCCAGTCCTCCTCCCTTTCTCTTACCGCTCTCCATCGTTCTGTCCGCGCGCAGTAAATCAAATCCATCCAGAGCCACGGTCGTGTCCGGTGTTAGCTTGGTTAGCCATGACTCTGTGAACAGCATGATGCTACACTCCCGGAATTCCCTCTGATGCCGGGTAAGAGCCGCTAGCTCGTCCATCTTGTTGGGTAAAGATCTTACATTTCCCATAACGATGGACGGGAGAGTTGGTCTGTAACGTCTCCTTTTATTCCGACACAAAGCTCCAGCACGGTTCCCCCGTCTTCTCCTTCTTAGCTCGCGGGGAATATCCGGTTTTTCTCCTAGTAGCATCGGCATGTTGCGGAATGCTAACAGCTGATCCCTGGTGTAAACAATAGGACCGTGGCTGTGAACAGAGTTTCCAGACGCGACTGTGAACAAAGTCCAAAGAAGCAGGAAAAGTAGAGCAAACTCGGTGGCTTTGTTTATGTCCATTGTGCAGTTTCCAAATGAAATGCAAATCACACAGAAGAGGCAAACCAGAGAATCAATAAACAGGTACAGAAAAAGAATCAAAAACCAGGATAGCAAAAAAAACAACAACAAAAAACAGCTTGGTAATTTAGCAGTATAAAGTCTGAAAGTTACTGGTGAAACTATACGGCTTCTTAAATACTTTGTGTGATTGCTCTCATGTGCATGTGATGATCAGTAGTAAGGTAAATGTTAATGTGACAAAGTCTGTTGTTGGGAAGTCTAGTCTCTGGTAGCCATAATCCTTAGGCCATGGTATGATCTGAGATTTTGTTGAAGATGGTCAGTTATTCACAGCCTATATGGACAAACATTTATTGACTTATTTATTTACAAAGAGTTCACGTTTAACTAACTTTCTTCAAATGAATAAAAAAATGCTGTTATGAATATATGCAGTGAATAAATGTTAGTACTGTCTGTGTGTGTTTATCTGTTATAACTATTTAAAGTAAATTTTAAACAACAACGCTCAATCAACCCTAGCTTGTACATGTAAGCTGCGCTTTGCTCTACTGACCAGCATAGGTTCTCTCTGTGTGTGTGTGTGTGTGTGTGTGTGTGTGTGTGTGTGTGTGTGCGTGTGTGTGTATATAGGGGTGGTCATTGTGAACGTAGGAAAGGCTAAACTTACTTAATGCGTAGAGCTTTAGGTTTGGAGACCATATGCATGAACAGCTGTATTCTATCTATCAGGGACAAATGCACACCATTCACCATCACTGTTGATTTGTGTAAAGCTGCTTTGAGACAATGTCTGTTGTGAAAAGCGCTATACAAATAAACTTGACTTGACTTGACTTGACTATTCGTTAGAATCATTAGCCATGAAACACTTTAAGGTTAATTTGTTTTTTTTTTTACACACCATGCTACTATAAGGGTTACAGTCTGACAGAATGATGTCTTTGATATGAGTGGAATGCTGTAAAGTATAAAACAAAACACAGGTAAAGTATTTTAATGTTTTAATTGGACTATAATATAACAAAATATAAAACACACACAACAAATCAAGCAAAACAGCACAAATTACTTTCCAATTATCATCTACCTCCATAATCTATTTCTGAGCTGAATTCTTAATGATAAAATGTGAGTTTCAATTTTGGCCTGAAATGTCTTTAATTTGTTTTTGTCACAAACTGTTTATGCACAGAAGTATCAAAGCATGCCGGTGGGTAATTGTTATGCAAAAAGCACTGAATAAAAGTCTTCACCATGCATGTCACATACACCAAGCTAGACTTAGTTAAAACAAGCACCTCATGCCATCCAAAGCACAGCAAGCAACAAATTAATATATGAAAATGTCTAAAAGATGGACACACACACACACACACATGCACACACACACACACAGCACCTCATGAGTAGAGTTTAGTCTATAAATGTAAAGTAATTTTTTTCCACACACACAAGCAAGAAGGCTTTTGTCTTACCATGACCAAAGGGTATTGCAGCATCGCTGAGCTGAAGTGTAAACCACACTGCAGACTGAAATGGATGAGCTTTTACAGCAAGTGTGAAAACTTTGCAGCTGTACAGTATACAGTATTAACCCTGTTCAGATTTGTGCCCTTATGTACACGTTGTACATAGATTTTGTATCTGTTTCATTTGTAAACGCATGCTTTGACAGTCTCGGGTGAAGTACATCATTCCTGTACTTGAACAAACGTACAAATATACTGCTTGAATATCACTCCAGTCAATGTAATCCTTCTGAAACAAATAAAATACACCAAAATCTTACAGCATTTACTCAATGTTGTAATTTAAAAGCATTCAGCTTTATAGAATACAAAAAACTATTGTTTTTAATGATAATACTGACTGGTTCCAACTTGTGTGTACAAAGCTACCAACTGTTATTTAATTATAAATACATTAAATTATTTTAGTCACTTTTAACACATTTTAATGCCGGAATCCACATCACACAAAAATTCCCAAAATTCATTGTGACTCACATGATGGCCATCAAGTCCCAACCTGCCTTGTGACCTACAGGTGTGGCTGCTACAGACTACTGATCATACACAGTGAGCACAGATCATACCCACCTGCCTGTTATTAATCATATCATTATCATTGTCATTATCAACACTGCACAAAGCTGGTAGTTCTCGACAGACAGACAGACAGACAGACAGACAGATAGATAGATAGACAGATAGATAGATAGATAGATAGATAGATAGATAGATAGATAGATAGATAGATAGATAGATAGATAGATAGATAGATAGATAGATAACTTTAACTATTCCAGCAGGAATTTCACATAACCCAAAATTTACCTGTTTTAAAATAAAGCATTTTAACCCACAACTGCTTTTTTTCCTCTACATTCCTTTACTCTCAGTAATAGTTTAACTGAGTTTGGGCTTGTTGAAAAAATGGGTATTGTTTTGATATTTTACAGGTGAAAGGAAATGCTAGCTTAGATTTGGGCTTTACAATGGTAGGTTGTGAGTTCGAATCCCAGCATTGCCATGCTAAAAAATTTAAAATGTAGGTCAATGGCAACAATGGGTCAGTGTTGAGCTTCTAGAACCTGGGGGTTTAAATATTTATGCAAGTAAAAAATTTTCCGTTTTCTTTAAACCTCCTACTAAGCAATAATGAATTTCAACCTTTTAACAATACATATACTGACAGAACAAACATGTGTAGTATTTTTGTTTTTTGTCTTTCAGATAATTTGAAGTGTAGCATTTTTGTTTTTCTTAAAAGCTGTGAATTCTTAGCATTCATAATCATTAGATTTTTGCTTGGACCTTAGAGTCAACGCAACAATCAACTGCAGATCAATAAAGTACACTCACAGGATGAAGATTAAATGGCATATGAAGATAGATTCAAAATAGATCCAGTAAGGTTGCAACGTGGGCTACATAAAAAATAACACAACAATTAATTATGTAGAGAATCCTGAAATATGTAATTTCTGCACAGGATGTGTTAACGCTGGTACACCTGTTTGTTTTTATATACTTTTGTATGTAGTTTTTAAGGAGAGCACCCTTTCTGTTATTCTAATAGAAAATATGAATTTTAAACCTGCTGAGCCATGAAATCCTGAGCACATGAAGACTAGAAATAAGGTACAGTATGTTACTGACAATGCAATTTACAATTCACTGCACACTTTGCCACACCAGAGTACTCATTTATAAAACAATTAGCATTTTTCTTCCCTTACACTTGATCTGAGCAGGACTTTGTAAGCCTCCCGAGGACTCCGTGTTTAGCATTTAGATAGATATTCTGAATCTGATATTCAGAAAGAATGTGAGAAAGTGTTATACTTTTACAGGAAATATTCCTCACCCTCTCAAACATTTTACCATACACTGCTAAGAGCTGATGATTCATGCTAATCCAGTGGGTGTTTAAACAGCACTCTTAGACATTCCATTTCAGGCAAAAACTTCAGACTGCATATTATATCAGCCTTGATTCCTAAATGCTGATGGACTTTATATTATCAAAACATTATATGTTGTAGATTCTCTGCCAAGTGTGAATTTCTATAATGTATATTTTAGGTTCTATATATATTATACTATAAATTACTACAATAATACTGATCGAATTGTATACTTTAGGGATACATTTTACAACTTTGTTCACCTTTTTTGTTAATAAAATAAAAGGAAATGGTAGCTCTGTTATTCTGAGTTAGGAAACCCTTCTACACATACAATATGTTTAAAAAAAATAGTGCTCCTGTTTGTGACGATTGTTGCACATCTCTTGTTATTGGAATTGCTTTTAAGAGTTTAAGATCTACAGTAATATGGACTATGAACCAATTTACTATCCCTGAAATCATAGAAATGCCTAGGGATGTGTGCTAAACAATAGAAGTTGCTCAAGTTGTTGATGTCAGGATATAAATAAATGTCATTGTTGATCTCCTGGATTCCAAGACAAAGTGAATACCCAGGCCTCTAATAAAAGGTTGTGCTGTATGTAATGCCCTTTGCTACTACTTACACGTTTACTCTGTTACTTGCTTTGCACTTTGTTACTTATCCACTTTTATACACACAAGACCAGTATTGTGGAAAAAATATATATATAGCTAGATTTTTATTTAGCAATCCTTTAATGATTATTGCCTGTGTTCCTTGCATTGCTGGCTTTACTTAAATAAGCAATATCAGATGTCTCATTTCTTTCAAAATGCACTATGTACAACTTTGTAATTTTGTTTTGAGGGGGGGTATTTATGTGCAATAAATAGTACATGTTATTCAGAGGTTATGATGGATTCAGGGGGGATGCACGCTCAAACTTTTGAAAACTACCCATGTAAAGGATGACACTACTAGTATAAAGTCTGGTGGAAATCAGTCTTAAGATTGTAAAAAGGTGGACAGGGTTATATAAATTTAAAAACAAGATTGAGATGGTATATGCTAGTAGACATATGAGCAGATGAATATGAATGTGTGGGCAAGTGAGATAGCATGGTGGGTATTGCATGGGTTGGCAGGTTAAATGTGCATTAAGTAGATCAATGTGTAAATTTGTGTGGCAGTCTGTGAAAAAAAATGTGTCAGATGTTGCTTTGAGTACATTCTGGAAAACCGCCAAAAATGACAGCTTTTTTTGGGGGAGTTTCTAGGTTTTTTTTTTTTTTTTGCAAAGAATATACATTGATATCTCTATTTTAAGAAAGCAAATATTTTTAAATGGCTATGTGCCAGATCAAAAAGGGGTGTAAACCTAAATGACTGAAACTTCTGCACCACCATATCATTATCAAAACAGAGAAGAGCTTTTAGAAATGAGCACTTAGTTCTCTAACACAGAAATAGTTTATACATTCATAAAATGAATATATGACCTAATAAAAAAATATTGAGTAAAAAATAAAAAATAGTAAACCAGCAAGAAAAAACATTTATTTTTTGTTCAAAGATGTCAGTATTATCAGTTGGATGAAGAGATTCCATGAATGAGTTTTACCTCAGGTGAAGCTCACACAGTGATGTGAATTAAGCTGATAAGCAAAGTGACTGTAAACCACCTGTAGATGTTTTTTTCATAAATCAGCTAGAGTAGGTTTAAATATAGAGGTAATGTAGGTTGGTCAACTTGATTGAAATTGGAAATTGGAATAATCTTACTTTTTCTTTGGCAATTTTAAAGGCTATAACTTTTCCTCTGACTGAGCCACAAAAAAAAATAAATAAAATAAAATAAAAATGGAAATGGAAATATTGTACATTTTCCCAAAACACAAATGGGAATTTAAAAGATAAGTGATGTAGTAAAGTTGGTGAGTCAGAGTGAGTTAAATGTGTAACTGAGTGAGAGAAATGCAGACGGTGCTAAAGTGGAGGAATCACAAAGAAGAGCAAGCATGCAAAGTAAAATTTCCTGGATTTTACTTTGCACTAATGCTAATGGTGCTGACAGACCAGAAGCAAGCATTTGGAAGGTGTGTGGGTAGTGTTAGGGTTCATGCTGAGTTCAGGGTTAATTCACTGTCACTGGCTGCAGCTTCTGCCTGGGGGTCTGAATGGAGGCTGTTACCAGTTTTTCTATGAGTTATATAACTTATTCATAGTGACAGGGAATGTCCTGTCCTCAAAGCACTGAAAATATTTGACATGTGTTCTCAGGCTGAACCTTGATGACCTTAGTGTGCTTTATTTTGTTTCTTATATGAACAAAAAATTTTTGTAGAATACAAATCCTTTTTTAAATGCCTTATACGATGGTCCACACAGGGTCCATACATTATCCACGACCGTGATGCATTTATGCAGTAATCATAATGTGCATTGAGACTTAAATAAAGATTAAAATAATTGATAATTTGACACTTGGTTGTGAAACTTGAAAACAATCAAATAATAAAATAAGTATTCGGTTGAGTGGGTATCAGGCAGGGCATCTTTCACAAGGTGTTTTCACAGGGTTTTGACACTCCTTTCACTCTGGGTCCTCTGTGAATATTTTGACCACCATCTCTCCTCTATGTTGAATAATTTATTTGAGTTGAATGTCTGTCCAAATTCGGAACCACTTAGCAATTTCAAATAAAAGATGCGTGCTTGCCTTCCTGTGGCTAAACTGGATACATACTCATGCGCCATATTACAGCATTTTATTGTTGCTCTTCTATGCTAATGCAACATCATTTTTGTTTGCTGACCTATTAATTCACCTGACCTTAAAAACACATTACATATGTACCTATGTGCATAAACACAAGCAAACCATATGTTGCCTTGCATATTTGGCACACACAAAAGTCATTGTCATGGCAACAAGAGGTTCTCAAAGCAGGTCTGTACAGCCTGCAGTCATGTCACGAGCCAAAAACTACAATTTGTGCTCACAAAACCAAAACATTAATTTCATGTTTCATGTCGAACAAGGATAACCTTTTGACCATAACCTTTCTGAACTAAAGTGGTTCACAGATTAGATTTTTTCTATTGCTTCTGGATCTAGGACACCATACAGCAACACTCTCCCAAACCAAATCAGGGTTTTTTTTTTACTGTAAGCAGAGAACTCATGGCTTCAGGAAGGCAATCACGTAAAATGAAGTTTTTGTAAGATAAATAAATAGTGAGGACAATCCGAATCAGGACACAGTGCAAAGCAAACACAAGGAAATGGAGAAGGACCAGCACCAAAATTTTTTTTTAATAATTAATTTGAATGCTATTACTATGCTTCCAGAAGCACTGGGGAGAATAATTCGTTTTTGTATTCAAATCCCTCAAATGAAGGAATTAAAAATATATTTTGGATTTACTAGTTAGTGGAGAAGCTACATTCCAAAAAGATATACGAAAGACCGGCAAGGCTGTAAATGCTATAGCAGTTGACTAAGAAGCTACCTGTGCTAATTTATTGTGTGCTCAAGCTAAACCACAAACCTAGTGTGCTTTATTTTTTCTTATATGAACAACATTTTTTTAAGAAAAACAAATCCACCATAAAACACCTTACATGATGGTCCAGAGATGAACCATGACCATAATACATTTATGCAGTCTAAGCATTAATAATATTGTGCAGTAGCCTTCTATTATTTGAATTAAGATTGAATAAATATTAAATGTTATTCAAAAAACAGTTAAATTATAATATTAAAAAAGTTTATTTTACATTTTAAAATATATATATTTTTTGTTTTATATTTATGATTGACAAGTTAGTGGTGTAGCTACATTCCATAAAGATAGGAAGGGCTGCAAAGGGTTCTTTTCAGCAACATTTCATTTTATTTATATATATATATATATATATATATATATATATATACACATACGGAGTGAGTGGTGTATAATAAACGAATATTGGTAAGATTGTATTTTTTTATTTTAGAAATGAGCAAGGCAGTTTTAACAGCTGCAGTGTGGCAGACTCATATTCACTCACAGTTTTGTTACTCATATGACAGACTCTACATCACTAACAGAGGGATGGTAAAATATAGAACATGAAAGAATAAATGCTATGCTGATAAAGAGTAGCACAACTTTGTAACTCAGACTAGAAAATGATCACTTCAAATGTTTTGAAATTGTACCTAGGGAGACAACTTTAGTGAATTTCAGGAAACATTAGATTTCAAACGATGAATTGCTGACAGCAATTACAACAGCACTGCGATTCTCACCTATGATTGCTCACTATGGGCCCATTACTGGGCGGAACATCTGGAAGGAAGAGGAAGAGCAGAATTGAAATACACATCCATGGCTGGATCTGTAGTCAAGACTTCCCAGGTGCCAGCACTTTCCCGGTGCAGTCATGCAATTACCCACAGCCCTGGAAGCACCTGCTGTCGCTCTGCCTGCCAATTGGTTGTAATTAATGTGATTTAGCTCACTAAGCACAACGTGGGGTACACGGATTCTTTATCATGTCGTTTGCTCTTCCTCAGAGGGAGTGCAGGAACATGTGTTGTGTCCCACTTCATCTATTATCTATCCTAAGAGCATCTGACATGAGAATGAGTGTGTCTTAAATCTTACTGTAGTATGTTGAAATAAGTATCACAAAGGTCTCTGTAATATTGCTAATATTGCTGACAATTCCTTGAGCAACAGGGGTGGAGGTTTCAAGTATATCAGGTATTCAAGTGTAAGAACCTAATGTTAAGCACTAACCAAGGATTTTCTTTTGTCCATTGTAAATAGAATGTAGGGGGTTCCAGACACCCCCCGCGATCCACGAAGTGGCAACCTAATATGTATACAGTACAGTATACAGAATACCTGTATATCTTAAGGTTTTATAAACCTTCCAGACACTCTTATAAACCTTTCCTCTGCTCTTAAACACTTCCAATATTCTCAAACCTACTTAATTTTAACATACAAAAATCTATATTGGTACTCACCAGTGAAGAGACAACTTGAATAATGAAGATGATGCTGAATTAAGTGTGCAGTACTAACAATGATGAAGGTGATGAAGATGAAATTATTGTACTGCATACCCAAGAAGAGCATTACAGCTCTTCTGAAAGCGTAATTTTTTTAGGCTAGAAAATGCTTATTTTACCACAAAAATAATTTAAATAACTCTTAACAATACTACCTATATACTGCAAAATCTCTCGATACAGCGAAAAATCTGCGAAACAAAATTAGATATGTTCTATGTAAAAACTCGCGTTACAGTGAGACCGCGAAAGCTGGACCGTGACATGGCGATGGATTACTGTATAGATTTGATTTTATTCATTTACATTTTGTTTATGGTGACAGTGACAGCTAGCCAACAGCACTCTTTCTTGTTACATGATGTATTTGTACAATGCCTGTCAAGAGTTTGGAAGCCCCTAGTCTTTTATCGTTTTTTGGGAGACTGTTACATTTGTTTACATGCAATAGACTAGGTAATTTAATGATATAAAGATTTACTTTGACCAAATTAATGTATGAATGCATAGATGTTAAGCTTTAATTTCCTGGCTTTAAATACTTTTGCTTTCCAGACAGTTAGTTTACCTGAACAACTTTTCCATGTTTCTTGTAAAACTTGCCAAAGGTGTTCTTCGCTAGTTGGATATTTTCAGTGATCCACTTCATCCCATAGCAGTTCAATGGGATTTAGGGCTGGTGACTGGGCACGCCATTCCACTATGCTAACACTCCAGTTGACTGTCTGCTCTCTAAATAATGCTTACAGAGCTTGTATGTATGTTTTGTGTCATTGTCCTGTGGTATTTTCAAGTTGGTTCAAATTTCAGAAGAAATTGAATGGTGACACCTAAATGAGGATGGGTTACCTTTTGAGTTTGGTTCCTCTTAAGGTTTCTTCCTCAAGGAGTTTTTCCTTGCCAAAGTTGCCACTGGCTTGCTCATTAGAAATAAATGTACAATTGTGAGGATCAAACTTATAGGCAATAAATGTATACATTATTTTATACTTTAAAATGAATTGAATTGAATTGTTGAAATATGGAATGGTAGCCATGTTGTTTCAGTATTCCTTTCACCTGGAAAAAGTCTCCAACATTCCCTGTGCAAACTATTAAACTTCTAGCTCCTTTCTGACTGTGGGTATCAGGCAGTCTAAACAACTCTTTTCTACATCTTATATCTTCTGTAAGAGCATGTAAAGAAGAACACTTCCTATTTTCACTTCCTATTTTCTGTGTGTTTTGTGTCTTTTGTACTCTTGAACTAGTGTTCTGCATATTCTGATTTGGAAGTAAAATGTTCTTTTTGCTACTTATACGCACACCAGATGGTTGCCGTTAACCAGTCGATTTCCAGGAAATTGCTGATGCTGATTATATTGATTGTGTATTGAATTGCTTTGATTTTGCTCACTCACTCAAAGCAGCATAACATCTGATGTTAGCGGACCATGATTCTAATTAGAGATAGGTGAGGCTGAAACCCTATGGCCTGAGCTCAGATAGGGCCTCTGTTTAGCTCAACTGCATGATTGACAAATAAGAAGAAGCCTAGTTATAGCTCGAGAAAGCGTGACAGCAAGAAAAAACTCGACTAGACGGACATATCGACTGCTGGACATATTGACACTGATGTTCTTCCTGCATGAGTTTTTGAATAATTTAAAGCAATTTACAACATATTTTTTCCAAATATAGATCTAACCCTATCTCATCTTGCCTGCTTCAATGTATCAGAGGAGTACAACTTTTCTGAACTGTCATTAATGAAAAACAAACAAACAAACAAAAAAAAAAACGTATACTTTTGCAAGCTGAATATGGACCACCTGCTGTGCATGGTTGGAGATATGAATTTCAAAGAGATTATAGATTTTGATTGAAGTCCAGGTAGAAGGGCAAATTATAGTAAGATGCTCTATAGCACAGTATCAAACTTAAAGCCCACAGGCCAAGCAAAGCTATTGCTTGGTTTTCATATAAACCGATAGTAAAATTATTACACTGAAAAAGTCTTAAATGCACTACAACTAAACAAACCTGTAGTTCTTTCCACCCCCAACCTAAATGAACCGTGCACATAGGCTCACATTTGTGAACCTATATGTGAACCTACAGTATTTAAACCTGATTTGATTCAGACCCACTTCTAAAATCTAATTCTGATCAAGTAATGAAGAAGAATAACAATTTGATATGATTTGCATATTAGCTGTCACAAGATGCCACCCAGTGGTGGGAGCAGTAACGCCACAAATGAGTTTTTGTCATCATTTAGTACACAGTAAACTGCTTAGGACAGTTTCAGTGAAAGTGATAAATAAAAAAACACACCCCCCAAAAAACATTTTGGTAGTAGGAAAACAGGACGTTTGCTTTATTTACTGTTTTTGCATTTAAATATGAAATTGCATTTGATAGCTAATAATGAAACAAAAAATGAATACATGCTATTCAATGGCTCACAAAAATGTGTTCGCGTGCGTGTGCGTGCATGTCTATGTGTGTTAGTGTGTGCTTTTATAAGCGATGTGTTTGCTGCTGTAACTGTAAGCATTGTGCTGCAGTGAGTTAATATTTGTGTATATGTTGTATATGTATTTCATATAAAAAGAAAATAAATAAAAAAAAAAAAAGAAAAAGAAAGAATTGCTTTATGCTTGTCACATGTACTTTATAGCAGCAGTCCCCAACCTTTTTTGAACCTTATATCCCAGCATTGTTAGGAAGCTGAGATTAGGGAGCATGGTCAGCTGTGTTAGAGCACCCCCTGGAGGACAGAGGGTTAAGGGCCTTGCTGAAGGGCCCCAAGAGTGGCAACTTGACTTTACCAGGGCTTGAACCCCAGACCTTCAGATCAGTAACCCAACGGCTTAAAAATACCTTTTGATTGCATCTAACTTTCAGTATTTGTTTGCATGTTGTTTTCTAGAACTTCAAATATTTTTTATATTATTTTATTCATTAAGAGCTATTTTTCTTTCACCCGTTCTGTCACACATATTTTTGTGTTTTGTGTATACATGTGCTGAGAACATAAAGAAGAAAAACAACTCTCCTTATAAGTCACTGAAATGCTCTCCAGACATTTCAGTGACTTCAGGAGGACATTTTCTTACACAGACAAGCAGCATAAACAAACAGATGAAAATGTACTGATGTTAGTGTAATTACACATGGCATCTACACAGCCACTCAGTCAATGGTGGCCAATTTCACAGGCCTTGTTTTGGCGATGAAAAGAGACAATATGCCCAATCAGAGTGTAGTGATGGGGGAGCTCTGATTTTGAACTATGCCCAAATTAGATGTTGGTTCCTATAATGGCAAATCAAGCATATTGGTGTGTTTCAGCTGGCTTTATGTAGCATGAATAGTGGATAAGCGGTTAAACATAAATTAATAAAAAGGACCTTCGGTTTCAGTTGCCAACAACCGAAAAATAGCAGTAAACAGCACATAGTTTTCTTCATTCCTTTGAAGGATCTCTATGAGGTATACACAGACCTGAAGTGGCTTAAAACAAACACAAATTCCATTGCTACATAGAAATTTTATTGTCCATATTCTAGACAACATACTAGTCTATAAAATAAATGAAAATAAAAGATAATTTTAGATTTGACATGCTTTTAGTTTAAAATTGCATCTAAAATACACATGCTGTAACTTGGTAATATTTGCCAAAAAAGCTGCAATGAGAAAATCAGTAATATAATGTGATAATAAATGTCATTATTATTAAATATAGTGTCAGAGCAAGTAAACAGGATGGGGGGCATAAAAATTTCTATTGATAATAAAAAGACAGATTCAGTCTAGATTATCCTTTATAAGCAACTATGCATAAAACTGTGGAAAAATCATCCCAAATCTGGGACACATCTGGAATAGGTTTTTCAAATACTGCAATGGGTATGATGGTCATGTGTCTTTTGTCATAGCGAGCTCTATAGGGAACCTCATTTTTTTTGGTAAGGCATTTACTTCATAATATTTTTTCAGCACAGCACAGAGAAACATACATGGTGCTCATTTACACCTGTAACCCACAATTCCAACCGAAATTCCTAGTAATTTTGTACCTCAAGAAGAATATCTAGTCACACTTCCCATTTCTTCACACAGTTTGTGTGTGATCCGTTTTCAAATGCATTTGTTTGAGGGAAAAATGCACTGTGTGTGTTACTGTGTGTACAATGCATAAACAATTTTAAAACAACCATACATAGATTTCCTTTTTTTTACACAGAATACAGCCTAACTATATTAAGGATACAGCCTAATACATAAAGCACTCAGGAACACCAAAAAAACCAGAAATGGTCAAAAGTGTATTCTGCTCTTTTAAGGCTACTAAAAGGGTCATCATAAGCTTGAAAAAAAAGAAAACAATTTGAATGAAAATGTGACATTTTCTAATTTTCACCTATCCTGCCCTCACTGCAGCCTTTACCTGCTCTTAGGTGAAAGAGGTGGGACCTGAAGCTCCTTCTGTTCTTGGAGCCTTTCTACTACAGGATTCAACATGTTCTGAGATTCTTTTCTTCTCAGCATGTTTGTAAACAGTGGTGAGCATAAAAAAACGAGTTGAAAACCTGAGTTACAGGTGTGTGAAAATTCCTTTAATATTCTATAAGACACAAAACAATGTCCAGGAGACAAGGTTGGATAGGAAGATATCAAATGGCCTGCACCGAGCCCATTCCACTAACAAGTCAAGTCAAGTGGGCTTTTGTCATTACAACCATATACACTATAGAACACAGTAGAGGTTCCCTGGTGGTCTAGTGGTTAGGATGCGGCGCTCTCACCGCTGCGGCCCGGGTTCGATCCCCGGTCAGGGAACCAACCCCAGCCATTAGGGTTGCACAAACCTTTGTGCGGGTAAATGGGGAGGGTTGCGTTAGGAAGGGCATCCAGTGTAAAAACATGTGCCCAATCAAACATGCGGATGATCCACTGTGGCGACCCCTAATGGGAGAAGCCGAAAGAAAGTGTACACTATAGAACACAGTGAAATGAAAGAATGTTCCCCTAGAATCAGTGTGCTCCATCAAACAACAAAAATTTTCAAAAAAATAACACAAAACAGAACTTCACAAAATTAATTGTTAACATGGACACCACATGAAGAGTGTGCAATACCTAGTGGAAAAAAAGACACCATAAGGCAGTGGGACAGTAGACACAGTGACACTGCTGTGCCAACCTGTACATAATATTTTTGTTAATGCAAATGATTTGTCCATATAATAATAGATGATGTACATAATCGCTGAATTGAATTGTTTTAGCATAAAAGATCGAAACAAAGCAAAACAGCATTTTTGTTAATCAGTTAATGAGTTTGTTTATTCATGTGTGTGTGTGTGTGTGTGTGTGTGTGTGTGTGTGTGTGTGTGTGTGTGTGTGTGTGTGTGTGTGAGTGAGAGATTTTTCTCTTATGGGATATCTTCAAGGAGGGCATGCAAGATAAGTTTGCATCTGACTTGCATCTTAAGCGTCTCACCTCTGTCACTGAAAATTGTGGTGTTATCCCTCTACTCCAATCATGTGTACTTATACAACTCACTATGCATTTTTGCTTTGTGGTGGTTGGAGCTTTCTTCAGTGCTTATTGGAATGGAATGGTCCAAAACAAGCATGGTTTACTCTTTTTCTGGAGTTCTTTGCATGTTCTACACAGATTCCCTCAATGTTCACTTGTTTCCTTATCATTTTCAAAAACCTAAATTAAACAATAAATTAATTTTTATTATAAATTCTAGTCTGTAGTTGTAAATAAATGTGTTTGAATGATTGTGTAAATGAATAAGTTTGTAGTGCCCAGCAATGGTTGTGTTCCACACAGGTATGTATCCATCCTTGTGTTACTAAAGGTGATTAAATGCTTCTCTGAACAATTAAAGTAACTAATGTTTTATGTGAAACTATTAAAAGAAATTAAATGTATCAGATCAACTTAACTTAAAATGTAGAAAAATAGTTTGTTGAAGGTTTTTGTGTGCAGTAGTATTTTATACTGTGCACAGGTGGAATCATGTCATTTTGTTCAGGGTAGGTGCTAATGTAAGATCTCTGTGGGGTACAAGCATCAACAGAGACAACAGAGCCTGTCAGAACTGGAGCACTGAAAATCTATCCACTGTCCAAACAGACCATCTAAAAAGTTTGCTTTTTTCATGTTTCCTAATGGTCAGCAAAGGATTCCAGGGATGGGGAATTAAGTGTGTGTGTTTACACAGATAAGACTTGGGGGGCCCTAAGATGAAAGAAAGATTTTTAAGACTCTCTGCAGATGCCAGATCACTTGTTTCAGGTTCCAGAGCTGTGATGTCCAAATATCACAAAATCAGAAAAGCATGCTGCACATAAGCCCATAACATAACGACTACATGCAAGCACAAAAAGATAGCAAGCACTTATTTTTTAGAAAATATGGTAGAGGCAGTTGAAAAGTTTTCCGAATCACGAAATCGCTTTTAAAAACTATAATGAATCAATTTCATAATTCATGGAACGTATTCCATGAACTGTTTTTATGCTTGCGGTTTGTATGTTTCAAAATAGAATCAAACATTGGCAAGAAACGGTTGTAAACTTTTTCTTTGTAATAAAAATTTGAATTCATAGGCATATCACATGCACTAGTGTAAGCAGTAAACTCAAATCAATACCAGTCGTTTTAGCCACAGTGTGTTCATTTACAGCATTTGGCAGTCACCTTTATCCATTACAACTTACATTTTCTTATTTATACAACTGAGCAGGGGTTATGGACCTTGCTCACGGGCCCAGAAGTGGCAGTTTGGCATGGCTGGGATTTGAACTCATGACCTTCGGATCCAAAGTCCAATGCCTTACCCACTTATCTCAGGCACCCCCATAAATAACTGTATATGGTAGATATGGTAGATGCATTACATCTAAAAAATCTAATAAACAAGACTTTTGCTAGGTCCACAGAGAAATGCTTAAAAAATGCAACTGTTTTGTCTGAAGGTGGGATTTGGATCTTTATCAATAAAGTGGGTGGTTATACCTCAATCACTATTAACTCAAATAACTGAAATAAATGAAAACATGGTTCCCAATTTTCCACATCCTTGCTGAACATTATATTGTCCAAAAAAATATAGTCTGCATCTAGTGACACATACATTTTTGGTTTATTAGCTGTCCTGTCCAGCTAATAATCTTCCAGCTGGCTTGGAGCCAGAGATGGACCTCATTCAACCCCACTACTCATGCTAATGCTTTGGCTCCAGCTTGATCCAATATTGGTTTTTCCCTTTGTAAAGTTGCTTTCTAAGGTCTGACTAAACTCATTCGATCTAGTGTATATTATTAGGAGAGCAACATACTATCTGTAAAAGTTATTTTTCCACACAAAAGTTAATGTACTTTGTCATACAGTGACTGATTGATACAAAATCTATCACTATCATTCCTATCTGATGCACAAGCATGCTGCAATCTGTATCTTATAGGTCATCCCACAGATACTTTGCTCATTTGCTCACAGTTCTGCTGCTGACAGTAGGCTGGCGAACTGTGGCTCTGTACAGGTACAAATACAACAAATACATTGTCGTTTTATTTTTACTATTACTTTCCAAATAAAACAGAAAAATATGAGAATATGGAGGAAAGGTGGAACACACAGAAGCCCTAAGAGGCATAAAACTAGAACAATGACATATAAAAAAAATCCTGCAGCATTTAATCTGACAGTAATCTGACAGCCAGAAGGTCTACATCTGAGTTGAAACTTTGTGCTTTAATTAACAGGTACTGTATGTGTCCTGGGTTGCACCATCCTTCATTCACAAAAAGAGCAAGGCTGTCTCTCATCTTCTTTCCACTTTCTGTCAGCAGATTGTTGTAGATATATTGCTATTTCTGCCCTCATGCTCTACCTTATTGTTAGTTATGGTGCACTAAATCGAAGTGGAGATAGAATCACAGTGTGAATTCTTGTTTCAGTGCTAGCCATGCTCTTTGCTCAACCCTCTAATTGCTGTCAGTTTTTTTTCCAATCAGGCTTAATGGGCTAGAAAATGAATTAATGAGTTGAACACTACTAAAGCTCCATCCTCTCGTTAAATTTGAGGCAGCAAGGATAGCTACACCCTCTCTTACAGCTTGGCTCACTTCCCTAAAACTGTATTTAAGACTTAATGGAAGTTTATTAAAGCCTATCAAGCCAAACCCCTAACACCCCCCGCCTTTTATTTTAGTTCACTTCACTCTCTTTACTGCAAGTATATAAACGGGAAGTCAAAAGAAAAGCTTGAAGGAAATATGTGTGTATACTCAGATCGGTGTGTACATATATCAGTATAAAATTATTATACTGTTTAACACATAAAACTTGATTGGCAATATGGCTAAACTACAAACATTGCTAAATAGTATCCTTCAAAAGGTCAACAGAAATGTTCGATTAATTGATTAAGTGATTGATCCGTCTATTCGGTGGAAATTAATATTTTTTAGATTTTACATAAAATATTTTTAATAAAAAAAATGTGCTTAATTATTCACCTTGTCTACTCAGTGCAACTATTCAGCAATAACTAATGTCATTTAAACTATTAATTTCCCATGCACAGCAAAGAAACTCGCCTTCAGATATTTTGGGATCCTTGAGAATAGAGTATGAAACAGTTGCATCGTTATTAATTAGGAATTTCAATTAGCTTTACCTCTCCATCATCCCAAAGCCAATGACAAATAGAAAAGCTCATCATTTAAAGACTTACACTGTCAGAACAATCCTGGACCTGAAAAGTCATTCTGGGTCCCAACACATGATAGATAAGAAAAACCTTTAGTAGGAGATTTTTAAGCATGTTGACTTTCACATGCCAGGAAACATTCTTTTGAATGTTTCAGCCATGACTGAAGGTAAAAAAAAAAATTACCATGTTTTTTTCTTATCCAGCATGTCACAAAAAAAGCTACATCACCAAATCACTCAAAACTGATATTCAAAACGTCATGGTAAATTATCACCCACACCTGTTAAAAATCTCACCTTAGCCACTAACCCAGTTCTTTCAATTTTTTTGGATAAAATGGAAGATTGACAGAATGGGATGGGTGTGTGTGTGTGTGTGTGTGTGTGTGTGTGTGTGTGTGTGTGTGTGTGTTTGTGGGTGGGGGGCATTGGGGATAACAGATGTCTAATAATGTAAAATATGTAAAAATGTAAATAATGTAAAAAAATATATTATTTTTTAATAATAATAAAAAAAAAATCTTTGATCACAATAAAATAGCACCACTTATATTATACTCAATGAGAAGTAAAACTAAATTTAAAATGATAATACAAATCACAAGAAAAACAAAAAAAAAACAACAATCAATCTTAGTGAAAATGTAAAAACCAAAGTATTTATGCCACCCAGATCTGTCAGTAGTGCCAAAAACTGACACATCATTTTATTCTAAAATAAACTAAACGATAAATGTTTTATGAAATGTTTTTGTTTAGATGAGAACAGAAATATGATCATATCACAACCACAGAAAATCTAGTAAAGAAAAAAAGGACAGTCACAGTTTGCAACAGTTCCGAATGAAAAGAAAAGTTTATAAAGCATTGTATTAATGCATACACTAATGTAGAATGTATGTGGTTAAGGAATATGAAAGAAAAGCATGTAAATCCTGTAGGGGGAAAATGATTTGTGAAGAAATGCAGGGACAGACTGAATGGAACACAGTTTATAGTTTGCTTTGATCTAGAAAAGAAAAAAATATATATTTTCCACATTCATCAATGGTTTCATTTGTAAAAGAAATAGAAAGAGTATATTGCTATTTGCAGGGAATTCATGGCACAGAGCAGTGCAAGGCAATTGTAAGGGAATTAATTAAAATCCTTGTAAAAGTGGTCCAAAACTACAAAAACAGTTACCTGGACTGAGTGTTTGGATAGTGTATTGGAAAACCACAATGCTATAATGGCTTTTGCAATTGCAATTTTTATTACAGAGCGACCGTGTATGCATGTTAGAAATTTCATGTCATATTTTGATGTTTTTTGAATATCTGCTTGTTTCTAGGTTTGTGCGTGTGTGTTTAATATAGTTGCACTGCTGATTGTTTAACGCTCCTAATAACTCAAACTTTAATTAACTCAACTCAATTAACTCAAACTCTATTAACTCTAAAATGTATATATAGTGTGGTTTCAGGTGCCACCATTCTCCTATTTACCAAATATTGTACTTGAGCTTACAGAATAATGCTTTTTTGTGTTCAAATGTTTTTTTTATTATTGTGCCAACTGAGCCTTACTTTTATATGTCTATAACATATCATACAAATCCCTCTTTTTTCCCCCTAACCAAATGAAGGTCTGAATTGAGTGATGGTATTACAAAAATTAAGTTTAGCTTTATTTGGCCTGCCCTACAAGAAGGTCACCTTGAATCTAGCAAATCCTAGCATTAAACTAGCATCAAGGTTTAATTGGAGAAAAGATGAACAGGGAACTCACCGCACTATGAATGGACTATATTTTTCTCTGGGACGCTTTTTGACATGATCGTTGCATTACTATGACTGATGACTCAGGTCACGTGTACTGGAAAGAAGAACAAGCCTTCCAGATGTGTAATACATTTTTCAGTATTTCCTCATACAAGCCTCTGGCGCCAAAGCTCTTTGTCTGTATTTTTGGAAATTTGAAATAAATTGAGAGGACAACATGAATTGTCTCATGCTTTTGCCATGACTCATCACAGTGAATAAATTGACTCATTACCCTGACAAAAATTGTGCTGGAAATGTTGTGCATTGTATTAATTACAAAAAAAAAATCCTAATAAATGAGAATTCACTATATTCTTGAACTAGATTTGTCATGTCTTGTGCTGTCAGGTAGAGAAAATCCATTCACATATTAAAAGGAAAAGAGTGCAGGATGTAATCTAGCCAGATGGATTTAGAAAGATGGATGTGTGTTTAAATCTGGTGTGCAGTCTGAATGTAGAACTTGAAGCTAATGATCATAGCAGTGAAACAAGAAAAATAGTCTCTATCCTGGGAGTAGAGGTAGGAAGTGTAGGTAAAAATGACATTTATAAATAACGCTTTTAACCACATGGATTATTTATATGCAAATTAATGCATTAATCTGTAACTTAATCTGTGCTTTGTATTAAAAACTTGAAGGGGGTGTGTTCTATACAAGTTTTCCTTGACATTATACCCTAGAAATTAGGGACAAAAAAAGTGTTTAAATTTTCCCAAAATTAAGAGATTTATATTTACAACAAAAAACTAACTAACTAAGAAAAAAGTTCCAAAACACACCCGGTTATGTCGAGGGCCTAGGGGGTTGCCAAAAAGCGTCGAGATAACTGATGATCGAGATAAATACCAATATGGCGGCAATATATTAACGTGCTTGAAATTTCTTTATGTACATGATGTGCGTTAATAAATGAGAATGTACATGCACGTGTTTTTAGAGGTTTTTTACACAACATCGTTGCCGCGATTTGTTTGAGGAAGGCATGCTATAAAAATGTACATACATGTTTGTTAACCGTCAGAAACCACCTGCCACGCCCCCTTCGGCGGCTGTCAAACCTCCGCTCTCTCTGAAGCTCCCGGCTTCAATCGCGCACATTTAGCACTCATCACCAGCTCCTATTTAAACCTCTCACTTCCACACTCTCACCGTCCGTTATTGTTGGTATATGTTGGTTCAAGGCAGTCGTTGTTATCGCTCATGCGTATCCCGGTACGTGCCTTCCCACTCGGACTCCGCACTCTCTCACCGGCTGCGCTTTTCTTCCCAAAGCGCATCCCGGATTTCCCCGATCCTGCCGTTGTTAATTCTATGCTCCCGTGTGCTGTTCAGCGCCTATGGAAACACCTGTGGATTAAATATACAGACTGCCTCTTTTCAGTTTGGGACTTAGTGGACCGCGCTCCCAGAGCGCACCACCAGAATATTTTGTTTCAAGTCGAGTGTTTGTGTTTGGCTTTGCCCTGTGTTGCAATAAACTGTTTTGCTTTCACTTCGGCTTTTGCCTCCAGTTCATCGCATAACATTTAACAACAAAAGGCATAAGTGCACCAACAGCAGAGATTTACCAGTATACAAAACAAACCACCATCGATTCTAGATACAAACCTTTATTATATTCTCCAACATTGCAAACACAAAGATCGCTCACAAAATCACTAAAAACGTGCAGGGTGTAGTTCGTTTTTACAAAAAGCTAACCAGTGTCAACATTAAATTCTCGAGTCATTTCACTCTGACACACAGCTCTGAAAAGTATCCTACAACTGTAGCATCTGTAAGGCTTGATTTTTCCGCCACTTCCGCAAGTTCTTCTGCGGCTACACAACGCCGATCGAGATAACCGACGTTAAGTGGCAAATTTTGTTTTCGGATTTGTTAATGTGTTATGGACTTCTTGGCCACCGCATAGAAACCTATTCTAAACCATTTTAAACTGGAACTAGTATGTTATTTAACACATATTGATGCATTGACACATGTTGAGCTATTTTATGATTTGCTTAGCAGCTCCTGGTTCCATAACCGCAAATGACTCTATAAGACTGTAGAAAGGACATTACTCATCCTAAATTCCAGTGTTCATGTCACTTCTCACTCCCCAGTGTTTTGTATTGTTCTAAAGATTTATAATCACACTCACACTTGATATTACCCACATGAGGATGGGTTCCCGTTTGAGTCTGGTTTCTCTCAAGGTTTCCTCCTAATAACATCTAAGGAAGTTTTTCTTTCCTTGCCACAGTCACCATGGCTGCTCATCAGGGATAAATACACATCGCTCAACTCAACTCTTAAATTCTGTAAAGCTGCTTTGAGAGAATGTCTGTTGTGAAAAGCGCTATAGAAATAAACTTGACTTGACTTGACATTATTTGGGGATATAGTGATAATAAAATTATAAATTAACTTTTATTTATATCTGAAAACATATTTGTGAAGGATGAAGGATGTCAATTCAAATAGTTTATGTGTATTCAGTTAAAGTTCTATCTTATTTAGATTCACACACAGTGCCAAACACAGATCCATTTCCACCCCTTGAAAACACTGTCAAACACTTATCAGTGGTAGAAATGCCAGCACTCTGATCATGATGTGTGAATTATCACACCAAAGGTTTTTCTCAGCCTCAGATACACTATATGAACAAAAGTTTTTGGACACCTTATAAAAAGAATCGCAATTGCTTTTTGAATATCTTATTTCACATTTAGTCCCTTTTTGCTGTTATAAAGTATTAACCTCCACATTCTTTAAGATGTTCCTCTACATTTTGAAGTGTGATTGTAAAGATTTGTACTCATTTAACCACAAGCACATCACTAAAATCAGTCACTGATGTAAGATGAGGAGGCCTGGATTGCAGTCAGTGTTACAACTCATCTCAAAGGTGTTCAATAGGGTTGGGGTCAAAGCTCTAATGCAGGTCACTTAAGATCTGCTGTTCCAACTCAAGATTATACCTTCATTGAGCTCACTTTGTGCAAAAAGGCATTGTTTTGCTGGAACAGGTTTGGTCTCCTAGGTCAAGTGAAGGGAAAAATGTCCCTAGGTCAAGTGAAGGAAATGAACTTCCCCTAGATGTCCGTACAGCGGAGTCCCTGGCTATCTTCAAGCGACGATTGAAGACCTACCTCTTCCTGAAACACTTAAATTAGCACTTTCCACATTTGCTTTGTAGAATTCAAGAGTTATATTGATATTAAATTAAAAATCTTGCGTACCAGTGTAGATGTATTCATTGCTAGAGACTCAAAGCACTTTTGTACGTTGCTCTGGATAAGGCCATCTGCCAAATGCCGCAAATGTAAATGTAAACAAAGACTTTGTAGTAACAGTTTGAGGAACCACATATGTGCCAATACCTATATACAGACAGTCCTCTGTGCTAAGAAATTGTGACCAATTTGTGACTCTTTTTCATCTCTACGCCACATGCTTCAAAACATCTTACTCATTTGATTTTCACTGCATTTAGACAGTAAACATATGATCCAATCAAAACAGTTAAAAGGATTTGAGAATGTTTTGTTTTTTTCTGCCTTGGTCTACCCGACAGCTGAATCATACTACAATGCTTATTTTATTACTTTTTTCTCCAAATACCACATCTGTCAGAATAAGACTGAAAGCATACTCTTAGTCTTTGTTACAAACAAGCAGTAAATCAGTAATGAAACAATAAATGGACCAGAGGCAAACCTGAAACTGTAATATTCAAAGTATATTCCTACTCTGTCTATAAAGTAATGGAATTTCTGCACTGCTGTCAGTGTCAGTATATTGTTATATTTTTTTTTGTTTCAGCTTGCAAATTTTAAAATCATTTATGATCTTTGCAAATATTGATTAACTTGTAGTGCAAAGACACACGTTATTTTACTTATAGCAAAGGGAAATATAGCGAACACAACGTTATCTGCTCGGAGATAAGATTATGAATGTTACCATTAATAAAGCGCAATGTTATTTGCCGAATACCAAAGTAAGAGATTATAATGCACTAACATGGTCTGAATGGTTTTTGACTCTTCTTGTTTTTTTCACTGAAAAGCCTCTGCTTGGAAAGAAAAATCGAGAATAGGAAATTGAAATAAAAATTAACTAGCTAGTAGTCTGTCAATATAATGAAAGCAGAAACATGAAACAGGATTGTGGAGATCTTACCATCCTCCAACTGAAATCAATAATGGTTTTTTTTTTATATTGATTAACAAGCTGTTAATCAATGCTGGGTGGCACCAGCAGTGATGATAGGTTAATAGCATTGGTGCCTTAGCCCTGAGCTTAATTTCCTAGGCATGAATAAACGTTCAAGTGTGTGCATGCTTAGTGCCATTCAATGTACAAGCATCCTATCCAGGGAGTGTTTTCACCTCATATCCAGTGTACATGGTATAGATTCACCATGACTCTTGACTGAATGAAATGAAGTGAAAATGAATGAATAAATACATGACTTGGCTTCTGCCCTTCCTGTTGATTCCACTTCGGCTTTCCCCTGGAAAGAGACAACCTAATGCTAAAGCTAGTGTCTAATCCTGCAGCTAAGTCTCCTTCAGAAGAAGACATACGTGAAAATAAATCTGGGCTTTTTTCACACTAGACAGAGTCTGAAAACAGAGAAAACATACTTACCAGAGGTTGATTTAGTCAGGATCATCTTTCCCAGGTTTAGGGACCGTGAATAAAGGCGCACATTTATTTTGGAGATATTGCTCAACACTAACATCACATGAGAGGAGTTTTCTAAACCTGGTGTCAAGATAAATTATACAATATAGCCTGTACAGTTATACTTGGCATTGTGCAAGATCTGCACAGGGCCATTTAGTTATTTCCTTCTGCTCTGAGGTAGCACACTCTTTAATTATCATTTAGGCAGCTGTATGGCTGATTACACTGTGTAAGCCACATATGCAGGCTCGTTGATCTTCCACTGTGTATGCGTCTTACATCTTTTAGATGAGATATGAACAGGTCTGATATTTACTCTTGGCTCCGGTGTCACATTTTGTAAAGATGTAATATAGCATAGTATCAACAGGCCAGTGAGATGGATGCCATGCTCCATTCTGCAGTATCTCCAAAGCAGAGAGTCCAATCTCATACCCACCCCAGCAGAGTAAAAGGGGGTGTTTAAATGCACACTTCAGAAGGTCGGCGCTGTAAATTTCCTCTGCAGAGTGCTGATAAGGTCAACTGTCAGTCTTCCAGTGGCGCGAGGAAGAGTGCATAAAAACGGGGACGCTTCGCAAAGGCTCTTTAAGCTGTCGAGGTACCTGTCACGCATGCCATTACATGGGCTTGGGCCTGGCCTATAACAAGCTCCCTGGGATATGAAAGATATGCACATAATAAAGAGAGCCTTCAGCAGGCTGCTAGTGATTGACTGCGTGTGGCGTCGTGGGGCGGCGCGGGTCTGTGCCCTTGTGGAACTTGTGAATAGGCTTTCTATTTTTAAAGATAAGGTTCCCACTGCTTTATGGCAGAGTTGCTGAAAACAGATGCAATTTAGAGCAGAACGGCGCGAGAGCATGCGGAGTCTCGTCGGAGTCATGAGCTGGGTTTTCTTTCAAATATTTTTGCAGTTTTACAGAAATTTCGCAGAAAAAAATGTTGAAGAAAAATTGAAGTTAAAAAAGAAAAAAATGCTATTCAATATGTGGTTTCATGAAATTTGCTTGGGCAAAAATCATGAAAGTGGCATAAAATGATTGAGAAGAAAACAAAAACAAAAAAAAGGAAAGAATAACTTGTTTCATAGTCCACCAAACAGCACAGAAAAAAAGTCCACCAAACAGCACAGAAGCATTCTCAGCAGCCAGAATAGTTGGATTCTGGATAGATGTGTATCTAGATAAAGCACTGACACAAGTGAATTATTTTACATCTTGCTTGATCTTGGTTGGGATCCTGATCAAAGTTGGAATTGTGGGTTAAAGTGCATTCTCTGTCCTGTTTGCAGAGTTTGGATGTTCTCCTTATGCTTTGGGGGTTTTCTCTGTGTACTCCGGTTTCTTCCCCTAGTCCAAAGGCATTCACTGTCAGTTGATTGGTCCTTTAAAATCTTCCAGAATTTGTGAGTGTGTGATTGTGCCCAGTCTCCAGGCTTATTAGGATAATTGGATAAAATCGAATGGATGGAACGTTTTTTTTTACAACCCTTTTTGCTGGGAAGTTAAGGAATGCAGCAATGTTTCTTGCTACAGCATCATATCATCTGCATAATATTATAATTTTTTATGATTATGATTAATAGCTATTTAATCACTAATACAGAAAAAAAACAGTACTAGTAAACCATGGTTCTAATGGTTGGACATTACTTTTATCTTACTTTCAACATTTTAACATTGCTGACATCAGTTTTCATTGTTCATCCATTTATCTACCTGTAACTTGTAATGAAGAATTTTATTGTCATATTCACCTGTGCATTGTATTCATCTGCAATGTTAATGCTAGGAAATGTTGTTTATGAGACACAAGGCTAGGATGATTAACCTGCTGCTGTCACCCCATGCAGTTGATGCTAATTTGTCCTCTTTTTGCCTTGCAGAAAGCTTGTTTGTTATCCCCATATGTCCCTCACAATATTTTCCATCACCTCAGGACATTCACTTTAGCTTCTCCCACTATATTCTTTATCATACAGCAAGATTCCTGCCATTCTAGTATGCTAACCCTTTTGACATGTTTGCATTAGCCTGCTGAATTTAATAATCCTAATGAAAGTCTAGGTAATGCCAGAAATCCTCAGGGTATTGCCACAGGGGGTGAAAAAAAAGAAAGAAATGGAAACACTGAAGTCCAAGGGTATGCGATTTGAATTGCAGCCCATAAGCTGTGATGTCGAATGCTGACTCAATCTATTCAATTCTCTGTAATGTTAAGACAGCTCCTGAGTGGTATTGGCCCCGCTGTATTTCATTAAAGTGTCATATAGAGGCATAAACACACTAGGCCTTTGCATTTTAATTCCTTCCCAGACTTCCTTGTCTACTTAATCTTCAGGGAGATGATGGGAGGTTTATCACAGCTTGGCTGAGGTCAGTGAGGCTTTTTGCATTTAGTCAATACAATGGGTATTTTTTTTTTTTTCAAGAATGAAAACAAGGGCAGAATGAGCACACTTACTCCCCAGGAAGTAGCTATATTATTTAATTGTTTTTATTACATTTTAGTAACATTTATAACATTTTATTACATTTGTTTTTGAATGAATTTTATTATTTTGCTATATTTGTTTTATTTATTTATTAAGTACTCAGACAGTTCTGCATATATCAGGAACAGAAAACCCTGATTTTATATTTGACAAAAATGTTCACCCACATTTAGCATTGATCACAAGTGGACATTTGTTGCTGCCTCTTTGTTTTTCATTTGGGCAGAATAATATATTCCCCAATGAGCAAGGTACAAATGATGATAAATCTTAGCCTTTGACATTGAATTATTGTTGTATTTACCAGCAGTCGATCAATGTGCTGGAGCAAAGCTTCGCAGGTGGGGGGTTCGGGAGGGGGGGTTGAGACAGAGTGACAGAAGATGGAATGGAGATTGATTCTTAAAGGTTTCTGCTTCCTCCCACATACAAGCATGGCAAATACACACTAAAGGAAGATGGATTGTCGGTTGCAGTGTGTCGGGCCTCGCGCTTAAGAAGTGCACACGCTCTAATTTCTATCCTTCCTGCTAATGAAAATTTCTCTCTGGCCAGAAATCGATTTTGTCAAAGCATGAATACAAGAACATTCAGCTTCAAAGCGAGAGGGTCTTCATTCTTCATAGCCTTTTACAACCATCCATAGGAATTTTTGCTCATAGTTAAATCCTTTTTCCACCTCTGCTGATCCCTTCTTCGTAAGAGCTCTTTTTTTCCCTTGTCTCTCCACACTTTAGAGGAACTTTAATCTCCTTTTGGGATTTTAGCATTCATGAACCAAAATTGAAATCACTTCACAAGAGGCAAATGTAAAATATTAAAGCAAAGATTGTTAAGTGTTAGGATTACATTACATATTTCTTCTTTATTTCTTTTTTGCTCACAGCACACATCCCACAAAAATTATCCTGTCAGTCCTCCAATCTGCTTATGTAATGAGCAAGAATTTGAAAAGTGCAATCAATAAATTTCACATCTTAGCTGATATCCAATTCAGAAAAGGTCAAGGGTTAAAATGAATTGTGTTGCTAAAATATCATCAACAGTAAGTAAGACATAATTTTCATCTCTCAGAGTTTTTTAAGGTTAATTGCGTGAAGGGACTTCGGTTGGCAGTTGAATTCTTTCTTTGTATTGCTGATTTAACAGAGGGCAAGACCATTTCCTGTCTACACATATCTAAATTACACTGACATATTTGATTAAAAATATAAAAATTTAAACCGAACTCTCAAAATATAAAATATTTGTATTGTTTCTAACAACAAATAAAAAAAAATGAATTATTGTCTTATAATTTATAATATGAACCAATCATTTGTGGTTTAGTTTAGAAAGGTTTATGTCAATTTGGCTACATACATGCACAAAACATGCACAAAACATGCATAATGTGTGCAAACACACACAGTTCAACCCTCACACCCACATAACAATAAATTGGACGGTTATGAATATTATTGGTGTCTCAGAATTGAACATATGAGTGGACGGCAGAATCACTTGGAGTTTCAGTAATGGTTATTTGAGAAACTTACAGTTGCTTCCTTAATTGGCATAACAGGAATAATATGCTTATGTCTTTTGATGCTCATAATTCATAGTATCTTTACTATATAACCGTTAGTTTGGCAGGGAGGTTGGCACAAAGGCACAAAGGCAAGGAAACCCGGAGCCCCCAGTTAAATCCTGATCACACTGCCCAGTGTCTAATTTTTATTTAACAATAAAGATACTTAATTCAATTCAATTCAATTCATTTTTATTTGTATAGCGCTTTTAACAATGAACATTGTCTCAAAGCAGCTTTACACAGATAATGTGGTGATTAAACGTAAATATGTTCTTTGTAAGTAAGTTTGTCCCTGATGAGCAACTGTGGCAAGAAAAAACTCCCCGAGATGGCATAAGGAAGAAACCTTGAGAGGAACCAGACTCCAGAGGGAACCCATCCTCATCTGGGTTGCACCAAATGTCCATTTGAAGCAGATATACAATGCTGTGGGGTACAGTGATGATGATCAGAAGCAAATAATCCTTACTTCTCTCTCCCTGTCTCTCTCTCTCTCTCTCTCTCTCTCTCTCTCTCTCTCTCTCTCTCTCTCTCTTATAACAGTGGCCAGTGTTTCCTTTAGATCTGCCTGATTCCTGGATGGAGTTCTCATCAATTGGAGATGAGGATGGTTCCACATGAACAGCCTAAATATTCATGAAGTTATTGAGCAATTCAAGAACTATAAGGGTGGATTTGTACAGTCTTCTGCAATGGCTAAAGACTGCAGTTTGCATAAACAGTTCTGCATTTACACACCTATCACTAAACAGAGCACCGCAACAATCATACAACTATAATGAATGGGCATTTGGGCCACCCAGATGAGGATCGGTACCCTTTTGGTTCCTTTCAGGGTTTCTTCCTCATACCAACTTAGGGAGTTTTTCCTTGCCACAGTCACCACTGGCTCACTCGTTAGGGATAAACTTATAGACACTAAACTTCTATTAACAACAAACAAAAATAAACAAAATTTCCATCATCATAGCGTCTTTATTTCTCTAAAGCTGCTTTACAATGTTCATTGTTAACAGCACTATACAAATACAAAATAGAAAGAAGAAGAAAAATGTAGACATGTATAACAGAAAGACAGCCTAGAGAACATTAATAGGTTGCTTAACAAGGTATATTCTGACACAGGTGAGGATGATTAGCTGAAGATGAGGCTCGAGACAAGCTCATGTGTACATTGGTTGATGGGTAGTGTAGAACTGTGCATGACACCACCCACCAGCCTCCTCTGGTATGTAAATTTTTATTTTTTTATTTGTCAGGAAATGAAAGGAAATGAAAAAAATTATTCAATCCAAACAATGTCTGTGATGCAAGGTTATGCAACATGCCTGTTTCCTGAGGAGAGTGGATGGCTAATTCTGGTTGTCACTCATGCTGAAATCAGCTCAGAGACGAAAATGTCCTGAATTTTAATTCATTATTGTCACATGTTGCAGGATAGAGCTCAACCAGAGAAGCTTCTTACAAAAAGAGGTCTCATAAATAGCCTGTTATCATGCTATCAAACCAGAATTGGTTTAAACATAAATACACAGCAAATATTGTTCCAGTGCATTGGTTTAATGCACAACAGTGCTACAGAGCAAAGGAGTTGCAAATATGGGACATATTTGAATTGTTTTTACCCCAGATTCACACAAGATGGCTGTGTCCCTGTAAGGGCTTAAATTGTAAATGAAAAAAAAAAAAACATTAGACATAAAACATAGACTTTGCAAACATAGCTGATGTAACCTGAATTAAAAAAGAAATAAATAAAGATGAGGTCTTGATCTAATGTGTTAGATGATGCTAGGTGCAGTGGCATGAATGTGGAGTGAATAGGGATTTAGTCTACAGAACATGGGAGAAAAATGCACAATATTTTAATAGCCAAGTGTACACAGATGGAAGAAGGTGTATGTTTTCTCACTGCTTATTTTCTTACTGATATGTGGAGAATTGGAGCAATTCATTACAGTGACAGCTGAAATCTGTTCTAATACAGTCCTCAAGGCATTTATAAATGTTCACCATACATGTTTCCAGGAAGGTGTTCACCCAAACAGATGTGTCAAGTATATTTTCAATTACATCTTAATCACCAAAATGTGACATTTAGTGGATGGTTTCTCGGACCTGGCTTGGCCTCAGAGCTGGAACAAAATACAGACTCAATTTGTATTGGACTCTGAGAATTGAGCGAGCCAAGTGTGAACAATCATGCTGCGTTTAGAGAGAGATGAGTGCACCAGATAATGAACTTAGGCTTTTTTCCCCGCAATGCTCCACATTGAAGATCCCCTGATGGTCTGTGTTTGGTTTCATTACCTAACAGAATATTGATTTTAATTAGTTTTGCTAGTTTAATTAAAACAATAAGATACATGGGGATGAACTTTACAGATCACCATTGGTGGTTGCCACCACTGGTGCTCCTTTTCTAATAAAAAAGAAACATTTATTTTAGTTCAATTGAAAGCCAGCAGAAGCCAGATGTTTGGATAATTAGATAATAATCAGAAGGAGAAATGTTTTTATGGGTCAGCCATGAGGAATAATAACACACTGTTTGCATTCTTTAGAAGAATCACGTCAAATTATCGATTGCTTTTCTGCATCTAATTCGTCTTTGAGTTTTGACAGACAGTCTATCATTCAAACTCATAAATCTTGCCATTAACTTCATGCTTGATTTATTTTACACACACTCACAAACACACCAACAAATACACACACCTCTATAATGCAGACTGTCAAACAATCTTCAATCAATTGCTCTCAGAATTAAATTTTAAACTGAAGCACATTTAGTAAATGTAGGTTACTGTGACTGGACGTCAACAAGACATATTGTTATTCAAACGAATGGCTTCATATTTATACACTGTTTGTGATTTACAACACTGTGAGCATATAATCTCTTTTGGTCACATACTATTGACTGTCCAAAGTATTAGTTGGTGTGAAATTGCTCAAATGAAAAATGTGAGTCATGAAAACAAAATTATATAATACTATTTGTTCATTGCTTATTCAATCAACTTTTATCCTTATGTAATAGGGGAGTGGTAGCTCAGTGGTTAAGGTTCTTGGTTACTGATCAGAGGCTCAGGGGATCAAGCCCTGGTATCGCCAAGCTGCCACTCTTGGGCCCTTGAGCAAGGCCCTTAACTCTCTGTGTTCAGGGGTGCCATATCATGGCTGACCCACCGCTCTGACCCCAGCTTCTGAGCAAGTTGGGATATGTGAAGAACGAATTTCACTGTGCTGTACTGTATATGTGGCAAATAAAATTATATTATCTTGTCTAGGATCGTGTTCTCTGTTAATGTATATATATATATATAAAATGATAGGAATACACTCCTGGAATGTCAGGTCTATCCCAGCAGCTGTAAAATGCTACAAGAAATTTCATAGATAAGTGTATTACTATTTGCTTATCGCTATTAGCATGAAAGCATCTGCCCTGACACATCGATTAACATCCAGAACAAACAACTGGTGTAAAGGTCACCTTCTTCTTCTTTCGGCTTCTCCCATTAGGGGTCTCCACAGCGTATCATCCATCTCCACACCCCCCTGTCCTCTACATCTGCCTCTTTTAAACCAACTACCTGCATGTCTTCCCTCACCACATCCATAAACCTCCTCCTTTGCCTTCCTTTTTTCTCCTTCCCGGTGGCTCCATCCTCAGCATTCTCCTACCGATATACCCCATGTCCCTCCTCTGCAAATGTCCAAACCATCTCAATAGCGTTTCTTTCACTTTGTCCCCAAAACGTCCTACATGTGCTGTCCCTCTAATAAACTAATTTTTAATCCTGTCCATCCTCATCACTCCCAACAAAAATCTCAACATCTTCAGCTCTGCTACCTTCTGCCACTCTCATAGCAGGTCTCACCACAGTTCTATAAACTTTCCCTCACACTCTTGCAGATACTCTTCTATTACAAATCACTCCTGCACTCTTTTTTTCACCTCTCTAATGTGCGCAATTGGGAGGCATTACACAAGCACATAAACTCAACTCAACTAATTTAATATGAGCTGACACATAATCAACTGATGAACAACAGCCAGATAATATCAAACTCAACAAATAATGTAGACTTAATGGAACAAAATGCATTTCAAAAGTCTAAGAGAAACAACCGGATGGTAAATTTATTTAAGTAACCTGAAATCTGAAATGTTTTTTCCTTGCAATCATTGTGTTGCATTTTTTTTTTCAGATTTTGTTTCTAGAGGGCAAGAAACCCAGTGTTTTCCCATAGATGGTGCCTATGGTAGAAATAACTAATGATATGGTGTATATGATTCAACTATTATTCAGAGACCTGTTTGAGCAGCTCAGGTAAGGGTTCAACAGGATTATCTTGGGAATGAGGTAATATGAATTTATGACCTCTTATTCAGTAATTAAACATGTTTACCAGTAATCTACCACATCCCAGGTTCTGCTTTTTATCTGCACTGGGATTTAAGAGTGTGATGATTTACACATTGGATGAGGGTATTTTGCTTTTTTTAATATTTGCTACAATTTAAGGGCATAGCACAAATGACAACAGTGAACACAGATTAACTGTTTTCATGATTCCAACTTTTGAATAATGAAACTTTTTTTCAACCATCCCATTTTTATTCTCCTGTATTTTAGGGCATTTTGCTTTTTACTGCCAAGTCCAAAATGAGTTGGGAGTTAGACAACATTACCAAAGACCAATGCCCAAATAGCTCTCTTTAAATTTACAGAGTTTGTACCACTTGCAGCATAATTACAATTACAGTGCATGCTATCTAAAAATACCTCTTTAGACACCTCCTCAGTCATTACATGAGTGCAGCAGGGAGGAAAGTGGTCAACTGACATGATTGCAATGCCTGGCAGGAAAAGGAACGCAAGCTTTTCAAAAGCACAATCAAAGAACAGCTGGTTTGGATACTGAGCCGAGTGGAGTTGAGAGATCATGTACACATAAGCAGAGGAGCTGATAGCCAGCATTAGTGAAATGTAAAAACTGCTAGCACCAATGCAATAAAGTGCAGGGCTTAGTGTAGCTTAGTAGAACTGCCCTGGATGTAAAGACAGGTCATGATACACTCTTACTGGCTGAATTTTCTTTTTCTAACAATGGCCAGCGTTAAAAGTAAGCTCAGATATCACATCATTGTAATGCCAATTTTGTGGTACATCATCTCAAGTGAGTTGCTTTGATATTCAACAGTGTGCTAGTTTTATAAAGGGCTTTGGTCTTCATAAAGGAGTGATCTCTGACTTGGCATATGGACATCTTTGATGAAAACAACAGATCTGTAATTTTTGCCACATGCAGTGGAACCAGTAGCCTGTCTAATGGTATAAGCTAATGGTAAAAATCAGTAGTAACTTAATTTAAGAGGTCTAACAGCCTGTTTGGAAAGGGGATCATGTTCGTTGTAGAGTTATGGGAGAGAGTGTTACTGTCAATGGTAATTTTTGATTAAGTGAGTTTCAAAGACAGCAAGACAACTGACAGGAGTTATGTAGGATACAATATGACGCCACAATACTGCAATGAAAGGAGGCATGCCAATCAGGGCAAGGGCTGACCAAAACCTTACAGCCTGATTAACCAAAAGCAAGGTATAATTTATTTTCCATTGTCTGCTGACTATTACAGCATGCAGTGGTTTGCCCAACAGAGGTGGACAGTCAAAGCCTAATGGATATACTGGCTTTAAAAGTGCAGTTACTACTACAGAGATATGCAGTAGATATTGTAAATGATTATACATGAACCAATTAAGACAAAGAAATAAAGTGACTTTTACTTAAACACAACTGTTACTATGTCAAGGCTAGTGCATTTCATGCCCTATTTGTCAGCTCGGAGGACCAGAATTCAGCAATGTGTCATGCCTTGACTGAACCCAACGGTTATTAGCACTGAAACATATTAACAAGCCAGCAATTAAGTGTATCTGAACTTGCAGGTGACAGCAAAGCTAAGGGAGACCTGTGTCCAATTATATCTTTCAAGTGTTGCCTGGATGTGTCCACCTTCTGACAGGTCACTTATTAGTTGTTCGTGTAATTTGTAAAAAAAAATATAGAGGCTTAACTGTTTAAGTACAGGTTAACTTACTGAGGCAATGTCTACACTAATAAATTATTTTTTGAAATGCATATTTTTCTCTCCGTTTTGGCCTTCCATCCACACTGTGATGGCATTTTCAGTCAAAACGTAGCTTTTTGAAAATTCTCTCCAAAGTAGATAAATTGGAAAACTTAATTCCGCAATTTGGACTGGAAAAATCAAAGCTTTTGAAAATTATGAGGAATTTTGAAGCATTGCCATGACATTATAGAGTGACAGGCAGAAATGATACAGGTCGAAGCATCTTATGTTTTGCTCATGCGCAGTACAGGGACATAAGCGTTTTCAGATTATACATTGTGAATGAGCAGCTTTCAGAAAAGACTAATACGACAGTGTGTCCAAAATCTTTTGAAGCATTTTTAGATGAAAACACCATTTTTATATGTATTCGGATTAGTGTAGACGTAGCCTGATAAAAGAATTTTACTGTGTAGACTCTTGACTGTGAACCATGAGGCACTTTCTTCCTTTAAACAGCATTTAACATGTGCTATGCCTACCCCTGAGGAGTGCCATTGTTGAAGCAAGAACACAAAGTGTTTGAGTTCCTTGTGAATTCTCCAGACAGTTAAAATGTTTTTGCTCACAATCACAAACAATATTAATTAAGTTAGTCTCATTCTCAGAAGAGTACAGATGAGCAACTCAGCAACAGTATTTGAATGATTTTTTACCATAAAGCAATAGCAGCACTCAAGTACTTTTTTTTTTCTAAAAAAGATCAATATCCCCAAATGAGTAGAATCCACCCTCTAAGGCATAGCAACACTTGATTGACTATGATCTGTAAGGCAAAACAATAGCAATGCTCCGATTGGCCAAACATTCCCCCAAAAAACTTTATATGCTTTACAAGTATGCCTCAGAATAGGGTTATATTTTGTGAGAGCAAGATTAATAAAGAGAGTATGAGTAGAAAAGTGCAAGACTAAGTTCCAAAACTTGTTTTGCACACACCTGTAATCTGGACCACTTCAAGATTGCCTGCAAATACACCACTTATAAAACACTCATAGTTTATTTACCAGAATAATGAAAATGGCTAATGGTGATGGAGGTCTAGTTTAATGCTGACTGATGAACAGCTGTTTGGAGCTTTACTCAGGGATCTACCCTGGAGAACTTGGGAAATAACTTGCAGCCTTTCACTCCAACTCCAGATGGTGGCCCTTCATCTCACCAGAGCATGATGAGAATAGTAAAGACCTTGGCACTGTTTGTGTGACATTCATATGGATCTCACCAGCAACTCCTGGAAGGGGAACAAGGGAATGGAGGGAATGGTGCTGTCTGTTTGGATGTGTGTCTCTATAGAAACAGGTGCACATGTGTCAAAACCTAAGTTTTGCTTCTCTCTACCACTTTTATTGTGTGAAAATGGAATCAACTGATGCTTTCAGTAGCTAAAATAACAAAAGTCCACTGATAACTGGTTAAATACTACAGCTTCAATGAAAGGGCTGAGTCTTAAACAGAAATACCAAATGAAAACTATCGACATATTTATTAGACATGATGTTCAACAATTTAACAGGAGAATAAGGAAACAGCTCAACCAAACATGCGAACATCAAGTAAGGGAAGCTATTTAGTATAAATCAGAAAGAGGACATTTGCATAATTTTAACATAATTCCCTTTTAGCAACATTAATGGAACTGTTCTTTTCATGAAAATGTGAGAAGCAGCAAGACAAACAATGAACAAAAATTTTATTTAATGGAACATATAAATAAAATATTCCAAGTGAGGGCTTGGCCGGTATGAGCTATTAATTTAACAATTAGTGATTTAATGTGAGAAATAAACCCAAAAATCGTTCCAATGCTGAAAAATAAACTAGTGGTATGTTCAACAACATTGCAACAGTTAAATATACACTACAATGACATCGGCTGAGTATAAAATAATAAATTATGTTATTCTTCTATGGGAAAAATGTTGCAGAAAAAAAAGAAAGAATGTTTGCTCAATTTGTAGGTAACCAATTTTCTCTCTTTAGAAAAACGTAAGTGCACAAAGCTCAGGAAACACACTGGCACAATAGGGAAAAGCCTGTAATTAGCTGTGAAAACACTGTCCTGTTTACATTTCCAATGTAGAAATGTAAAGCAATAATGGTGCAGTATATTCATTTATGTGTTAGGAAAATGAAAAGATGAAAATAATAATGTTATGATTTCATTTTGTTCGTTGTTGGTAATTCCTCTCAGGTGTGTTTGTGTGTGTGTGTGTGTGTGTGTGTGTGTGTGTGTGTGTGTGTGTGTGTGTGTGTGTGTGTGCATGTGTGTGTGTGCTTGGATGTAGACAATAGCTCCTTGGTCTCAAATTAAATTACTGAAAAAAAACGCTTTTAATTATTGGGAATTTGACGCAGTCAGAATTTCACCCTGCCTGCAATTCAGCCTGCTGTGTTTTGTAAAGAGTAGAGGTTTATTGATTTGAAATACTTTTTTTGCAACTCTCAAATGAATTATTCAGTTTCTCTTTTTTTCTGCTTGACGAGCAAATTTGAATAAGCACATATGCTCCAGTAACTTGGCGATTAAGGAAAGCTTACCTTATATTAGCATGTGATGGCACAGATGTGCCAGGTTCTTGGATGGGAACTCTTTATTCAGTGCATATTGCTGAACAACAAACACAGGAAGCCTTCTTAATGAAATGAATAAATACAAAGAAATGCCTGCCATTTTTTTATCGTTGCTCTTTTAAAAAAAAAATTATAATAATTAATAGTTTAATAGAAGGACCAGATAGCCAGAACTTCAATTTCCACACAGCTTTTCTCAAACAATCTCTCTTTTTTTTTCTTCATTTAATGGCAAAAGCTATGTGCTACATGTAACTGCTGTTATAATACAGTTTCAGTTCATATTCATTCATATCTTCCTTCATATTACTCAAAGCGTAAATGAACACAAATTACCCACTGTAAAAAGAAAATCAAATATATGTGCTTTCCAGAATTATTGGTACCCTTTATAAAAATGAGCAAAGAAATTTATTAAACGTCACATACAGTGTGATCTTTTGCAAATTGTGTTTTAAATATCGATTTTCTACATGTTCTTAAGGTTTATGATGTCTGATCTAGAGAGAATAACAGCAGTATTTTATGTACTCTAGCAAGGTTTGAGGCACTTATAAAGGTATTTTGGCTAACTCCTTCATGAAGAACCTTTTAGATTCTAACCTTTGAGCACGTTGAATTCCCTTTTCTATTCAGACTGCAGATTTCTGTAGCGGTCAAATTCAGAGACTGAGATGCTTGTTGAGAATCATTGATTTCACGTCTCTGGAATCATTTATCTGTCGATCTCATCATCTTGTTTTAAACTCTATCTATAGCAATTTCTGAATGTCCTCACTGAGACAAACAGGGTTTTATTCTAAAACATCCTGGCATTTAAAAGAATCCAAGATGCAATTGATCTTCATTAGACCCCTGAACCACTGTTTACAAACAGCATCAATAATCCACCTCTGTAATTTACTATAGGGATCAGGTATTTTTTTCTTTGTATCTCATGAAACGTCTGATGGCATATGACCAACTATTTGGTTTTGGTCTCATAAAATATTGATACTCAATGCCAGTTGTAGTTCTACTAATGTTTGCAGAAGTTCCAGTTCTGAATTTTTTAAGATGCTCTAAGAAAAGGCCTTTTTCTTCCAAAGCTTTATGACAGCTTGCTGTTATGCAGATGTTTAACAATTTCAACAGTTCAAATTTAACAACCGAATGTACATACATTCAAATCTTTTTTCCCTCCTTCACCATCCACCGCACACTCTGAGGGTATCATGTGCTCTCGGGTACAGTTTCTGTCGATTTGCCAACTGATTTAAATCTTTTTTGTTATGGACCAAAATATACTTAATGATATCTAAATGTATTTTTTAACTGATCTGCGTAGGTCAATATTGCTTTTTGTGCTGGAAAGTGTTTTTACTCATGCTGATGAAGGACAAAATCATTTTGAATGCGTGCAAGGTTATATTTATAAACCTTGAAAACAGTGTATGATTTATCACAACATGAAAAAAATATTTTTTTGTTCTTGGGATTGAAACTTTCAGAACAAACGAACCACTAAAAAAGGTTTTCAACCAATGACAATTGTTTGCATTTATTTAAAACAGGAATAAATACAATAACTTTGGCACATATATGCTAGCAAAAATATGAATTATATTTTGATGGGTTCCAATCGTTTTGAGGAATGCCAATAATTCTGGAAGGTGTGAAAATGATGTCTCATGATTTTCTTCCAAATCCTGTCTTCTTGAAAAAACACTTTCTTGAGAAAAAAAATCCTGAGAAACTGTTTAGCTTTCCAGACCTGTGATAAAGCTAATACATCCATTACGTTCACTGCACAATCCTGCTCTGTCCAAAGCTAGCATCAAAGCGTTAAAATGAGGCATTCCCTTGTCTGAGTATACAACCAGCAGAATACTTGAGACACAAAGTCATGACTGTACAAACACACATTAAAGAATACTGTACAATTAAACCATTTTCTATTCTTTCACTTTGAAACAACTGTAATTTAAGTGTGATACTTGATCTCTGGTTTAAACAGGTGCATTCTGAAGTGCCTGTATCACAGACATGTCTATCTTTAATAAGTACACAGCATTATGTACACAGCATTTTGAGAAACATGACACAAAAAACATCTCGTTAACAACCAAGATTTCTGTGCTTTAGCGGCTAAAGTACTGCATGATGATACTCCAAAGAGTGAGTAAGGGAAAAAAAACAGCACTTCCTCTTAATATGATGTTCACATTACATAAAATAGAAAGACACATCCATTGCAGTGTCAGCGATAAAAGTGTCTTTTAATATCAGTTCAGCGAAAATGAAGAAAATCATTGAAGACATGTGACAGACGTTTCCTCACTGGGCAAATGCTTATGGTTTTGAAGACTTCAGGTTCTTATCTCTCCATTGTCCTTGGCACCTGACAGGCCAAATGAATAGGAGCACCCTACAATCCATTTACATACAGTCTGCATGGCATATGGAGTAACAATGCATCCTTTTCCAGTCTGTACTGTATGTCTGTGGTCAGTGCTTCAAGCTATCTTTCAGCTGCTGGAAAATACTATTATTCTACCATAAATATGTTCACAGGTGGTCATATCTCAGAAGTCCATCCACCTGTGGTACACAAACACCACCTACATCAACACTAAAAGCATCAAGTCAACAGACCATCAAATTACTACAAAACAAGTCTTTTTATTTTTTTTACAGCGTGGTCCACTTTTTTCCCCACTAAAGGTCCTATTCAAAGTAAAATTATACTACAGTGAGGTTTCCCAGTGCTTCCTTTAAAATCACAGAGCATTTTTCTTCCTTCTACATTGTGATGTGGCTCTGTCTTCAACACTGCCCAGATGACTGGATGTGCCCCTATGACCCTAGCCACAAATCAGAAATTGGCAGTCCGAAGTGCGTTCGTGATCTCTGTGCTGATAGTGGAGTGGCTGGCTGGAGTGGTGGGCAAGAGGACACGTGTCTGTCTGAGGATGGAGCTAGGAGCGAAGAGGCGGGGCTTTACCAAAGTCTAATTCTTATACCTGCACATGGGTTCCTTGCTGCTGCTGATGCTGCTGTTGTACATGTAAGCACTGAATGCTTGAGAGGATTTTCTTCTGATGGCCTGCCAGTGAAACTCCCAACTTTCCAAGTTCACTGAAAATGCACAAGAAGAGTGAAATTACAACAAAGTAGTATGAAAGCAGTTCACTATTAAAGAGAATGTTTCAATAGTGGCTTAGATTATATACCACAAAGAAGGCCATAAAAAAACAGCCTGATTATGTCTACCTGATTTAATATTATTAAAGAAATATTCAGGGAGTTTTTCCTTGTCACAGTCACCAATAGCTTGCTCACTTACGACAAACTTAAAATTATAAGGAAACAAACTTATAGGTACCAAACTTATACATTCTTTTATAACTGATAGAAAAAATGCTATCATTATCTCAAACTATTTTTTTCAACTTTGTCTTATATATCTATAAAGTGTCAGTCACAGTGCGTGAATAATTCGACAGGTCAAATTTGATTTTTTTTTTATTTTATTTACAAATTGAAATTCTTAGGCTTATGTAGTGAATGTATGTTCCACTATGGCACTATGTGTGTATAACCTGTATGACATGGTTGACGGTTGACTGTGATAATGAGCCACATCCAATGATATTCAGCCCCACCTCTTTACCTATACTAACTGTGACAATTTGTTTAGAAGCTGACATATATCTCAGAGTACATGCTGTGCTGCTACATCCACATTCAGATAGAAAAATAAAAAAAAGATGCCACATTTACAATACCCATACAGGTAAATACAATATATAGTATATACAGTACAATCCTAAGCAAAAAAAAAAAAAAAACCTAAATAATTAAATAATTATAAAATGTGAATAAATAAAGAGAACAGGGAAATTCACTTACATAGTCGTCTTGTACTTACAAGCAAGATCGTGATGTAATGATGCACAATTAAACAAATAAAATGTACACCCTCCAAAAAAACAATTGTATGCATTTTTCTTAAAATGCTAGCCATTATTTAGTGCCACATCTGATGCTGCCCATCAAGGACCTAATGACAAGCTCTTACTGCATATATAACCAGAAGTCATAGAGATCTACAGTGTTTGTAAATTTTTTCTTGATTTCCTGATCAATGATTTCAAAGCTTAACATTTTTCCCATTTAATGCTTGGACCATTTTTTTGCCAAGGAATGTATGTTTAAACATGTTGCTAGTATTTGGGAAAGCTGTCAAGGATTTTTAATGGATTTTATATCTACTTTTATAGTTTGGCAGAATTATGACTGTGATACTAACCTGATGCTGACATAGAGAACAGAGTCAAAAGTGACATAGCCAGCGCTGGAGAAATGTTCTTTGTACTGACTCAACTTAATTGAGTCCAGCCAGTCAGCCACTGTGTTAAATGCAGGCTCTGGACTTACTGGGTCCTCCCTAAGGACAGAAGGGGGAATAAAGTCAATTGTTTCTCACGCACTCTAAAACTGACAAAGTACAGTACAGTATATATATATATATATATATATATATATATATATATATATATATATATATATATATATATGAAACACTTTTTTTTAAGCTACTCTTAAAATTCCCAAAGAATGGGCACAATATGTTTTAATTTAGGACAGGTATTTGCAGGGTTGGCCAAAGATGCAGCAAAGTGCATTTTAAAACAAAAAAGCAAATACCTTCTCTTTTACTGTATCAAAATAAACAAATACACACCATGTATCTTGATGGACTTTAGTGAATGAGTGCTCATCAACTAAAACCCAACCTCTGTTTGACTACAAGGCCAAAACTGGACCAGCACCTTCATACCTCAGAGACCTCATCACTCCTGACACTGCACCACACTGCCTGAGATCCTCTAACACTGCTCGACTGGTACAATCAGTGTAAGTCTACTTCAAGGCTCTTCTCTGTTCTGGCACCAAGGTGGTGGAATAACCTTCCCTAGATGTCCGAATCCCTGGCTATCTTGAAGTGACTGGTAAAGACCTACCTCTTACTGAAACACTTAAACTAACACTTTCCAAGTAATTTTCCAAGGAAAATTACAGATAATGTGTAGCATTTGAACAATTTTCAATCCATGCAACATAGGTCACATCAATTCTTTATAGTTGTTTTCTACTTTATTGAATTTGATTGGATGCTTTACACTGAATATAACTAAAATTCAAATAAACCATGTGGGAGCCCATTCTATTGATGCATAGCATGCAGTCATTTGCTGGATGAGAAGAGAACAGACCTCTGAGTATGTTATGGCTTTAAATAGAAAAGTAGGATTTTCTTTTTTAAGGTTGGAAATTAAATTAAGAACACAAGTATGTGATTTCAGGAACGTTGCAACATACTTAATTCTTAAGTATAATAACCACATACAATTACTCAAGTATTTTCCAACCATGGAATCTCACTTGTTATACATATTTTGTTTTAATTGCCTCAGTTGTGAAATTACTTATTAATTGCTTTTGCAATGGTGCATGAAAAACATTAAATAAAGTTAATTGATCTGGAACAAAACAATAATTAAGAACAGTATTGACTTTGCATGTCAATTGTATGTTTCTTAATTTTTATTGGGTTACTTTAAAAAGGATTATATTTGTTCTATCTACAGTACAATTATTATTTAAGTGCTATGATCCAGAATTGGCACAGGGAGCCTACACAAGTGATGCAGTCAAATGTCTAGTTTTAAAGAAAAAAGCAACAAAGGCATGAACTACGGTAAGGGGGATGTTTATAAACAGCTAGCTCTACAGTGTTTTTGTGTCTGTGTGTGTCTGTGTCATAGGTAGGTCTCACAGAAGCCTTGGAAAGGCCTTGTCAGAGCTAATCAGCAGCCAGAACCTAGACAGTTATCATGCTGCTTTCCAGATCTGCTGGGATGCCTGATTACAATGTAATCCCTGTAACACACACTTGCACACATTCACACATGCACACAATCACATCAAGAGAATTTCAGACTCCGCTCTGTCCAAATATGAAGCGTGGTCTGTGCCTTTTGCTGCGCCGGGAGTAAAAGCAGACACGTTTTGCTTTGTTGCTCTTAGTGCCCAACTAAACAAACCGCCCTTCATCTGCTTCCATTCTGCAGTCTCTCAGAAAATTTTGATTTGGTCATCCACCTGGTTTCTATCTACAATAACATAAGATCATATCTGCACAATCTCTGTGTTTTGAAGTCTTAAACAGAAAGACATGCTGCTCCATGCTAACATCCATACACATTCTCTATTATATTTAATACCTGAGCTTGATTGGTGGGAAGAAAAAGGAAATTGGGTTTTCATTAATCAGATTAATCAATCTTTTATCTTAAAAGCCCATAATTGTTTAAACTGTCTCAAATTGATGGAAATGGTAACGTGAGGTAGTTGTGCACAAAGTGAGCTCCATGCAGATAAGATTTTCACGGTTTGGAGTGAAAGAGTCACTTGCTATCGAGCTCTAACCTTAACCCTTTTGAACACCTTTGTAATTAATTGAAATGACTGCACTCCAGACCTCCACACCCTACATAAGTAACTGGCTTTACAGATAAACTTGTGCAAAATGAGCATAAATCTCCACAACCACAGATAAAAAGCTAGTGGAATAACTTCCCAGAAGAGTTTAGGTTATTATAATAACAAAAAGGCACTAAATACAGTATAAAATGTTAAAAAAGCAGATAGAAATCTTATGCACAGATGTCCACAAACATTTATCCATAGAGTCTAGCTACTGCAGATAAGACAATAAGACACAATGTAGCTATACTGCATCAGCAAAGTCTCTCCCAGGCCCAAGACTTCAAAGCAGACTGGGGTTTTCGAGATGTGCTGTGCAAGCTATTTTGAAGAAGCACAAAGAAACAATGTTGAAGACTGTAAATGCAGTGGTCAGCCAAGGAACTTAATGTATTGGTTAAAAGATGTCGGAACATGTACAGCAGTGCCATAATGAAAGAACTGGTGGAGAATAGTGAGACCCAGGTATACAAATTTGCTGTCTAGAAAATTCTACATAGGAACTGGGGTGCAGAAAAATGGCAGCAGGTTCTTGGGACTGATGAGTCAAGAACCTGCTAAGAAATATTTGGCTGTACCAGGAGGCAAGTTATTGCCGAAATGCTGGAGAGTCGTACAATAAAGAGTGTCTGCAGGCAACAGTGAAGCATGGTGGAGGTTTCCTGCACATTTCAGCAAATGGAGTTGGAGATTTGTTGAGGATTAACAGTGTGAACAATGCTGAGAAATATAGGATGCAATACCATCATGAATGCTTCTGATTGGCCCCAAATTTACTGCAACTGAACAATGACCCCAAGTAGACAGAGAATGTCATTAAGAACTACACTGACCAGGCATAACTTCATGACATAATAACATTTTGACTAGTGAAGTGAATAACACTGATTATCTCTTCATCATGGCACCCGTTAGTGGGTGAGCTATATTAGGCAGCAAGTGAACATTTTGTCCTGAAAGTTGATGTGTTAGAAGCAGAAAAAATGGGCAAGTGTAAGAATTTGTGTGAGTTTGACGAGGGCCAAATTCAGATGGCTAGACAACTGAGTCAGAGCATCTCTAAAACTGTAGATCTTGTGGGTTGTTCCTGGGCTGCATCAGTATGTATTAAAAGTCAGTATCTATCAAAAGTGGTCCAAGGAAGAACAGTGGTGAATTGGTTGGTCTGTGTGGACTGATTCAACAGATGAGCTTTTGTAGCTCAAATTTTTAAAGAAGTTATTGCTGTTGATGCTCGATGGGGACTGTTTTGCAGCAAAACGGGGACTACACATTAATAGGCAGGTGGTCATAATGTAATGTCTAATCGGTGTATCTTCAGAATAGAGAAGAACAAAAAGTTTTCCTAGAGCACCAAATATTTACTTCATAGTCAGTAACAAACATAATCGATAATTAGTTATTAGCCCTCTAATTCTGTTATTTATTAAAATAACTTTTGTTAAAAAGTTGTAACACATAAAAAAAAAATTAATGAAAACTAATGAAACTTAATGAACTTAAATGATATTAAAAAAAAAAATACAATCTGTGCAAAGCTTTATAAATATTTTGCATATCAGCATATTCTCACCAGACTGTACTGTTGGCCAGCTGTTTCAGGCTGCTTGGATTGCGGATCAACTGGTCCAGGTTGATGACTATCTGCCCAAACTTAGGCCTGTCACTGCGGTTCTTCTCCCAGCAGTCCAACATGAGCTGGTGTAACACTACGGGGCAGTCCATAGGGGCTGGCAGCCTGTAGCCCTCATCTATTGCCTTTATCACCTGCAGAGGATAAACAAAAACATAGAAGTTTAAACATGTCTTTTTAGCATATCAATAAAAAATAGTGTAGTAAGCTGTTTCTGGTTTTAATATTATTATTTAGTACATGGAACTTAGTGTTGAATTTGAATTGAAAGTATTGAATATCATTCTACAACCATTAGACTAACCTAGTTACATGTCCTGACTATAAAGTTGCAAGTTAGCTGTGCTCTATAATTTGGTTGGTCCCAACTTCCTGTTAAAGCAATGCTTTTAAAGGTGGAAATAAATAAATCAAAAGGTTTATTATGTAGAATCTCTATGAGCCATGAGCTAGGCGCAATGGATTTTAATTCTCTTGGTCTGCTAACAGAAATCTGGAAATGTTCTTCCACCAGATGCATTTAATTGGTTTAGTTTGCAAGCGTCAGGTCTTAGTCTTTGGCGGAACTGCTGTCAGGGGAATTACAGTGCTTTGGCAGAGAAATTTTGCAGGCGGATGGCAGAACCTTCAAAACCTCTTGATGTTTATATGACAGGGCACAGAAGGACCACTTGGAGAGAGCTGGCAATATAGACACTGCACAGTGTATAGAGTAGTTTTCTGAGTAGTAAGAGTAGTAAACCTTGAGAAAGACTCAAAAAAGTTACAGGGAAAGCCCATAACGTCTAAAAGGATGTAGGATCTTTTATAGGTTTAGCTATAGTAAATATTCATTTGACAAACCTCGTGAACTACATTATAATGCATGTGTATATTGATTATACTAACATCCTGATTGGACATCTCCCAGTATGGCCGTTCCCCATAGGATATGACTTCCCACATGGTGATACCGTAACTCCACATGTCACTAGCTGAAGTGAACTTCCTGTAAGCTATGGCCTCTGGAGCTGTCCACCGAATAGGAATCTTTCCCCCCTGTAACAAAAAAAAAAAGCAACAATAAGCCATCACTTTAACACCAATACACCTGCATATTCATGGAGGTCTCCATTTAGTCAATCATGTGGCAATTGTGTAATGCATTAAAATATAAAGATACAGGTCCTTCACTTTAGGTTTACGTCAAACATCAGAACAGGTAAAATGCTATCTCATCTCACTAATCATAGCATGGTTGTTCACTTGAGATTGGCTGCTTTGAGTATTTTAGAATGCATATCTTGTGTAATTTAGTAATTTAGAGTCTTGTTTGTTCATTTCTCATTTATATACTTTTTTTGTCATTCCCTCAATCATTTCTCACTTGGTTTGGTGATCCAGCCAGACTGTTTGTGAATAGGAGACAATATTGCTCCTTGTGGGACATGGGTGGAGATTCTGTGTTAAATCCTACTACTGATAAACCTAGATGGTGGGTATGAATGTAATTACAATTCTTGCATATCTAAATGCATTTCCCAGTTCAACACTGTCACACGTTTGATCATCAGTGAGATTATTCTGAATGTGCATACTGGGAAAACAACCTGCATAGATTATAATAATAACTATTATTCTTTATCTAGAATTCTCTTATCTTGAATGAAACTAATCTAATATAAAACAAGTATAAAAGCTAACTAGATCTAGTTGTAGAGGAGAAAGTAGATTAATTGTGTCTGTTTGCCAAAAGCCTTTCAGGGCAATATGATGGACAGCTTAGTGATGCAGCTTAATGAAAGATCTCTGAAGAGAAAGAGTTCTAATCAAAAGACTATGCTACAGTATACTTTCTCTCCCTCTCCCTCCCTCCCTCTCTGCCTCTCTCTCTCTCTCTCTCTCTCTCTCTCTCTCTCCTCCCCTGTGTGAGATTTCAGTGATTCTGCAGAGTATGCTGTTTTCTTTTGTACTTTGGAGTGACTGCTTCGCTATCCAAAACCTCCACTGCCATCCTAGAAGTTTTTCATCAAACACACACTACTGACCTACTTCTCATTATACAACTAGATCAAGTCCGCCTTCCAATTTTGTTTCATTTCATTTATGCTTGGGAGGGAAGTGCAGCATTAAAGGATAATTAGAATTCTAAAATAAGCCCTTTACTGTGATGTTCCTGGATTTTTTTTTTATTAACACTAAAAAGACAAGGACAGGTGAAAGACAAGAAAAAAACTGCATTAGATAAAATAACTTTTTCCTCACCCTGGTAGTATACACTGCATCTGGGTCGTCCTCCAGGACACGTGAAAGTCCAAAATCTGACACTTTACACACCAGGTTTCCATTTACCAGAATGTTCCTTGCTGCAAGGTCTCTGTGTACATAGTTCATCTCAGAGAGATACTGCATTCCAGCAGCTATGCCACGCATAATGCCCAAAAGCTGAATCACTGTAAACTGGCCGTCATGTTTCTACCACAATACAAAAAAAAAACATAGAATCACTTATGCATTACCTTTACAACACATTATAAGCCAAACAAATACTTTATATATATTGCAACATTTACATTTTTTTTCGAAAGTGACACACACATGACATTACCTTTTAGTTTGCTTTTATAGATAGACCTCAGAATACTTGCTTTTTTTTTTACTGTTTGCTCTCCCATAAGCTATCAATCTGATTTTCTTTGCATTTTACTTATGATTCATCACTAAGTAATTTCAACCGTATACTTGCAGATTTCCACTTCTCAAAATCTTCAGAAAAAGAAAAAACATGCAAATTTATATGCAAACAATGGCCACTGCACCACACAAAGTGTTTACTGCATTTAATCATTCACCTGTTGTGAATTCTTCATCTTGGTCAGATTCCATGACCAGAATTTGTTAATATTTAGAGAAATATATCAAGATTCATTAATCACGAAATACTTATGGCAGGGAAAACATAACTAAGAGAAAGAACGATTAGTAAATTTTTAAACAAATCTACCCTATACATATCTCTACACAATCTTGCATGTTCTGGATCCTGTGGTGTTTGACCAATCTGTATTTGTTGCCATTGCCTCAATATCAAGCTGATATAATCAATGATCACTTTCTTTGTTGCTGAGTCATTTTTTTTATTTATTTACATTTATGGCATGTGGCAGACACCCTTATTCAGAGAGGCATAAAGTTATTTAATTTCATACAGCTGAGCAGTTGATGGTTAGGAGGCCCAACAGTGACTGATGTGTGGAGCTGGGTTTTTAACTCACAACCTCCCCATTAAACACCACTAAGATGCCACTTCAATTCATAAAATCTTAAATCAAATGTGTTGACCTAGGAACTATTGCAAAGATCTATTAGTTAGTACAATTGCCCAATTCTCTGTATTATGAAATAATATTTAATGTGTTTAATATGTTCTAAGAATAGCTGTTGCTTGGAAACTCTTATGAAAGGACAATTTTATTTTTTCAGGGATGATTAAGTCTCTTTCAGCATTTCAAATTATAAAATAGCAATAAAATACAGTCATAAGGGGAGAGATTGGGAGCTACACAGAATAGATCAAATTGGTCACTAAGCACAATTGTAATTGTGGGTGATGAGCCACTTTTGATTTATTCTCCTTTTTGGCTGTTACAAACATGAACAAAAATACTCACCTTCAAAAATGTGTCCAATGATCCATTTTCCATGTACTCTGTTATTATCATCACAGGTTTACCTGTAGATTTAGAAGGAAAAAAGAGGCAGGCAGAGATGAAAAACTGAGTGTGTGAAAGTGTGTGTGTGTGTGTGTGTGTGTGTGTGTGTGTGTGTGTGTGTGTGTGTGTGTGCATGCGTGTTTGAGAAAGAGGTTCTGACAGAGTGCTTTACATTTATTTCTTAAAGGAAGAAAGACTCAGAAAGACATTGCAAAGTGGCCAAAAAGGCTTTATGTTCCATATTTAATTCATTTCTGACAGAAACGAATGAATGCTAGTAGCGCACCCCTATGGACTACCCGCCTTTCTTCTTCTGCCTTCTACCTGCTGGCTGTTACTCATAGTGACAGCCCCTAATCAAAGCTCTCAATAACAGTCAGGCAGATAATTAGAGTGAGCCGTCCTCAGAGAATATCTTTGTCCAGAAATACCATGAATGGTAATGAGTTCCTATGGAGGGAAGCAAGATGGAGGGGGTGGGGGTAACGGAGGGCTAGAAGAAGGGAGGCTCCTGGGGGATGTGGTGATGAATTGGCCAAGGGAGGGGGGAGAAAGAGGTGCAAAAATCTGCTAATGGGAAAGTGTGCACTTCTTTCTGCACAGGCAGCTGCCAGCACCGCATATGGGGGCTGAATAAAGGTGGGAGGGAAAGAGACGTTCACACCTGTGTGTCACAAAGTGATTAAAAATTCTCCCTTGATTCCACTGCAATAACAGAGTGTCAATCAAAGTAGCTCCAGCCTGAGCCCAAACCTGTTCTGTGGGGCTCAAAAAAGGACCAAACAAAGGGCTAATCTGCCCTGATTATTAACCAGAGCTGATTGGAATGATGGGAAAACTCTTTCTGCACGTGCCGTCCAAGCCCTCAGACACACCTCCTTGCCATCATGATAGTACCTAATATTACATCCCGTCTCACCTCATTCACAAGTCTGAGAAAATTTCTACTCTGAGCTCCCAGGCAGGCAATTTAAGGTCAAAAGAAAATTGCAAGGGTGACTCAAATGGCAATGATTGTAATTACCAAACACAGTTCCCTAGGCTGGAGTGTGAGGTTAAAGGTGAAGAAGCATTAAGTGAATCACTTTGTTACTGTCCTCCTTTACTGGAAGATGACAAAAACTCCATTCTCTCTATCTGTCCAAGTCCTGTTGCTTTTGTCTCTCTGTGTGGAAGCCATCTGAATGAGCATCTCCAAGCTGTCAACATTAGCAAAGAACAGCTGGGTATGTTACGCTTATCAAAAAGTAAATTACATGACAGGAATGGCAGGGTCAGGGAGTCATCAAAACAAATTGGGGCTTAACGAATTGCTAAGCAAGACTAATATCCACACAAGCCCCAATCGGTTACATACGTACATAGCACTGGTCACAACCTGAACTGGAAATGATAACGATTGCAGATACACACCAACACATGAAGCTAATTGAAGAAGTTAATTTCTTATAAAGTGGCAGAAGTCCCTGTGATCAGTTCATTATGGCAATTAGTCATGAGCTGCTCATCCATGGCTGTGGGTAATGGTGTATGATTGATATTGGACAGTGCTCTTAGCCGTGATATATAATTACACTGCCTTGCGCATTGCTAAAAGGAGTGTAATTCAAACAGGGCAATAACTGATAAATCTGCGTAATTGTGCGCATGTCTCAATTTATAACAACTGAAACAGACTATCAATTTCAGAGCATTTAGAAAGAAAAAATAATTAGTAATGTTTGTATTCTAATGATTTTAGCGAACTAAATTAATTTGTGATATTACATATCAAGATATTTTTAAAAAAGAATGTGTGTTTGCATACATAAAAAAAAATCATGCCACACATTTATATACACTCTATTTAAGTCTGGAATTTCATCTTATTAACTCAGAATCTAATCTACTCATTACAAATGTCCTGAACCCTGTATACCAAGCTCTACTAGCAAATACTGTAGTGACTGTACAATCATGTGATTAAACACACAACAGGGAAAAAGTGTTAACTTAATTTGACAAATTTCTTGATAAAAGCAGCCAAATTTAATAAGCTAACTTTAATCAACACAATGAGGAACATCATAGCACAAACACATATTATGCTTGTCTAAACACAGAAGCAAAAATTATCTATATTTGATTAAATGCATTCTAAAGTACCGTTTGTGTGCATCTTGAAATATATTTTATATTTACAATTTTTTTTAAACAAAAAAAAAATACAATGAAAATAAACATGTCACAAAGTAATATTCTTTTTTTTTTTTTTTTTTTTTTTTAATTATTCTCGTTTTACTTGATGGTGTCATTCTTGGATAATGATTAATGCACCCTGCCACACTATACAATTGTTGGAATGGTTTGAGAAACAGAGTTTGAAATGTTGACTTGACCTCTGGTTCCTCACATCTCAATTTGAGTCCTCTTTATATATATATATATATATATATATATATATATATATATATATATATATATATATATATAGATCTTACTGGGGAAGAAAAACATGATAAATCCTGACATTAGTTTAGATAGATTAGGATACATAACAAAATCATATTGAATAATAATGTGCCTTGAATTAATGCATTCACATTTCCACATAAAAATAATATAATTAGAGATCATAGATCAGAGATAAATCATAAGCATTTAATTAAAAAACAAATTTAAATTGGTGAAAAGAAATTCTTGTCACAAAGTTTATGCTTATCGCTTTTTAAAAAGCATGAATTTGGTCTTGTCGTATGGCAGAGTAAAATGGATTTTCAACAGGGTATTCCTTCCCTCTTTCTAGAATATAAAACCAGTCAAAAGTAGTGCTCCGGGGTGAAAAATAATCCTATTATGATCCTGTTCTCTGCTTCCTTTGTCCACAGACCAAACACTAAGCCAGAATCCATCAAGAAAACCATCTAAAACCATATTAACTCTAAACTCAGCAGAAGTAGACAGCCTATGCACATTATCAGATTGAAGATAGCCTACTAATCTGGCAGTTAAATGCACAATGGGTTTATCATAGAGACCATGACAGCTCAGTGTTTTGGTTAAGACAGGCTGGAGGACGACGGTCTAGTCTAGTCCCATTCTTTTAACCGCTGCTCTATTTGCATTACAATGAGCTCAATCATGGTCTAATTTTTCTGTCGCCGCCGATAATGATATACCAGGTCTTTAAGCTCTGTGTAATGTGACAGCCACATTTCATATTCTAACATAATTATGCTAGTGCGCCCTGTCTCCTCCTTTCTCCTTCCGTCAGCAAGAATAAACATAAACTAGTTGTCTTCTTTTAAACTTCTTTTTCTACTTTAATGCATCCCAAATTGTCTTTCTCAGACGAGTAATTATGCTCCTCGAGCAAGGAGAGGCGCTAGATTGGCAGCTGGCTCTGTAACGCAGTGTACTGGGGTCTTGACCTGTCGTCTGCCTCTGCACAGCCCCATCAGGATGCTCTCTGACCTGTGAAATTACTGTGACACTCCACACATGATCCTATCTCTCCTATCTCACCCAATCTCAACACACACATGGAATGGGTCACCCTTAAAACCTAACATCTACCCACACACACACAAAATATGATATCTGCAAAATCAGCAATGGTGTCAAGGCTAATAAATGCCATACTGGATCTGTCATATAAACTGTCCTACCAGTTCAATATCCATTATCAAGATAAACTGGATTCTCACTGTATATTGCTTTTCTGGATACAGCAATTGTCAGTATATCAACCAGTAAAGAAGTATACATAACATGGATAATGTAACTTGGCAGTATATCGTATAAGATATAGTGCTACTTAAAAGTACTCATGAGGTCAGATAAGTATATTTTGCATGAATATTAAAAAGTCCACTGATCCTTTCAATGTGCCTGCAACAGCAAAATTCTAATGAAAATTATACAAAATACCATACAGTAGCTCACAGACTCATTTAAAAGACTGTCCTCAGGGACGTGTTCAAAACACAATGCTACAATTGAACAAATTTGAATCTGTTTCGATTTATCGCATATAGTTCACATATAGTTCATCTGTATTCAGTGTATTCTATAAAGTGTATTCATATTTTTTTATTTATCACTGATCTTTTCAATAGTTTACTGTATATAGACTTGTTTACTAAGTCAAATTCCCTGTACTCATTGTAAAAAGAAATGCTTTTGCTCTATATACTGTAATGACTGCAATTTTGTTTTTCTGTTCTACTTCCACTCGCTAACTCCACATGTCTTTTGGAGAAGTAAATAAAGCGGTGCATAAAGAAATTTAGATTAGCATTTCATAATGGAGGAAAAAGTGTAACATCCCGTGCCATTTTTGGTCAGACGGAAAAATCGACCAGATTTGGAGATTGATGTAAAATGTTTGGACAAATTTAGAATTATGGCCACAGATCACATTAGCCTTTGTTAAAACTTTTATTTTTTTAATAGGTTTTGCTAATATAGCAGACTGGTTGACTATTTATTTTCGAGGGATCCAATTACTAGTTGTTCTTACACTACACACCAGTGCTAAACAGCACACCACTTTGGATCCATGAGTAGATAACATGGCAAAATTGCTCTCAGTGAACTGATAAATGTAGGGCAGAGATCTGTAGTAACATTATCCTCGTGGCCGTCATTATCCTCTGACTAATAGGCCCCAATTTGGGGGTCGGTATGTGTGCTGTTTATTAGCTCGAATTTTCAAAATATGCTCTATTGAAATGCAAATTAACACAGGAAGCAGAGTATCAACAATTTTACTTCAGTCTATCTCTTTCTAGAGACAAACATATTAATCCGAACACCATAAAATTGTCACCTTTAACATTTTAGATGCTTTAGTGAGTTTGTTACAGTGAAATTTCTCTGTCTTAAGGCTGTAGAATTCTCATTAAGTAGGCCAGCATTTTTCTGATACAGCAATGTTCAGATAATACATATTCATATCCATGAAATATTCATGTTCCTTTCATGCTGTTTCTTCCTAAAGAGGAGAAAATGATCACAGAGAAAATATGATGCACCTATACATATACTCTGTGCTTCTTACATCCATGTTTTAGAATAACAGTAACAGAGCATTAAAACACTTTTACATAATACACTCTATGTTATATACTGTATAAGTACTGCGACTGTGCATGAAATATATAATGCAATGCAACTACTATTGGCTTTATTTGTATTTGTTTAGTGCTACAAATATTTGTATCTGGGTTTGGATTCAGTTTTAATCCCAAATTCACTGTCGCCTAAACCAGAACTTCTTGTTTTTTATTAAACATATTATTGGAAACAGTGGAAATAAAAACCCATATTCAGAAATGCCAGTACTATAAGAATGAATTACAAATTCTCTTAACATTTTCTGTACATTCCTCAACTAGAGATCTGCATTTCTCAGGAGGGGAACACATTTTCTATTAAAATTGAGATGGTTCTCAAATATATATTATATGGACAAAAGTACTATTTAGATAGAACTTTTTACTTTCACTCATTACACATTTCACACAAATATCTGTATTTTTTGTTTTTACATTGCCAAACCAGGCTTGTTAATATAGTTTTATTCAATTTGGTAACATGATCGATATTTCTTGTCATTGAGTGGCTTTTTAAATCTACCACTGGCGTATCATTTCCTTGCATCACAGATGTAGGCTAGCATACTAAGCTAACAATGAGCAAGGCAGAAGGCAACAAGAAGCATGGGGTGGATGAGACAGAGAAAGTCAGCGTTGTAAACATGACTGAAAACAGAAACATTCCTAATCATCATCATCTTTTCTCTACTTGTGTTTTATAAAGTGGTTGTTCAGTCTGGATACATTTATTAGATAACATTTGAAATTCTTTTGTATTAATATAATAATATGATGTGAGGTCCAGGTACCAGCGTTACACTAAAACAGGTAGTAGTAATGGCTACTTTTTACTTAAGTACATGTCAGAGCCTAAACTCTTTTACTTTAACTTGAGTGAAAAAATGTAGTCAGTACTTTTACCAGAACTTTTTACCAGTCTTCAAAAACATGAGTATCTGAACTTTTACTTGAGTGAACAATGTGTGTACTTTTGCCATCTTTACTCCTCACACTTCATCAGTACCTGACTTTAATAATGCCCATGTTGCTGAATGAACACATATCTCCACAACCACAATTAAAAATCTTCCCAGAAGAGTAAAGGTTATTGTATCAGCACATTGGAGCAAAATGTAAATAGGGATGTTCAAAAAGCACATATGAATCTTATGGGCACAAAATGTTGTCTATATTGTCTATTTTACAAAATATAAACAAACTAGAAGCCTAAATCAAATCTTCGGGTTTTTACAGTAATGTTGGAAATTCACTGCATATGTCTTTGTTGCCAATCGAGCTCCATATATGACTACTAACTTCATGAATTGCATGAATGAAGAAACCTACTTGTGCAACAATTTCTCTAAGTCCACTAGGATCCTGATGTGTAACTTGTTTCAACCAAATCACCTTTAAACCTTAAAAATCTGGATTTTCTCCCAAATCATCTAAAAACATTCAATTTTTTAATTATGTGCTAAATGAACAGTGTTTAAAAAGAAATTAAATATATTTAAATTTGCATCCCTACTGTGTATATGTATATGCTAATGGAACATGTAACTGAAACTCACATCGGGTCACAACTCCTTCCAGTCTGATTATGTTGGGGTGGTCGAACTGGCCCATGATGCTTGCCTCACTGAGGAAATCCCGCCTCTGTTGCTCTGTGTAGCCTGCTTTCAGACTCTTGATGGCCACATGGATTTCCCTTTTACTGGGCAGACGCAACCGGCCACTGCACACTTCCCCAAACTCACCTGGGTTAAAACACATTCACATATGGCTTGATGTTTCATTCTTTCTTCTTAGCCTGAATTTACAGCTGGGCAAATTAAACGACTTAACCTTACCTGCTCCAATCACTCGTTCTATGCGGATGTTGGAGACATCAATTTCTTTAGCAAAATCTCGGACTGCCTGATTCGGATCCTCATATGTGTGTGGATGAATGTAAGTTCTGCTTCCAGGAAGTGGAACTGAAAAATCATGAGGGAAGGCAGCAAGGTTAGGATAACGACCATGTTTCTGTAGTCAGTTTGCTTCATTCATTAGTAACCCATCTATTTCCCTAAAAGAACGATGCTCTACATTTGCAACCTCATTAAGCATTGTCTTTGGCAGGCAGGAAAAGCGTCATTAGAGAAAACACACATTAGGCAACTGGAGTGATCAGCGGCATAATTTATCAGCAGACGCGACAGAGGGACCCTCAGCACACAGAGCTTTCACTTACTGACAAATGCATGACTTGCTAAGAAACATGCTCTCCCTCTGCCCACTTACTAATCAGTAGAGTCAAATTACAGAGTGTCTGTTTTAACTAGCTACAGGCAACTCAGGTTCTCCAGGATATGCTGTAAGGAACTGAAAAAGTTGCAAGACAAAAAAAGATATAAAGGTGATCTCTGGTGATTAAAAGCATTGTATTTCCTTGCCTAAAGCTAAGACGTTGCTTTGGATACTGTTTTTCTGAAATCAAAGTGTCTCTCACCATGGCCATGCTGGAACTGCATTTTCTCCTCCTCAGGGTCTTGCTTTGCTTTGATGTAGCCGCAGTGCCTAGCAAAAGTAAAAAAAACATTCTGTCATCAATTATAAAAAAAAAAAAAAAAAAAAAAAAGGTTCTGTGCCTGTATGGGTTATTAGACCATGGAGAGAAATAGATAATAAACAGTATGCAATATTACACAATGATGTTAGCTTCAATAAGAATCAGGCAAGCACAAATCTGCTATTTAAAGAGTCTGGCAACCTAATAGATGTCTCATCCTAATTCTTATTACAACTAAAAATACACTGAAAGCTGGACATGTCAGACATTATCATTCATCAGAGCTGCACAAAAGGTCATAAATTAAATAATGCCTTCTTTAATGAATATGGGGTTGAAGCATGCAGGGCTTAAAACTGATAACTTGTTCATTATTCCTTTAATCCGTTTCAAGACTCTTGCTTGCTTTCTTTCTTTTCATGGCATGTATTTAAGAGAGCTCGATTATAAAGAAAACCTGGATTATAAAGCCTGACAGAGCATAATAATTACATGGTAAAATGGAGACGGTCAGTGACTGGTCATCTTGAGAAAGGAGGCCCATCTGGGTAACAGCAGATGAACTTCAGCACTGAGCTTCAGCCTTCTGTTAGGAACCAGCTGGAGAAAGGAAGCGCTCTAAAGCTACTCCCACAGGAGTACAGCTCAATACTTGCATAACACATTCTGAAAATTTACTGTTGAATATTTATGTCTTGCAAGGGCTCACCACTGAACCTCACGCAGCTGATCGCGAAATGAAAAGTCTTTAGCACAGCAGATTGTGGCTACTGGTTATCAGTTTTATTTCACGAGACATAGAGAGGTTGTTTTTGAATACACGCAAATGTAATGTTTTCTTTGCAAACAGCAACTTTTGTGTAAAAATGTTACAGGGCTACGTTTTTTTTCCAATGGGAAACAAAATTTTTTTTTTAAGGTTTTCAGGATGCAATATAATTAATTTGTCTCAATTTCCTAAATGCACATAACATAACATATTGTACTCATTATTTCTCTCTCTTACTGCCTTAACTCTTCAGGCTTTTAAAAGTAAAGATTCCTACCTTTAACCTTTTCAGCAGAAATAGATTTTGCTATACATCAAACCTTTATCAGTTGAATGATGGTACAAATGAACAAAGACAGTGAATGATGCACTATTTTAAAGTAGCAGGATATTTTTTAATAGTGCCATGTTACAAATATGCAACCTCTGTAAAATACTGCAGATGACAAAACCGACTAGCAGTCTTTATGACCCTTAATTTTCTTCAGCTGTGATGATTTTTAAAAACACCAACCAGGGATGCATGAGGGGTCTGTTGCAACCATGATGACGTTACTGTCACAAAAGCTGAGAGGGGAGATTATTTAATTGCACCAAAGGGCAATAGGTATAAGGTAATTCTCAAGAACATTCCTAAAGACACTTTATGGAAGCAGTGTATGGAAGTTCAGATCTTGTGGCATAGCAACAAACATTTTCTAAGGACAACAAAAGTCCTATTATTAATGCATGCAAGTCTTACACGATGATGTTATATAACATTAGAGAACCATTATTACATTCAGAAAAACGACGTATTACGTCTTAGTCAATTGGAAAAGACTTAGTCCTTTTTTTTCCCACTGCTATAATATTTTATCATATACAATTTTATTTTTTTTACATGTGATAAGATGTAACATGTGATAACACTTTATAGCTTTTCTACTTGTCTGTGCATCATTGTCCAACTGTTTAAACAGCCAGGGATGTTACTGCAATGTTAAAAACAGTGATGTCAGACTGTTAGGACATGCTGTCTGAGGACAACAACCGTATGTGTGTTTGAGATCATAAATTGAGTATAATGGGCAAATTAGTTTAATAAAACTTTTGTATGTATATATCTGGCTAGTTAATTCTTTTTACCAAGTCATTCTTTCAGTTCTTCTTGTCACAAATGACATTTTTGTAATTTTTGGATAAAAAAAAAAAAGTAAGCATAGCATTGCTGCTGAAAATGTATTTTCTAGCTTGCACATTAGTGGCCTGAATCTTAAGCTCTAAAGCTATTTTGACCATGTAATTTTGTTGCTACATAAATACAGCTGAATTGAATAAAAAACAAAACAAAAAGGAAACCAAAAGTCAGGGTTTGAGTCGGAGCATGCCCACTGCTGAACATTAAAAGAACCATTGACAACAGCTGATCAGTAAGCATCTGTGCAGCAGTCCATGCTTAACATAAGAGCCTCAAGCAGGGCGGTAGAGCACTGGGGGTCAATTACATAATAAGAGACTGCTGGGATGGAAAGATCTTCCATCCATCTCGCCCTCTAATCTGCCCTGTTGCATCTTGCTGCACAGCTGGGGCTTTGGGACCTGTTTTAGCACAAACGGGGGTTTAGGGATACGTGTATGTTTAGGTTCCCCTTCATTGCTTTTAATGAGTGGAGGGGGTCCCCAGAGAGACCCCACCTGTCCAGCAAACAACCCGAACCACGCGTGGCGGTATACTAGTGCACATCTGTGCTCATCACACACATACACAACATTATAATTGACACATAGACAGTCCAATGGATGGACATGCTTTCACATGGCTGAGGGCTTTGAGGGTACAGTTAGGGTTGTGAATGGGTATATGTACTTGGAGGGGGATGGGGCTATGTGTTTGATTGAAGCATGTGGTAATCAGGGAAAATAAATCAACCCTCCTACCCACCCAAAACACTCCCATCTTACCCTCACACCCCTGAGGTGCAACATAAAAACCTCCCCTGCAGCTGCTATACCACAATTTCGCACACTGATGAAACACTTCCCCCATCACTGCGGAAGCCCAAGAGGTTCTGCTCAAAGTTGTAAATACGCTTGCCTTCCTCTCACAGATCTAATGGGGGATGGAAGGTTGATGATTTGAATAACAGACATCCATCAATGACATTTTTGAGGGGAAAAAAATGTGAAAATAGATCTGTGTGCAGTTAACACTTTCCCTGTTTTTTCTAAAGACAAAGCAAAAAAAAGGTTTGCTTAATGGTATTTGACCCAGTTTGATTCTCTTGTTCAAAATTTCTTTTGTCTCTGCCTCTCTGTGTGTGTGTGTGTGTGTGTGTGTGTGTGTGTGTGTGTGTGTGTGTGTGTGTTTCTGTGTGAAAGCCTTTATCTGCAGGTGACAGTTGGTGCAGATGCAGAGGTGTGGAGGTGCTGACAGAGTTATTCTTCCTATGTGTAATGAGTGAGCATAGTGCTAACAGAGAATGAGTAATAAAGAGAGAAAGAAAAAGGAAAGAAAGAAAGAAAGAAAGAAAGAAAGAAAGAAAGAAAGAAAGAAAGAAAGAAAGAAAGAAAGAAAGAAAGAAAGAAAAAAGACAGACAGACAGACAGACTAAAAAAAACAGTGGAGGATTCAATTCAACACATTTTCACTTTGAAATTCAAATTCAATTTAGGAACGGGTTAAGTGTAAACAAAAGCTAGAGACTAAATAACAGAGTCTAAATAGCATAGGAACAGACTATGACAAGGCCTAGATTTAAAACACATTATAAATCAACAGTAGGAAGGTCACAATGACAATGGATGGAAATTACATTGATTTCTAAAATGTAGGAGCCGTTGGTCAAAAAAAAATTGTTCAGCAAAGCAATGGCACATTCAGGAATGTAGTCACCAATCACCAGCAGACTCACCGGATGAGATATAAGTAGTGGGAATTCAGAAGTAATGAAGACTGTAGGTAGGATTTATTTCATAGTGCTAACGAGGCAGAAAGGGACATGGGTTTAGGACAAAAACCCATGCTGATCCTTAGGCATGTGTCTAGCATAAAGATGGCCCTCTTCATGTCCGCTAATAAACCAAGATCACCGTGTGTGTGTCTATTATTAATCCAGCTATTTTTGCTTTTTCTTAGTTTCTTGAAGGACAACCATAGCATCGATGCCAGTGTTAATATACAGAATAGGCATCATTCTATACAGCATAGTTTGCTGCATAAAATGGCAAATTTATATAATAATTTAATAACTTAAATTAAGGTCATACTTATTTTACCTTTTGTTTTCGAATCAATTAGACTGGGTATCAAATCAACTATAGAATAAATAAAAATTATATAAAAAGGTATGGAATTATCAATACAATAATAAGAACAACAGTGTAATAAAACTGACAGCATTTGCTATTTATTATTTTGTTTCATCGCAAAAACATCTACATTTTAATCTTAATACTAATTATAAGAGGAATTACACAAGTTCATGCTTCTTGTATATTTACCACAATCAGCACTACAAAAAATTTAATAAACACACATTCCCTCAATGCTTTTGACTAGAAGCAATTAGCCTACAACTACAATTACAAATCACAGTTAGGCTTTGTAATTACTTACATTATAGTAGAAATAATGTAGCTCATTTACTTACTCATTTTGTCACAATTCCTAGAAAATGAAAATGAAAAATCTGTTCTAAAACTTACATATTGTTTTAAAGCCCTGAAAATAGAAACTTCTTCCATACATTTTGGAGAAAACAAATCTGCACTATATCGGTGGCTGGTTTTGTTCCCTTGTCATCATCTGTCATATGTCATAATGTATGATATTGAAACAATAAAAATAATTTAGCACAATAATATTAATCAGTAATTTGCCTTGAAGCCTGAAAGCCTTCTTTCTGAATTAGTACAGAATTAAAAGAAATTACTTCAATCAACAGCCCAGGTCTAAACAGCCCTAATTGAAATTAAATAAAACAGATATCTCCCTGTAATATCCCTGCAGACACAAACGGGTTTTGGTATTTTATTCAGTCTGACCAACAGTGACTTGACGTCTGTCAACCCATTTCTGTCTTGATTGATTTCTGTCTTTGGTTCAATCTCGCCACATATAAATCCTGAATTCAGCAGAAATGTCTCGAAAAAACACTACGGTGAGTGTTCAGGCTGCGCTTATTTATTAGAACATTTAAGAAATATGATGTGGCCAATAGTTCATGACATAGCAACACCTCAGCCAGCAGACAAATAAGATATGATGTCCCGTTTGACCATTTTGAGTTAAGTTGAGTTGTTAAAAAAAAAAAAATATATATATATATATATATATATATATATATATATATATATATATATATATATATATATATTATCAATTAAGATTCGATTGTAGTCATTGCAGATCTGTTAAATGTGTGTGTGTGTGTGTGTGTGTGTGTGTGTGTGTGTGTGTGTGTGTATGTGTATGTGTGTGTGTGTGTGTGTTTTCGTATAATGTCAATATGTGTCAGTGTGTGCTTGAGAAGGGGAGAAAGAGAGAGTATAAAATTTAAAGAAAAGTGCTGGATAAAGTTTCCCCAAAGAGTCTTGTTTAAAAGAAACATTACGCGATTATAGCTATTGTATCAAAGTCTGCTTTTCATTATGTTTTTATTTCCTCTGGGAGTTTGATTGACCATGATGTCTTTTTTATATGCGAAACTGGTCTATGAGAAATATTCCCCTATTACCGTGCACATGTATGAGATGACTGCATAGTGCACAACATCTATTTCCATGTTAAGACCTGCACACAGGAGTCACATTCTCCCTCAATTCCCAGAACCCACTGAGGCCATTAGCCGTTCTTCTGCCTCAATATTTATGATATTAGGTTAAATGCTTGCTTCCAATAAAGCATATAAAGTTGGATTATAACCAAAGAAAACACATCTAAACATCCCAACCAAATGCTGATTCCACTCTAATGGCTATATCAGGGGTTTTCCAAGAACATTTCTAAAGGTCAAGTGCTCGGTTTAATCTGCATTGCTGGAGCTGTTTTTGGACTGTGGCCTATTGGTTGACTACAGTGCAAATTTAAATACAACATACAGGCAATTCATTATTTTAGAAAGAAAAAGAATGACAACATTGACTTGTACAGATGTTTTCTTAACAGCATGTACATTTCCACTGGGATAATTAAAATCTCTAATCAGTGGAGTGTGACTAGCATTTCCTAACTGCTTTCCCAAGAGCTAGTAAGAGATGGGAATGAAAAGCTGTATAATGATGAACAGGTTTAAAATATTAAAACACAACAATTTTTAAAACCTATTTAATTTAAGATTCACAGTTAGTTTGGAACATAGAACTAATCCTTTAAAAATGATCAATCTATTACCAAACTACAAGATCCCACTCAACATTAAACCCAAAGGCAAACAATGAAATCTACACAACTGTGAATGAGGGGGATTTGAAACCTGTTAACCTGTGATCATTCTCTTTAATAATAACATAAGCAGTCTCCTGGCCAGAGTCCAAGAATAATATTTTTTTTTATACAAACACCAGGAGCCTGGTCCAACTCTGTTTTCAGGACATGCAAAAAACGTTAATTGGACTTGCGAATGGCATTTGTCCATTAGCCGACTGGGAAGCACCTGAACAAGTTGCAGCCATGTCTGGCAAGTGTGTTGGAACATTTTCCAGAGACAACCACACCAAATCTCTGCCTGGTGGAGTGCAACTGCCATTTAATAATTATGTTCCCACAGAAAGCAAGAAACAGAAGGGCAGAGTAGGACAATGATCACATGCCATCTGGTATGTTATCAATAGCTGGCTTTGAAATTATTCATTTTTTTATATACCTGCTCAATTAAAAGCATTTAAAATAATATCATTAATAAAAACTTTAATGCAAAATTTCAACTAATCTGAATTTTATTAATTCAATTAAATTCTGTTTTATCTGTACACAGATTTTTTTTTTTACAATAGACATTGTCCCAAAACAAGTTTACAGAGTTCAGTGTCTATACGTTTGTTCCTTATTAGTTTATAACTAATAAACAAGCCAGTGGTGATTGTGGCAAGAAAAAACTCCCTGAGATTGTATAAGGAAGAAACCCTGACATGATCCAGACTCAAAAGGGAACCCATCCTCACCCGGGTGGCACCGAATGGGCATTTATTATAATTATATAATTATATCTAATTATTATAATTCACAATTGTATTCAATTATATTTTGTTGTTGTGCTACAGCAAGGCCAGAAGGCATGAATCCCTTAATATGATTCTGATGTTTAAACACACTTGCTCAGAAAATGTTTCTTTTTCTTTTTCTTTTCTGTTACCTTAGAATAATTTCTCAGTAAGAAGAGATGGCAACAAGCAATTTTGAGCAAACAAAATGAGGTCACAATCTAAAAAAAAAATGCTCAAAAACTTTTGCTTGAAAATTTTGAAAAATTTGATAGTAAATTAAACTCAATGCTCAATGAATCATATGATTCTGGACCACAAAGCAACATCTTCTGCAAACTATCTGCCTGCGACCAGTTTTTACCAATGAGCAACGTACAGTATATAATCGTTGATTTGGTAAAGTTTATTTATCATGTATTTATATGATATATCATTTAAGGATGTCAGTGTCAGCAGAGTCTCCAGCACAGAGGACTTTCTCTTTCCTCTGTAACATGACAATATGTGTGTTATGAATGTAGATCATAAATTAAAACAAAAGGAAATAATATTTCTTGTGGACATTATACAATAACAAATGTAACCCCCTATTAAAAAAAAAGTATGATGTTCATGTATAAATCAGAAAATGTAAGCAGAATAAAATAATTTAAAATCACTTCCCTGCACTATGCCACTTCTCATTTGTCCTACAACAGCATGACGTTGTGTTTCATTCCTTACATAACAAAGCTATTCATGAAGCATTGTGCTTTATTTATGATTTATTTAAATTATAATTGAATAGGACTTCATGGATGGTGTATGTATGTGCATTAGCTGAATTTTTGTAGTCATTAAATCATGATCTACTGCTTATAAATATACTGTATAAAAACATGTGCAAGGAATAAATTATTAGAAAAACTATTCTACTGCAAAATTCTTAGTAAAAATCTAACTTTCCCTTAAGGTTACTCCCATCTTCTCAAAAAAAAAAAAAGGAACTCTGGACACTACATATCAAATATCCAGCTCAATCCAGACCGTACTATATAATTCGGTGACAAAGCAGTGAATACATTTAAAGCGTTTCAGCGTTGCCTTCAATTCTAATACAGTGGCCTGTACTTTACTTTAAAGCCTGCCACACTGTATTAGTATCACTGTTACAAAGTACAACTTTCTGCCCCAAGAAAATAGAAATTAAACCCTTTGTTTATTGCTTCCAGAAGGGTCTTTTTACAAACATGTATACACACACACACAAACACACACACACACACACACACACACACACACACACACACTTTCTTAATTATAACACACCGTATTATGTGGTTATGAGATGAAGATGGCAACCATAACAGCATAGAAAGGCACATGATGAAATCGAAACAAATATTTGAATCTTTTACGAAATCCTTTGATAGGGAAAGAATAAAGGTATGATGTCCTGCTCTTTGATCAACTGATGATACATCAAAAGCTGATCCTCCTATGTGTTATCTAAACACTTTTCTCTTCGGTGTGTCCATTTCTTTCCCTCTGTCTACTTCCCCCTGTGTGTTCTCTCTTCTGATCATTTTAATTCATACTCATTTAATGACCAACGTTATTGCCGATGATGGAGCAACGCGTTCTTGTTCTTTCATTTGTCTTCTCAAGTGTTTGCTTTCATCCCAGTGGGTTGCTATCTGCAATCATGGACCTTTGCGATTTTTAGTGAAGCACTTTCACTCCTTTTATTTTCTCCCAAATCCTACTTCGGATAGTAAGGCTGCATTAGCTTATCCTAGTGTGTATTTCAAACAATCTTATCATTTTGGTAGCATTAAAGCTCTCATTAATGTATTTTCCAAGATAGAAGGCAGTAAATAAACCAAACAAAAAGGCTTTCATCTCTCCATGAGAAGCTGCCAGCTGACATTTTTAACTCTTTGTGCAAATTTTGAACCTACATATAAAACAAGAAACACTGAATTAAAAGATCAGTAAAGATAACACTAATTTTATATAAATGCAAATGACTTACCTGCCACTGACCACAAAGCAGGTCACAAGAAGGATGAAGAGTACTACACCAGCAGCAATGGATACAGCCAAGATGGTCTTCTGGTTTGGATCTCCCACTGCCAACATGTCTGTCAGAAACAACAGCAGGTGTTTTTAACAGCGGTGATCAAACTCGCTTTATTAAAAAATAAAGCTTTGGTTTCTGGTCTGATTTTCATTCTGGGTCTATTACTGAGTATACAACAGTGAACCATTCAATCATTGAATTCATACTCTAGTTGAATTCAATGACGTTAAATCAACATTTATGCCTGGAAAGAGTATTCCTACAGTTTTAAGTACATTTTCAAGGCTCTTCAAATAGGATTGTGGAAATTGCCCATTATGACACTGACTTGAAATGACAAAGATCATTTTTTCCCCTTTTTTTTCAAATGACACTTAAACTCCCAGCTTTAAACACGATCAAATGCCTTCAACTGCCATATGTAAACCATATTTAAACAGCAAAATTATTTTTTATACCCTTAAAGTATTGCTGCATTATTAGGCAACAAAATATAGCAACAATACAGGCTGCACAGGTTTTTAGACATTATTACACATTAATGGACCTAGTTTTGCACACCACTGCAAATTTTAATTTAATTACGCCGGCTGTCAGTCAGTCTGTGCATTGCATAGCAATGGTTTTGGGATTAAATGCAACTTCAAAGAAGCCAGGCCCTAATGTAGTGCTCTGAGCAGGTCTCAATGACTGTCAACTCCCAATGCATAAATCAGTTTTTTTTTTTTCAATTAATTACTCATAGTTACAGCATGCATTTTTATTAGGCTTTAAATCATCTATGTGAAGTGGTTTTGATTCTCAGCATAAATGGTTCAACAGCATACTGTTCACTACTTCAACTCTGCTTAAACTGTGATCGTCAGATTACATACACATACATTAAATGTAAAATTCCCCAGGTCTATAAACATATGCTCCATGAGGCAACACAGAAAAAACTACAGTGCACTTCAGAAAGCCAGAGCATGTTCTCCAAAACAGCTTGTAAGAGAAGGAAAAATAATTTCAATTAAGATTTTTAAAAGGAAAACACAATTAGCTGGCTCTTAGGAAAAAGAAAGCATGGAGAGGCATGATAAAAAAAAGGGTTTTAATTTAGCTGAAAATGAATAAATACAAACAATAGAATGAGCAAAATAAAATAACATTTTCATCACCTATTCGTGTCTCGTTCAAGTTTAATCTAGAATGCCATCTGCTATTCTGCAATTACTCCATATTTGTATATAGTATTGTATAAAGTGTTAGAATTGTATAAGGTGTATGAACTACAGATTTAATTGGTGGTGAATTTGGAACTCCAGCATTGTCAGAAAACCACTTAGATACAGCATGAATCTGATCTTTCTTTGGATGAAAATAAATAAATAATTTCAAATGTGAATTGTGGCAAAGTCAATTATGTAGTTAGCTTTTATGAAACCTAACCTATTTCAAACAAGGTGTAGCAAGATTATGACTTTACATGTAATGATCATCCCATTATGAATTTGACAGAACATGGCATATGTGTATGTGGGTTATAAAGCAGCTATTGTTTCTATTGTTTAACTACAGCATGGGACCTGCCTACTCAGAACCCTCATCACGAATGTCAAGGAGGCTGAAAAAACACAAGAAAACTTCAAACAATCCAGATAAAAAAAAACAACGAAAGACTGCAGTGTGTGTGTGTGTGTGTGTGTGTGTGTGTGTGTGTGTGTGTGTGTGTGTGTGTGTGTGCGCACACCTCTAGAGACTAACTGAGTTTGGTGACAAGATATCATCAGTTCATAAATATTTTACAGTTGTCTGAGATTAACTGTCTCAAGCTTTGTGTTGTTTTCACTGAAGAAGAAAAAAAAACAGGTTAACAGTGAACTATGCTTGGTCTTGTTCCACAAGGAGCTGGGGGAGCTGGAAATCTTTTGAGAAATGATGCAAAAAGCTGTAGTCTATCAATCATGGTTAGCGCTCTCAGTGGTTTTTAATGATGTCTTTGCCCCAGCTCTGTGTGCTGTGAGACAATAACAGAACAGAAGGACTTGGGAAAACAGACGTAGCAGACTGAGAAGAAGTGAAAACAATGACAATAAGAAACACCTTGTGCTTCTTAACACCTACTGAATCGATTGACATGTAATGAAAACATACCTAAATGAAAAGGAATAAATAGATTTTAAAAAAACATCAGGGCATGTGTAGATTTTTTGCTAACACCCACCTTCATGCCTTGTTTCCAGCTCAATTTCTCCTCCATAGTTGCCGTAGCCTCCGTCTGTGTGAGCACGTACCCTGAACACGTATGTTGTACCTGGCTTCAGGCCCTCCACTGTCATTATGTTGGATTTGGTCTTCAGCACTGTGTAGTTCTGGTCTCGCTGATTCTTAATGAGTCAAACAGAGACAGAACCCGAAAATGTTTTCTTAATTATAAAATCCAATCACACACCTTGAAGGCTTATTCTTTATTAACATTAATCTATAAGAATAAGTTATGTTTTTAAATAGACACCCAAACTAGCAAATGGTAAATAATTTGAATTGGTTCCACTTAATATTTTGCATCTGTTTTTCTTAAGATAAATTCAAAGTAATATCAAAATAAATGTACACCATCTGGCAAATGTCCTTCTCCAGGGCTACTAAATTATCTGAGGTTATTATTAGTTTTCTCATTCATACAACTGAGCAGTTGAGGGCCTTTCTTAAGGGCCCAGCAGCAGCAGCTGGGTGATGTTGGGATTTGAAACCATCACCTCAAACCCAAAGTCCAATGCTTTACCCGCTGACCTACCACACCCCATAAACAGCTACTGAGATGTAAAATATTGCTTTCAGTGTGTGCAAGACTAATCATTTTCAGTCTATAAAATCAACTCAAAATTAAAACTTTTAGCTTACGCATTTTTTGGAATGTCTGGAATCAGTGAATCGACTCTTTTTGGGATCAGTTTTAATATGACCAGAAAGCAAAACAAGGGAATGATGATTTGACACACAAGACATATCTATAAATATATTCAATATATAGATTCTATAAAAATATATAATTTGGATATATAGAATATGTTATAGGCTTATAGGCATTTATGTATGATCAGATCAAAAATATTTGCAGGCTATAGTAAGTGATTTATTGTGGTTTTCCACATTTCCACTTGCGACCAAATGTTGCCTACTGCGCATGACATGGCTGTCCTGAAATTAAAAAAATAGTGAGTATTTATTTGAGAATGTAAATTTTTTGGCCAAAAAATAATGGTATCTCAGTAGTTAAGGCTATTGGTTACTGATCAGAATGTCGGGTGTTCAAGCCCCAGTATCGCTAACTGCCACTCTTGGACCCTTTTGCAAGGCCCTTAACCCTTCTTGCTTAAGGTGTGCTGTACTTTGCAGGAATATGCAAAGAAATAATTTCACTGTGTTGTAATGTACATGTTACAATAACAAGCCTTAACTATACAAACTGACTATCCATAGTTTTACTAGATTATGTTTTTTGACAGAGCAATTAAAAGCACAATTCTGTGCAGGTCAATCAAGTTCTTTCATGCAAACCTTGGTAAAGTATATCTTTATGTGTAGACAGTGGAATTGTAGCACTGGAAATGGTTTAATAAAGGTTTCTTATTTCTTGTAAAATAGTAAAAGGTTTGTATGGTACAACATCCTAGGACATTCTAGAATACAACTTTGTGGCAATTATGGGAAGACCCTAATATTGTATGGTTAGGTGTCCACATATTTTTCACCATATAGTGTATTTCTTGAGAGCATAATAGACATCAATCAAGTGTAGAGATGAATGTTGAAATGCTGAAAGTGACAATAGTGTCAGGTGATGAGGCAGACTTTGATGCAGATGATCCTTATACAATCAGTGGTAATTGTCTTTGCCCTTAAAATTCAAATAAAGGATTCTTTACAATATTACTTGATTAATGCTTGAGCATGTAAAGGTTTTTTCAAGTTACCACATATTGGTTAATGTATAAATAATTAAATCGGATTTATCCAAAGTATACAACTAATTACTCATTAGCTCTAGCTCAAATTAGTTTATTTAATCAATTACATCAATTATATCTAAAAGTGTGTTTTTTTTTCCAATATTACCTCAGGCTACTGCATTTGGGGGTACATTTGTAGGTTTAAAATGTGTATCTCTAATTTACATAAGTGACTAAGACTAATCTTGTACAATATCTGCTGTTAAAAGTGCTATACAAATTAAAATAACTTTTATTCTTGCAAGAAAGAAACCTGAAGCAATGCATTTTTTATGTTTGCCTTAACTAGCACTCATTGAAACAAATAATTAGACAGCATTGATCCCAGGAAAGGCATCTGAACAGCTGTTTTATAACCCTGTCTTATTTTCCTGGAGTTTACCCGCCACCAATGTCTGCATTAATATTTTATGGACGGATATTCATCCATCTTCTTTCATGGGCTCTGACCAGAGGCATGTGGCATTTTAATCTGGCAGGAGACTCTCTGTGGTAGTTCTCTTAGGATATCAAGCGAAAACAGTGATAAATGTGTGAGGCCTTGGCTCAAGCCAGGTGGACTGTGCGCCCAACATCAAACAGAGCCAGCTCACATATGCTCCAAGTGTGCTCATCTTTGAGCTTTGTTCTTGAAGCAATATAGCCTATAATCATCTCCATAAATCATAATAATCAGTGTTTATCTTCCTAGAACCTCCTTAGAATGAAGGGACAACCTGCATGTCTTTTTCAGCTATTTGCAAAAAACATCAGGAGAAATTAAACACATATAATGATATAATATATATTTCTGTATTCAGCATGACATGATCATGGGCACCAAAATTACTAGCAATTTAGGAATCTTAATAATGACTAATCTTTCAGATCATACAACATTTACTGTTATGCTAAATCACCAATAAAAATGTCAAACACTGCATGCTGAAACTATAGGCATTTAAACTAATACAATATGACACAATTTGATGTCATACTATTATCTTTCTAACATACTTGTACACTGGAATCATATAATTGACTGAAATAACCAGATGTATTCATAAGAGAGAAGATTGTGGGACAAATAAAAGCCATATTCATGAATATGATTATGAATGTACAGTGCTCTACAGAAAATCTTCATTCATTTTTTTGGCTAGCTTTGGGTAAAATGAGGCATTTTAAGGAAATAAAAACAACAAAATCCTTGCAAAATATCATGGACTGGTTCAAACGAACATAAATAATAGAATGCGGTGGGGTTGGAGGTTTTGATCAGTCCCACATTTTTAGAGTAATTATGAAACTGTCAAGAATCCGCAGGCTATTCTCAGTGTTGACATTAACAGCTCAGTTTATTGTCTGCATTTTCACATGTATTTGAAAATCTGCATTCAGATACAGATATAGATTTTTTTTAATGTAGACAATAGATTTTTTTTAACCAGCATTGACACTCAATTTATTTTATTTTTTAATTGAGATTCTATTGATATTATTAGCATTGTATTGCTAACATCAATCTCTGTAAGCGGAAATATACTCTCTTGGCTTATCTTCTTTTCATTCAGGAATAGAGATTTTTTTTAGATATTCTTACATTAAGACACTGTCTAGTGTCTTAATTCTAGTGTCTAGTGTCTAGTGTCTTCAGTGTTGATTATAATAGCATTTTAAAGATATAACACATTATTTTCATTCTACATATAACTTATGGGTGTTTTTATAAAGGTTTCAAGGCTTAGTTTAAGAAATAGGAGATTCCATCTGAGCAGAATCATTAACCTGTTTTATTTCCACATTTACAAATGCAACAATGTCACCAAATGTGCTACAGGAAATGTTCAGGGTCACAGCATGCATTTAGCATCCAGGAATGTTAATTGGAAACAATGAATCCATGAGTGCTGACATCCCAGTGGCTCCCCAAGGTGTGATAAAGAGCAATGGCTCAACACTTACCATATGTCCAATCAGAGCTGGTTTAGTTACAGTCAGAAAGGTGAATGTGAAGATTAGGGCAGTCAGCCTAGTTAAGAGTGACTAACCTTCTCATAGTAGGTGACTTCATACTCCACCACAGCACCATCAGGCGTTTCTGGACCTTGCCAGGCCAGGGTGATGCTGTCCCTGCTCCTCCTCTCCTTAACTATCACGCTCACTGAAAGAGGGAAAGAAAGTGAGACAGAGAGAGAGAGGGAGAGAGAGAGAAAGGGAGCGAGAGAGAGAGAGAGAGAGAGAGAGAGAGAGAGAGAGAGAGGAAGCATAACAATTACATGGAGGCAGAATAAGAGATTCAAATTGATCACCATCATAAAGGAAGAGGATTAATTGTGCTTCTAATTAAAGAGTATGAAAGACTGTGGGAGAGAGAAGGGCATGGGATAGAGGGAGGTTTGAAAGGTAATAAATTATGCAGCATGTGTAGTAAGTAATGTTGCAAGAACATTCATGCTCCGAATCATGCTCTGTACAACACAACGGCATGTCTGTAGCACTTGGGACATGGTAATAGTGTACCGCTGCTATCATAGCACATTGAAACAAAGACAGAGAGAGAGAGAGAGAGAGAGAGAGAGAGAGAGAGAGAGAGAGAGAGGAAGCAGAAGGTGAGAAAAGTGAGACAAAAGACAAGTAAAAAAAGTGAGAGTTGACTAAAGCGCAATGGGAGAAGGCAGAGTAAGAAAAAAGAAGTAAGTGAAAGAAAGGGACAGGAACAGAGGAGGAAGAAAGAGCAAAAACAAGGCAGGAGTGATAATGAAAATGCCAGAGTCTGAGGACTTGAACAAATGAGAACCGCCTGTTTTGGACCTGGAAAAGATGTGAATAACAGTAGGAAAAAGGTAGAAATGGAAGAAAGGAAGGAAGGAAGGAAGGAAAGAAAGAAAGAAAGAAAGAAAGAAAGAAAGAAAGAAAGAAAGAAAGAAAGAAAGAAAGAAAGAAAGAAAGAAAGAAAGAAAGAAAGAAAAGAAAAGACTATAATTGTGCTCATGCTTCAGCCCTCCTACGGATAATAGAGATTACCAGATAATGATGAGCAGTGAAACCTCTTCAATATCATAACAGTCCAAGGCACTGCAGGACATCATGTTCCATGACTATGTCAGAACTCAGGGCTCATTTTCAGTCAGACATTACGTGCGTCAGCAATATATGGATTATATATATATATATGACTGATCAAAAATCCATGAACATATAAGTGGATTACAGAGAGGTTTAAATGTAGATAGGAATGTAATTGCTTAAGCCACCTCAGGGGGTCTGAGATACATTTTAGACAGAGTACATCCATCTCTCTAAGCCAAATTTTTACACTTATTCCACACTACTTTCTTCAAAGCATGTGGTATATTACGGGATATCACTTGGGTCAATGCATACAGGATACAAGACATAAAATAACTGGGTATAAATATTGTATTTACTCAACAAATGTTATAGATAAAACATCACAAAGGTTTCAGAAAAAGCCGAGATAGATTACTTACATTTATCATTAATGTGATACAACCCATAACCTAAGTGACTGAAACATGGAGATGTTTAGACAAGCCAATTTTTTAACTAAAATATATATAAATATAAAAATAACAATTCTAAGAATATTATATTTTAATTTGGTGAAAATGCTAAATATTGTATATACTAAATCAATTTAGGAAATAAAGTGCTAACGTTTTACATCTTAGTGACTTATTAGTCTAAATATACACTTTTTGTGGAATCCAGGACACTTGCACAATTTGTTTGCATGTTCCAGGTATTTTTGACTGTACTTTTGACTGAATAACTCATCTATATATTTCCAGGACACAAAGGAACCATGGAATTTAGGAGTATATCTTATATCTTATATATATATATATATATATATATATATATATATATATATATATATATATATATATATATATATCCTCAGCACATCCATACTCTTCTCTTGGACTCTTGGATCTATCTTGTAAATATTTTAATGGTACATAGTGGCCATGCTGCCTGCCATCACTTAGTCCTTACTGCATCCCCGCCTCATCTCTATGGTAACGCCATTGTCGGCTCTTATTAGCGTGATTTGAGTGTCCTGGTTGGGTATGCTCTCAGAGCCCTCATCACGTCTCATTCTCTGTTCTCTTTCTCTCTCTCTGTCTTTTTCTGACTTTCCATTTTATCCTCTTTCTCTTTCCCTCTCTGCCTTTTCTTCCCTCGTGGTGTCTCTTATTGTCTGCCCCTTCTCCTCTCTCACAATTTTTCCCTCTTGATCTTGCTCTATTTTTGACATTCTCTTTTTCTTTTACTCACCCCTTTCCCTCTCTCTTTTTTTTTCTGAGGCCAAGGGGGCCTAATAACACAGCCCAACATGCCTGTGGGCATGGGGTTTAAGGTCATGTGAGAGCTATACATATAAAGCTGGCCTTTTTACACAGAGCAGCAGTAAACTCTGAAGAAAAGGCAGAGTGGAGGATTAGCCATGAATTAGCTTTTGCTGAAGAGTGGAACTGCAATGAAAGACAGGGTGTGAAGAAGCCTGTCACACATCACTACAACTAACTGAAATATATCTACTCTTCCACATTAAGTAGAAGTTGTTCTGAAGTATCCCTTTAGATTTTATAGCAATATATTATAGCAATACTCAAGTTACCAGTTAAATAATTCTGTGGACAGATGAGTCCATATCTGACATTTTATTTGCTCACAGAAGAACAGAAGAACTCAAACATGCAGGTAGAAGCATAATGGTTTGAGGATGTTATAGAACATGGAAGTTGGATAATTATTGCAATATAAGGTGAAAGGAATACACCAACATGGCTACCATTTCGTACTTTAACGCCATGAAATTCCATCTTGACTGCATCATACAAGACAAAGCATAAGTTCAGGATCTGCATACATTATTTAAAGAGCAAACAGCTGGCTGTAGTGTTATCTATCATAGAATGGCCTGCCTAGACACTAAAGCTAAATCCTATTGAACTGCTCTTGGATAAATTGGATTGCAAGAACTAGCAAAGAACACCTTTGGTAATTTTACAAGAGGCATGGCAAGTTTGTCAGTGAAATAAACTGTATGGAAGGTAAAAGTGTGTAAGGTTGTTAATCAGGCTTACAGAGGATTTTTCCATTCAAATAAAGATGGAGCTGGCGGTAGCAGAGCTGAAGATGTTGAGGTTTTTGTTGGGAGTGACGAAGATGGACAGGTTTAGAAATTAGTTTATTAGAGGGACAGTGCATGTAAGACATTTTGAAGACAAGGCAAGAAAGGAGAGATTAAGATGGTTTGGACATGTGCAGAGAAGGGGCCATGGGGTATATCGGTAGAAGAATGCTGAGGATGGAGCCACCAGAAGGGAGGAAAAGAAGAAGAACAAAAGAGGAGGTTTATGGATGTGATGAGGGAAGACATGCAGGTAATTGGTTTGAAAGAGGCAGATGTTGAGGACAGGCGGGGTTATAGAGAAGGATGATCCGCTGTGGTGACCCCTAATGGGAACAGCCGAAAGGGGAAAAAGAAGAAGAGGAAGAAGAAGAGGAAGAAGAAGAAAAAATCTTCATACTATCTAGTTTGTTGCATATAAACAAAAAAAAGCATTCATGCCTTTTTGACATATACATATATTTTTTTTCTTAATTATTTTACTTTACTGTCTCAAATGTACCAAATAAAAAAACCCCACTTAACAGTCACATTATGAACTCAGGTCATTGTGAATGTAACCAGATTGTAATTTCTATAACAATTTATAAAAAGTATTCTATCGGTGTATGAGAACTGCATGTTTAATATTACCCAATGTTGTAAAATGCCACTATGATATACTAGAAAAAAGATTAAATGTGTGATAGCATATATTCTGTACCTGTACTGTAGTAGAAAATAAAAACCCAAAAGATTTCTAAAACCTGTATTTTAAAGATAAAGCTGGTGGACATAGCTGACACATCAGTATACTATCTACCATAGGTATTCAGGTGATTGCAAAGAATGTAGTATATTTTTTCCAGCTTTTTTGTGTGTGCATGTGTATGTGCATGTGTGTGTATGTATGTGTGTAGCTAACCTGTCTGGCTGGTGGTAATGTTGATGTTCACTAGGTGTCGAGGGCTTGGGCTGAGATCTGAGACTCCATTCACAGCTTCGATGCTAAACGTGTAGTTGGTTCGAGGCTGAAGCTCACTAACCAGAACTCTGGGGTGAGCTAGGCCGAACTGCCGTGGGCTGAAGTGAGCGCTGCTGCCGCAAGGCACACACTTCTCAACCATCTCACCCACAAAGCCCGAGCACTTCCTGCAATGGACACTGTAGGTTACATCCCCTCTTCCTCCAGTGTCCCGTGGTGGGCTCCACTCCAGAGTCACTGCTGTCTCGTTTACTGTAGAAATCGGGTTTCCTGGTGCTGATGGAGGCCCTTTAACACACACAAATAAACACACACACAAACAATTTCTGACTGAAAAACGTTGATAAACATTAATATTAAAGTTATTTTTAGAGCTATTTTTTTATTACAGAGACAGTGCTGGTGTCATACATAAAAAGGTGGACCTTTTCAACACATGGAGACTTTTTTCAATCAATAAGTAAAGTAAGTATAATAAGATACAATTTAAATTTAATAGGATTCTCTTTTTAGGAAACTCAGTGTCTATAATAATATGCACTCAATGAGCTTACTTGTGCAGGCCATGGAACGAGGGTCCGTTTCAGCTCTATAGTAGCCCCTTTCACACACACACTCAGATGCCTTGTCTTGATGAGAGTAGCTATGTGGAGGACACTTCATGCAGTAGGCATCCATGGCTGAGGCCTTGTAAAATCCAGGTCTACAAGCTGCAAGTAAAAAAAACAAGCGTAAAATGTGTCATCCAGGAGAAATTGACATAATCCAAAGCTATTCACTTCCATAATAGAGTGTCGCCAACATATCTTTCAGTGGGCAGTACAAAAAAGCTATCCAATATTAAATCACAGAACAGTACAGAAACAGCCAACATTTATCTTGTGCCAACAGAGCACCTGTGTTTATGTTAAAGCTTATTGGGTTAAGTGTGTCCTCATAGATTGGGTCTTGTGTGTCAGAGTGAAGTAGTAAAGTTGTGTTAGTGTGTGTAGCGTGTGCATATGCATCAGAGTGTCCCTCAGGGACACTGTACCAGACCCCATATTGCCGAAGCACTAAAAGCAAACTCTTTATTTTTGCAAACACATCTCAAACATGTCACATCTCATCAGGCACAGCGCATTGCCTCAGCCAGATTTTCCAGACAGTGAAGAAGAGACATGCTTGTACACCAGAGCTCACTGGGGTCATGTTGTCTCCACAAGACGTCACTTCTAGCATGATTTCTCAAATCAACTTGGTTGTGGTTAACTTGCTTAAATGCACATCAGTCCTCACATCTGCCTTAAGAATCATCGCCTCAGCATTAAATTACGTATAATGACAAACCTATTAGTTAAAAATATTGCGGATTCACTTCAGAGATTCACAGCCTGACCGTCAAAGCTTAAATAAAACTATTTTGAGGTTTATTCCTTCCTACAAACTGGCTGCCACTTTCACTAAAGTACATATTAATGCTGTTTACAAAAACTGAAATATGTTATACGCACTTCAGTGTATTCTCAATCTTTCCTTTTTTCTAATATCCCCACACCTAACCTCAACTACCTCAATACCCCCACCCCACATCAGCAGTTCATCACTGCATGTGCATGTGTATCACAACCCCCCATCCCACATCAGCAACTTATCACTGCACATGCACATATGTGAATTGTAAAGCCTCAAAATTTATTCAGATGTCCCGAAATCGGCCTGTGTGTTTGGAATTATTGCCTATAAATCTTCTTGTGTGAAATGAGGGGAGTCTCAGGGGAAAGACAGTTGTAGTAAAGCCACTACACATCCTGAACGAGCTAGGAAATGGAAAGGGGGCTGCTAAAGCTCTGATAAGAGCACACATACATTATTTGAGGTTAATGTATAGCTGCAGCCACCAATTCATTACCCTGTGATTTGCTTGAATGGAAACTTCCGACTGAAAGACTTGTACATGAAATCTTTATAATTAACATGCAATCTTGAATGTTATTCAAGATTACTTCTATAATGAAATTTTTTTTTTATTATTGTCTTCCACTGACATATTTTTACTTCAGTTTCCTACATTGCCCACAATGCTGTTTGACTACCTGCTAATAGTGGCACTAAAAGGCTTTATCTCTGCTTAAAGAATGTGTTGTAAAAGCTCTTCAGGCCTAGTCTAGGTATCTTTGTTTCTGTTGTTAATTCTGATAAATAATCATCTGGTATGACCATTATCCACTCTATCTGTTTTTCCCTCTTTCAATCCTTGCCCTATTTTCTTCAAAATCTAGACTGGGTATTCTGACAATCAATCAATAGAAACACATAGTATGAATGATTTCTAGACCTTCTACTCATTTGTATCATGGTCTGACAATGTCATGACAGCTCACTGATCATTTAGTAGTGAAATTACATAGCTCATAATTCTTCAAGCCTACAAGATCAAATTAATAAAAAAAAAAGCTCAGATGCATATACACTGATTTATTCATAAGATTATGATGGATGTTTACGCCAAATGGGGACTTAATTTTACAGGTACAGTAATCCCCTGCTTTACCACGGTTCGAATCTCGCACCCCCGTATATCGCGGAATTGCATTTGCCACATAACTCATTTGCTTGGCTGATTTTCCCGGTCTCTCGCGGATAGCACAATAGACTAAAAATCTTATAGGGAATTGTTTTTATATTAAAATAATGAAATGTATTAATAAAAATATTAATTATAAAATGAAGTAAAATGTTAATACAGTACAGTACATATAATAGCATTTTTGGGGTGGCGTCCGTTTATTGCGATTTTTCGTTTCTTGTGGGCGGTTTTGGAACGAGGGATTACTGTAAAAAATAGATGTTAGCATGGCGGTACTGCATGCAGTAGTAAGTGGCTAGTGTGTCCTGCTGTATATCTGATAGGCGGTGCACATTCCATGGGCCAGTCCAGAGAACAATAATCAAGATGGCAGACAACAGTGCTAGTGCATGCATAGAACAACAAGGGGTGATGAAGTTTCTTGTAAACAAAGGTCTAAAACACATGGATTTCTACAGAAGACTTAAAGCACAGTATGGTGATGAGACTCTTATTCGCAATAATACATCTGAATGTATTACACATTTGTGTATACCAGCGGTGGGCCGTGCATTTGGTACCTGGGCTTTCAGTGGGGACTTACCCAACTTAATCCACCTCTTCAAACCACCACTATAAAGTCGCAATTATAAAAACCATCAATAATATACAAAAACGCAATATAACATCGAGTGGCATTACAGAGAGAGAAGCATTTCGCATATGGAGGGTGAATAGCATTTTACTAAAGCAAGAAACCCAGTTAAGACTCCAAACCTCTTCACTACCACCGCAACTGTGCCACCTACGTCATCTGGAGCAGTTCAGAATCAATATTTGTCGCATAACATGACAAAACATTAACATTTAAATAAAATACAACCTACTCATCAGAGATGCATACTTATAATTCATACTCATAATTTGCACCACTCTTTAGAGACTGTAAGCCAGTGGTACTGCTCGTATTCACTGGTCTGGAAGCGGGAAACCCTTTCCCAGGCTGAAACAAGCTAGCTAGCTTCGGGGTCAGCCAACCTCTACTCCCAATGTCTAGCTTTTCTTGAAAATGTATTTTTAAGTTTGTTCGAGACCAAATAAATTTTTCTTCCTCCTTAGACATAAAAAAGTCTAACACAGATGTATTCATTTGTGCAGAGCGCTACAGACATGATTTGCCAGTTGAACTTGGCTGTAACAGTTTCCCTCTGACCCTCTGAAAATTGCTGACTCTACTCTGGGCCAAGCTAGCTGGCCCTGTGAAGCAAATATGAAATCTGGTTGGTTAAAGAAACAGAGCTATTTCTTAAAAGAGACTATAGTAAAAATGGCCAGCAGAACAGACTTTGCAGGCCCTAAGAAGATTAGATTGACATGGCAGCACATAGAGGCTGAAATCTGACAAAAAAAATGAAACATCCACATACACGTACTGGAAGCAGTGCAGCCAAGAGAAATGCCATAGAATAAACTATTGGGAATAATTCATGGAAAAATATTAGAATTTAGGTTGTAAATGTAGGTCAGTGCTTCTGAATGTGTTCAGCAGAGAAGGCTTTGCTGGCCCTGAATGCCAGCCACTGGTTTACACGTTTCAGAAAAGGCCGTAAGTCAGTCATTGACAATTCCAGTCTTGCTGGTTCTCTGATGACGAAGAGAAGCAGGTGTCAGGTGGATCAGGTATACTGACAAATCTTTCTATGCCGAATCTTCCCAGGCATTAGTTAAATGCTGGGATAAGTACATAAATGTAGCAGGGGAGTATGACAAAAAATAAATGCAGTTTCCACTTTTTGAAATTTGTTCTTTCATTTCATAAACTAAAAATTTTGACTTGAACACCCTTCGTACTATAACTTTGCAAAACTGTAGAACAAATCTATTATCAAAGTATATACACACTCAATAACAAATGAGGTTGGGTACCTAGAATGTCTAAGACCTAACTTCCCCAAATATGATTCAATTCGGTATTAAAAATAAAACAGCCTACAGTGCTATGTTCGACAGGAATCTGGAAATGTACCTCACAGTCAAAGCCTGTGGTAAATGGTGAGAAGAGTGATTAGGGTAGAACTCAAGCCAGACTTTCCTAGCTGTGTGTGTCTTGTGGTTTTTGCAAGTCCTCACTTCTCCCTGGCAAATATTACAGACTGTAGAAAGCATGCTTTCTCATGAAACCACTCCAGAGCTTGCCAAAGCCAGCAGCTCACGAACAATACCAACTGTATGCCTGCCTGTTGGTCGCAAAATACAGAACAAGAAAAGAAGTCAATCCCCAAAATGGTCCTGAGGAGAGTTTGAGGCTGAGTTGAGTGCAAAAAGAATTACTTCAATCTTAACTAGTGTTTCTGCGTTTGGCAGCGAAAGAAAACATCAAACCACTTAACTTAACTTCAATAGTACTTGTTTGACAGTTCAGGAAGAATTACTGTAATTTCCGGACTATAAAGCGCACCCATATATAAGCCGCACCCACTGAATTTTACAAATATTTTTTATTTTTAACATAAATAAGCCGCACCTGTCTATAAGCCTACACTAATGTACTTTACACAGGTTTTAACGAAAGACACGTTACACATGGTGTAACGGGTGAAATATGTTGCGCTTCCTTTAGGAGCATAGCGATATTTTGGGAATAGCATGCCAGAAGCCAGCTATCCCGTCACCCTGACTCAACGCGTTACAAGGGCTTGTATCTAAACAGTAGCCGACCAAGAAAGTCATTTTTCACTGTCTTCCTCCTTCCTTTCACAACTATTTCTCTCGGGAGTTTGTCTTTTGGCATTGTCGTACGTTTAAAAATCACCCGATGGAAGTTTTTTCTCCCAATGCCATGCAGCTCAGAACACAGGTGAGGTTTTTTCGTCTCGTTCGGAAATTTCATTGGTCTAATGTTATGGGGTTCTGTTTTTTGGCTTGAAGTTTGTGAAACCAGAAAAAACCCAGGAAAAATGTATAAATTAGCCGCTTCGTTGTTTAAGCCGCGGGTTCAAAATGTGGGAAAAAAAGTAGCGGCTTATAGTCCGAAAAATACGGTAGCACAAGATTGGTAGGAACATACAATCAGCGAAATGTTGAACATGTAAAACATGCACACAAACTAGACCTTTATGACAATCTGAAAAAATAGAAACAAATTGTCTATAGTCATTATTGAAATCAAATGTTTTGATAATAAAATAACAACTATTAGCAGGAATGTTTGCAGTTATATTCTGTACATATATTCACTTAAATATAAATACTAAAATAAATAGAAAACTTAAATGTTATTGCTAATCTCTGCGTTAAATGCACAGCACAACAATCATGTAACAAACAAACAAATAAATAAATAAGCAAGTCACAGCAAGATGAATCTAGATAGACATGTAAAACAACTCAGTGGGCATACTAGAAAAATTATGCATTAGATCTACTAGAATAAATTGAGCTCAAACCTCAAACATCCAAATCAATAAAGGGCATAGCTGCAAAAAATGCTGTCTCAGTCTAAATTAAAAATACATTCAACTATGACTATTTTGTGCGACCCTGACACAAACAATGGTGGACTTGCGCTTGTCTTGCCAACTGCAGTCCTTTGTAAATTCATGCCCTCTCCTCACTTAAATTGTGGGGGTCACACGCTTTTGGTAAAAAACATTGACACCAATCATGTAGTCTCCTCAGGAAAATCACAGGGTTATACCAAGAGCTTTGATCAAACCAATGAGACCGATAAAAGGAACCAATTTCAGCTAGCTCAACCTGAACTACTTATCAAATATTTAGATGCATGAGATTTCTGCCTCTTCACACAAGGTAATCAATAACTTCTGCCTATAACCTCTGGGGCCAAGGAAAAGTGCCAAGATTGACATTGGGATAGAAAGACTAAGAGATAGTTTATGACTGTTGGGATTGAAAAAAGACAATGAAGAGAGGCAGAGAGAGAGAAAGAGAGGGAGAGAGAAGGAGAGATAGAGAGAGAGAGAGAGAGAGAGAGAGAGAGAGAGAGAGAGAGTAATCCTTGCAACTCTGGAATGCTTCTACTTTAATTCTCATTCAATCTGCAGCCTCTCGTGCATAATAAATGAAGGTGTTCAATAGACATCAACCTGCCACCTTGACAACTAACCAGCAGAGGATCCTTCCATCACCGGCAGAGAAACACACACACACACACACACACACACACACACACACACACACACACACACACACACACACACACACACATGCATGCACACAAACTAGAATATAACCTTAGCTTTTAAAGCACATCTGCAAGTAGATGTTATTTAGTACAACATGGAAAATCCTACTTACAGTATAAAGAATTTTAAGGAGGATTAAGCGACTTCTTTATGAGTAATGTCTTGGTATCTCCTGTGTTCTTTTACTGCATTAATGTAAAATAGCTGCATTCTTCTCAGATGAGAAATATGATCTTTACTCTAAACATTGGTGATGTGACAGGATGTGGGTGGCAATGATGCTTTTAGTCATTCACATGCATGGATTTGTATATCACAGGCTATTTCAAAGTGGAGAGAATGGCTAAGTTGGAAGGTGCCATGTGCAGTCAAGTATGTATAAGGCAAAAGGTCTTCCCACTCTCTTATTTCAAAATGAATGTGTCACCATGACAACACAATTCTAAAATGCATGCTCATAATTGGACTGGACCCAGTATTTTTTTTCCCTGCCTATTTGTGACCAACTGTCTACTGTCACTGCACAATGCAAATGTAATTAAAGGTAAAAAAAAAAAAAAAAGAAAGTCAAAAATATTCACCAGTTTGACAGAATAAACGGGATATACACAAAACACTGCAATTACATTTTTCTATGTTTTTTAGAAACAAGCCCTCACGTTAAACGCATTTAAGAAAACAGAAGACAACTTTTCACATTTGGGTAGGTGAAACATCCCAGGGTGAATCATCAGGAGGATTAAAAACGTTTGTTGTCATAAGCAGTCAATATCAGCTCACAAACCTTCACCAAGGTAAGCAAAACTTGTGATAAGCTGACCCACACAATGTGTCCAGAGAGCTAACAGAGATAACTCAGTAATTAGGGGATGATTTAGCTACTGATCAGAAGGTCATGAGTTCAAGTCCCAGCAGCACCAAGCTACCATTGTTAAACAATAACCCCTTAACGGCTTAGCTATATCCTGTAAAAATTGGATGTGTTTTTTTTTTCTTTCATAAAAACTGTCTGCAAATAAAATAAGTGGGAAAGAGGGAAATCTGCTGTATGGCTGCTTGCCAAAAATGTATGTATGCTGCATCGAGTATCAGTGTACAGTAAATAAACAGAAACCTTCTTAGTGGGCCACAGGCACAACACTGATACTGTAATAACTCTAATGTAAAACATCACAGAAAAAACAATGGTAGGTTTGCAACACACATTTAAGAAATGTATAGTAATCCAGCAACAGTGATCATTGAAGTGACTGAACAGTAGTTTGGCTCACTTAGTCCCCATTAAATTATTAAAGAAATACGACAAATTATAGCACTCTCAGATTAAAGCTGACATTCAGCATTTTCAAATTTAGATTATGTTTCTTTTTCTGCAAAGCCAGTTCCGAGTTTAAAAGCAAATAGATTAAAAATCCAATATTTCACATTTTCTTCATTTCTGTTGATTTTTTAACATTCTGTTAGCCTCTATTCTGTCAGTTAGGCATTCATTGATCTTGGTTCTATTCATCTTCACATTAATAGCTTTAATACAAAGCTTGTCACTAATCTCTTGGGTTTTGCAACTCCTAGACACTCATAGCCATGTTTCATTAACATTAATATGGAAATTATTTCAATCACTACAAACGAATAATTTAAATTCATCTAAAAACTTTAATTATTCTCAATTCTAACACAAACTAATCTATTTTTCTTTTATTTCTTTATGACAGCCTCACAGAGCTAGATTGAATGTATTAAGGCTGCAAAGAAGAGGCACCTATGTAGAGTTGCAGCTGTGAAGTAACATTGTGAAATGATTAATATCACTATGGTTTAACAGGCAGAAAAAAACTGGCAGTTTAGGTCATGGCTTGAAAAAACAAAATGACAATAATGATAATGTGATCATATCTGGCACAGTAACAAGTTAATCGTGTTACACATTATGCATGCAGCTTGTCTACATGAATAAAATTGGCAATTTATCAAACTGTCTCTGCCCTTGGTGTATTCAGGGGAAGAAAATCATAAGAACTTTTGTCCTGCTACTTTGAAAGTTAGTGTGCTGAGCAGCACATGATTAGGATCCACTATTTGTTTCATCTGTCATTTCTTTATAGGTGTGAAATTCATACTGTAATCCACACTGTGAACTGTGAACTATGCTGAACAGCCCTTATTTCAGATAATCTATCAAGTTTGTGATTTTACAACAATTGGCCATACTGATGAAGTGTACGCAACAACCTGGTAAACGTTCTTACTTACAGACACAATAAACCAGTGTCCTAGAAATCGTAGCACAGCATTGACCGAGTATGTGCTTTCTCACTGAAGACATTTTTGTATTTGGAGTAATTATTCATTCACTATTAAGGAACCAGGTATTCAGATTTTGAATAAAAATATACAGCCTACACTGTGGGACTAAGGCTATAAGGCAACAGTGCCAGGTTTTTTTTTCTTTTTCAGGAAGCATAGAGTGAGCAATGCTGGAAGGTCGTTCACAACACACACAACCCCAAACACACATGCACACACAAACCCTCTGAGGAGATTTCAGCTCAAGGACACAATTGCTTCTGTCTACTGACAGACTCAGGTTTTTTTGTTTTTTTCTTTACTTCCCTCTGCCAATAAAATGTCCTTTATACTCACTACCTCCTCTAAGCCCACTCATAACAAGGTCACTATCCTACCTGTTAACTATAAACCAGTTTTTGTAGGGAGCACAAATTTTGGTAAACTCCTGGTCAATTCCACAGATTCCCCCATGGATTTGGAAACCTAATTCTCTCTCAGTGTGGATCAGCAGACAAATAGAAACACACACATGCAATACTTTGGAAAAGTCTGTCCAATTACAGAGGTGAGAGTAAAAGGACCACAGAGCTGAAGAGTTTAACCCTCTACCCTTGGTGGGATTTTTCTGCTGAACCTCAATCTGCTCCACGGGCTCCCTGGAGAGATCTTTTCTTCCGAAGGCCATTTCCCTCTCACCATCCATCATACCCTCACTGACAGCTCCAATCTCCTCGGCTTTGCTTCTCAAGTCAAGATGTCCACCTGAACCACCACCACATGCTGAACGAGACAGACTAGACAGCTCTATTGTCACTTCTCAAGTAAACCATCTATTTTTCGTAGTTTTTTTCCCTGACACTCCATCCAAGCTTTCACAATTTTAGGAAAGGCTTCATCTGATGCAATTTTTCATTGCTGTTGCAGCTGTGTACTCTAACCTTGGCTGAAATATGCGTAGGGCATGAAGAAGCATAAATACAAAATCGGACAACTCACCAAAGGTCAGCAACATCATCTTACTATCACAGATCACATACAAAACACAATAGCTTTTTTCCCAAAAATGCACAGACACAATACCCAAAAGTGAACTGATAAAGGTCAGCTGCAAAGTGTCCAGTTCATTTTATTATTAACTACAGTATCTGACTGCCTTTGTCATGCTGTATATAAAGGTTATTTCAGCTTTTCTTAATAGCTAGGCTAAAAGCTGAAAGAAGCCAAACAAATGCTTGAGCATGTTGAACATGGCAACAATAATGAATAAACATACAAATTAAATATTTCATGTTAAGTGTTTTAATATGTAGTATTCATACAACTGAAGAACTGTGATCTGGATAAAGATTTTAATTGGCTGGGGCACAGGCAGCTTTTAATAACCATTATAACTATTTAATCATCTCTACCCCTTATCTCACAGCATCATTATGTCCAGTGATCTGACCTGAGAATATTGACCTGCCAAATTGAAATAATGGCAATTGGCATATCAATCTGGATTAATTGACGGTGGTTGTGTAGGTGGTTTGAACTTTCCCATATAATCAGACAACCCCTGGATCTTCTACCCTTTTCCCATTTTATATGTTCTGGACTGGATTGGGTCCTTACTTCCAGTCTAGGTAAGATCTATCTAAGTTCTAAGCATCTTAGACTTAATATTAAACATGTTAGTTAAGTACACCAATCAGGCATAACATTATGACCACCTGCCTAATATTGTGTTGGTCTACCTTTTGCTGCCAAACAGTCGTTACCCATCAAGCATTAACAGCATTAACTTCTTCAGCAATTTGAGCTACAGGTCTGTTGGATCGGATCACACAGTTCAGCCTACACTTTCGTCAGTTCACCACTGTTCCTTCTTTGGACCAGTTCTGATAGATACTGACCACTGCAGACCAGGAACATTCCAAAAGAGCTGCAGTTTTGAGGATGCTCTGACCCAGTCGTCTAGCCATCACAATTTGGTGCTAGTCATACTCACTCAAATCTTTACCCATCTTGCCCATTTTTCCTGCTTCTAACACATCAACTTTAAGGAGAAAAATGTTCACTTGCTGTCTAATATATTCCACCCACTAACAGGTGCCATGATGTAGAGATAATCAGTGTTATTCACTTCACAGGTCATCATGTTATGCCTGATCAGTGTATATTTAACAAACAACTTACAACATCAAACTCTTTACATATAATCATGATAACGATAATAAATAGAAAGTGCGTAAGCTTTTTCTATTGGAGACAATCAATTTATAAAGGCATTTAAAATGGTGTTTTTTACTGTTTTCTTTCTTTATTTATTTTTTTATTATTTTACAAAATCATTCTAACATTCAGCTGAATTTTAGTGATGTTCAATTGCTGGCTGCTTTACTCTCTCTGTGGGTACACAAGGATTTATGTAGTAGATTTAAACAGTGTGCATGAAAAGTAGCAAATATTCATACAGCTATTCCTGTATACCAGGAGATACCAGGAGACTAAATTCTCTCAATCATTTTCTCAGTGGGAAACTTTTACAATTCTACTGAAATCTATTTAAATCCCTACTCTTATACACCATTTTATGAAATAAATACTTAATAAAAGCTGCAATATATTATTAGTGTCTTACAATGACTGACTGTAAAACAGTCATTGCAACTGGTTCCTGCAAAATGCAGTGCTATTCTTTCTTTGTTCCCAAAAAAAAAAAAAAAAAAGATCTTCCGCATTTTTCTTCACCTGCCAATTCTCTATCATACAACAACTACCAGCCAGGGAAGTTGAAGGCAAACACATGTTTCCTCCAAGCAAGCCAGTCACATCTTTTTGAACTGCTGCATCACAGGGTGGTGTACAACCTTCATAGGAAAGCAATATCCACCATGTGCTGCACATACACTATATTTCCAAAAGTATTGGGTCACCTGGTCATAATTCTGGTATGTGATTTTTGAGCATCACATTCCACATTCAGTCCCAATTCCCTCCAATCTTCGGGAAGATGTTCCACTAGATTTGGGAGTGTGCTTATCGATATTTGTGTTCATCAGCCACAAGGGTGTTATGAAAGGCAGGTAATTATGTAGGTGAGGAGGCCTGGGGTGTAGTCATCGTTCACATTCATCCCAAAGGTGTTCAGTAGGGATGAGATCAGAGCTCTATAGCAGGCTACTCAAGATCTTCCTCTCCATGTAAACCATATCTTCAAGGAGCTCACTTTGTGCACAGAGGCATTGCCTTGATGGAACAGGTTAGGGTTTTCAAGTTCAAGTGAATGCAAAATTTTATTATGTATATATATATATATATATATATATATATATATATATATATATATATATATATATATATATATATAAATCCAAAGACAATTAAATGCCTCCAGCTTTGTCGTAACAGTTTGGAAAAGAACCACATATAGCAGGAAAGGTCAGGTGACCCAATACTTTTGTAAATACAGTGACTGTAACCAACCCACCACACCCCGCATTTTTCACAGTTGGCTGAATCATTGTTTGGTTGCAAATTAATCTGATCTCCAGATAATAGGGTAAATGTTTTATTTTTTCTTTCTGTTGTACCACTCAGGAGCCTAGCTTGCATTCTAAAACCTTGCTTATACATTTAAATAATATTCTAGGTATGGTCATGCCAATGTCCAGTGTACAGAGACCATGAAGAGCTTTTGCTATTACTCCCTACCTATCATTTGCTACCACTCACTGTATAATGTATTAACATGGTCTCATTCATTTATCTTCAGTAACTGTCTTATTCTGCTCATTCTGGGTATGCTGGACAAAAAGCAAAAATAAACCTAAATGGCATCATGTGTTAATTGTAGAGCATCATGCATAGATTTATTTACCCACTGACTTGAACATAAATGCAAATTCCACACAAATCTATACAAACCATCTTATAGGAAAAACCAAGATTAACGATAGCGAATCAGGTAGGATTAGCAGTAATGTTTTCTAATTTCTTTGTAGGAAATACACATAGATTAAGAAATCCTCACAGAAGAAATTTGTGTGGAGCTGGATTTACCAGGCTTTTCTCTGAACTGACCTAATATTTGTTCCTTTAAGCGAACATTCCCAAGGCTTGTGCTCATCCAGCAGCTTAGAGGATAAATTATTGAGTGAGACCTGGAAATAAAAAGCAAAAACGATAGCAGGATAGCACACGTGTTAAAGCCAGCACGTGTCATCTTTCTCCCAGACATATGCATACTCCCTCAAGCAAATGCCTTCTAAGAACTAAAAATGAGCTTTTTTTTTTAAATCACAGACATGGTACACAATAAGCTTGTCAGAGTGTAACCTTATGAAGGAGGTAAAAGATGTTTACTAGGACAAACACACACATACAGCATATATGTGTTGGTGTAATGGTATATATATATATATATATATATATATATATATATATATATATATATATATATATATATATATACATATACAGGAAGTCTTACAATGGAGATACGTTACAAGGACCCCACCGTAAGTCAAAGATGGTACTATGACTGTGACAGCGTTTCCTGCTTCATGCTGATTTATAAATTTCATTTTCTGCTCTAAACTGATGCCTTTCCCTTTTTTTTCTTTTCACTACAAGCAGGAGGCACTTGGAAGACATGCTTTTATCACTAAAATTGCTGTTTGAAACTTTACTCCGTTGACCACTAGTGAGAGTGGGGCATCTCACGGGGCGAGAGATACGCTAATCCCAGCTGCATGTCCAACCATAACCTGCCTGTGCCTGTTTTAAATTTTAATTTTAAATATTTGTACAATTTTGTCGTATCGCTCTCGTCATCATAACATTGAAAAATCGTAAGTCGAACCAACATTTAAAACAAATTTTAATGCTAGCAGCATCTGACTATGCATACATTTGTTTAATTGATTCTCATACAATTTCACCCATACACACAAAAAAGAAACAGACAGTAATTTTTTTTATTTTGTTAATTGCTTGACAACCACAACCTCCAACATTCACACCGTCTCTGGTTGTGTGTTTGAGAAAATGCGTTAATAAAAACAACGTGCTAAACTCACAGGAACCTTATTCTTTATGTTATCTCTCAGCTCATACTGTAATGGATAACGCTTTGTTGCCTTTGCTCTAGAAGATACTAATCCGTACAATTTTATATTGCTGAGGTCAAGACCTGAGATACTGAAATAAAGCCAACACACTCAAGCAGCTGTCTGCACACATATGGAAACTATCAGTCTATGGCTAATCCACACTTTATGATTCTCACTGTTCTCATTTGCCAAAATGTGTCATAGTTATCCTAGAGCTAGCTAGTTGTATAAATAATAATAATTTTAAGGTTAATATTAGGCTGAAATGCAATGCTACAATCTGTATTTCATTTGTATTTGGATTAAAATTTGGATTAAAGTGGGTGTGGCCTAAAGTGTATGCTAGATCTAACTCTACTATCCTTATCCAAAGAAGCATTTAAGTAGTAGAACAGACAGTACAGATGATCAGATTTTAAAAAATTTGTATCTGAGATTTTCTCATCCTCAACTATGTCATTCAGGTTTAAATCTGTGTTCTGTACGTGATTTGTATAAATATTTTCTAATGAATGTAATTAGTCTCAATTTAAAAACATCCTAGGAGCCTAAGTAAATTGTCTGTTAATCAGACTAGTTAGTTTGAAAATAAAAGAACTATGAAAGTCCATGTTAATGAATTATGGTCTTTGTATGTACCACAAGTTTCATCTCATACCCACATAAAAGTAAAAACCACCGTCTCATTGAAATCTTTGCACAAGGTCACTACACATTCTTACACATGCAATGCCACTTTACTTCCTACTCTATCACAGATGCCAGCCTTTATGCATATCTCTAGTCTTTGCCAGATACCATGCAAACCTTTCCGGCACATTGTTTAAAAAGATTAAAACAAACAATATAAAAACACTAGTGTGCATCATATTAATAATGTAGCAGTTTGGAACATAATCTCTTCCTTCTATATAATGTAATTGCATTCAGTTAAATTCCTAATTCAAATACAAATTAATGAACGTTTTCCATATCCTTTCACATCCTTCTACATCCAAATATATATATATGTATTTTTATATAATTGCACATTTATTTTTCTTTGCTGCTGTAACACAGAATTTCCTCACTGTGTGATGAATAAGAGATATCTTATCTTATCTTATCTTATCTTATCTTATCTTATCTTATCTTATCTTATCTTATCTTATCTTATGTTTTATTCCACTCGGTGCAAAACAAAAACTATATCACTAAAAATAAAAAAATAAACTATTAAACTGGCCTTTTGCCATCTGCTGGCAATTAATTACATGCTGCTTATTATTAGTGTGGAGAACTGAATTGTTATTGATCCAAACAACAGTTAACCCAGCACTAATGGACTGAAAACATGTGGTAAATTATTTGCCTAAGAATTAACTTGATGATTGCATTAAACAAACCAAAAACAAGTTGGCAAAAAAATACAAAGAATTTAAGAATAAAAAAAATAAAAGAATGCATTACCAGGGCATAAATTTAATGGCCTCTATCCTTCTCTCACTCTTGCATGATAGCGACAACACGTACATGTATTTTTTTCACTGTAAAACTCATTCTGAAAATGCATGACTGTCAAGGGTAAATGAAAAAAAGACATAAATGGGTATTGCAGATGTCTTGGGCTTTTGAATTCCTAGCTGTGAGCAATAAAAAGCTGCCTAGCTGAAAGCAGTCTTCACAGTGTTCACAGCAGCCTCCAAATTGGCAGGGAGAGCAGCTCACTGATAAAAGACTGAGGGGATCCATAACGCATTACAGTAAAACCTCGAGCCATTTACTGAGGGCTCAACTGGGCACTTTGACGACTATGAAAAATTTCAACAGGTATCAAGAAGGATTCATTCATATTCACTGGAAAATCTATGCCCATAACATTGCGCTCTACATATATAAAATATCAAATGCTCCACTCTTGGTGCACTGGATATAGGAGAATGATTTTGAGAATAAAACTGAAGGCAGTATTTGAGAAGTGGTGTAAAGTTGCTAAGATGCACATCTACATAATCATAATGCATCTGTCAGTCAGATCAGCATTATATATTGGACTGGGGGTTTGGTGTAAGAGCATTCAAATGAATTTGTTTAACAAAAGCACTGACATTAAGGTTAGCTGTAACTTAACCCATAGGTTTACTGAATATTAATGTTCTTTTTTTAAATGTATTCATTTGACTTGTAATCAGCAAATTCAGAATACGTATTTACGGCTAATTGCAACAAATATACAAAAGTCTAACCATTAAAATCCCTTCTTCAAAGGGGATCTTATTTATAATTTATATAAGACGTTTTATAAATCCTCCACCCCTCCAGTGATCCTGTAGCTTTCATTTGGAGTTCACTTGCTACTAAAGATGCTTCCCCATGAACAGTCTAAAGATCCATAAAGTTACTGAGTGGGTTTAAACTTAAGAACTATGATAATGGCTTTGGACTGTAAGTAACATAACCAGTATAATACAATAATAAATACTACAGTAGCAATGAACTGTCTTTGCACTCAAGTGTGCATCAGTGAACAGTTGATAACCTCAACAATGATGGAACTATAATGAATGAACATTCAGGGTCACCCAGATAAGGATGTATTCCTTTTTGAGTCTGGTTCCTCTCAAGGTTTCCTCCTCATACCACCTTAGGTAGTTTTTCTTGCCGCTGTCACAGCTGACTTGCTCATTCCGTTTAAACTTATAAGGGATAAACTTAAATGGACTGATTTATAAAGGTAACAGGTATTTCATAGCTGCTTTGTAAGTGTCATTGTTAAAATGGTATAGGAGTAAAAGTGAATTGAACTGAATTGAATAACATTTGTTGGCTGTCAACATATTGTTAGTTAGTTTTCCACACTACAGAGACTTCTAGACAGAAGACATGGTGCCTTATTTATGCTCAGAATCATTTTTTTGCTACATTAACTTCAAATGAAAGAGAGAGATAGAAGAAAGGCTGGTGGGGGAATGTTCTGTAAAAAGCTTCACTGGTAAAATCTGTAGTGTACAGCTGTAGAGAAGAAATGACTTATAATCATACAATCCGTTTTCACCAGTTCCTTGCACTGTTTCATCTCTTTAGCTGCTTTGTGCCAATAACATATATAATATGTGCTATGGTCAGTTATCTTATGTTAAGAGTAGAATAAATAAGCTAATTTCTGAAAAATATTTAGAGTATGTAATTCCATATTGGTACAATCAAATATATATTTGAAGCTCTCTTAAATTTCTGTAAAAAAAAAATATTCCTAATGACCACAGATATATAAAAAAAAGATCAACTGGTAGCTTAGAGCATGTGGTGTTTTGCTCCGCAGCTTCAGGGGAGTCATGCTGGGCCCAGCATGGGGCCACTGCATGCTGAGGATTACATATGTGCAACCAAAACTTCAAGGTGCTTTAGAAAACAGAAAATCAGTCTAAAGGTGATTACTGAAGCCTCACTACCTAATACAACAGCACTAGTGTGTGCAATGCTAATGCATACCAGATGGGTCAACCCCTAGTGACCTATACGTTCTATCGTATGAGAGTGGAGACACATGAGCAAACACACTCTGACCACACGTACTGGCACACAAGCACCTCTCCGCCTCATTGTCTCTCTTTTCCCTTACGCCATATACGGTCACACTATTTTTAAAACAAAAAAGCCTAGTAGAGATGTGTAACACTCTCATAAAACCACCAGCTTTTTTCCCAACCTTCCTTAATGCCTCTTTTGCTAACAAGTCTAATTTCCTGCTGTATAAATTTGATATCTAACCTAATTAGTGCAACCCCAACCCTAGCATTTTGTTTGGAGTTTGCAGTGCAAAAGTGTGCAAGAGAGTTTAGCCAAGTGCTGCAGTGTTGACAATCCCATGACCCACTTTCTGTGAGAGAAACCCATTCGGCACCTCCTCACGCCGAGAATTAGTCACATTAGAGCTCAGTTCAGCTGCTGCTAAGCCTCAGCTGTGTGAGTTTTGCAATTGAGCTGTATGTGCAGATCTCTATCCAAGTGTTTCTAAAATTTTAGGCACATTTCAACAAGAGTGCAAGCAATGGAAGAACTTATACTCCCACAAATATGGGAAAAAATCTTTGTATTGTCAGTCTTGCTGAAAGTGCTCCTGAAAGTTTTATGAGCGCCAACATAATTTTTTTTTGTTTAATTTAATAGTTTGTCATTTGTAACACTTGGTTGATGACACAAAGCGTGTTCCTGAAACGGTTCATTTACCTTTAATGACACCCAAAAAACTCTTTAAGTTTACCAACAGCTGGGAGCAACAAATAAGTATAAAGGCTCAAAGTCAAAGTCTTATTTTGATTCAAAATGAAAGCTGATGAAGAGTAACAGATAGAAGATGGAGTTATTCTGATTAATTTCTAAGGCAATAAAATATTCTATAATATACAATATAATACCAATAGGAATAAACTTTGCAGTAATCAAGATCTATGAGGATGGATGTGGACTGTAATTAATATTAACTATCTGCTACAATGGCATATGACTACAGTTTTCATGAACAGTTCTGCATTTAAGCGCTTATCACTGAACAGCACACCTTAACAATGATGAAAATATAATGGATGGATATTCGGATAATACTCCTACAAAAGATGCATAAATAAATCTGTTCATATCCTGCTTGATAAACAAGGTCCATTGTTTGTTTGTGTGTTTCTGGCTGTCCATCTACCCACAAACTATTTCTTTTTCTTAACCATCTTTTGTTTGAGACAAAAAAACGTTGGAGTTTTTTTATTTTGAAGAGGGTGAAATTTGTGCAACACACTTTTCAGAGGAGTGTTAGCAGCTTGTGGTTGTCCACAGTGTGTGAGAGAGAGAGAGAGAGAGAGAGAGAGAGAGAGAGAGAGAGAGAGAGATTGAACAAAATAACAAAAAAACAGAGAAATATGTACAGAGCGAAAGAGGCAGAGATAGAGAAAGAGAGGTAAAGAGATAGAGGGAGAGAAACAGCTGGCTGGGTACAATAAAATGCGATAGTGTCATACACAATGCCAGTCTGTGGCTCAATTTCTGGCACATTCAGGCAGGACACTCAATCAACATTCAACAAAAACATTGTAGCTATATAATCAAGCCCTAAGGAGAGAGAAATGAGGGTGGAATCACAGACCTGGCAACGGTTATTCACATAATAGCCACTGTATCTGAAAGAACATTTAAGCAACATTCAGGCCAGGGATGTAGCGATGGTAACAAAATAAAAAAGAATTAGCTTTATTCCTTCCAAAGTAAGGAAGAGACGGATGGAACAGTATAACCATGCAGAATGTTACCTCTTCACTCAGAGGTAGCAGATACTAAGAGAAGAAATATACAGGTATGAAAAGATTGTCAATAGAAGGTCAAGATAATGGAGACAGATGAGTATTTATCTATTGCACTGGATAGTTTTGTGTATTTGACAACATGACCATGGCTTAGTTTCTATAAAAATGGAAACGTTCATATCATGTCTATATTAGATGCTTTATGTCTTTCAATCTAGCAATCATTTCTGCTAATTATATAACAAATTGTTGATTTTTGTCCTCATCACATATATTCTATTTCTCTTTTACTGTTATAATATGTACTGTTATCTAGTACTTTTAAAATGCCTTTCCTGAATTAATTAGCAGATGTAGTTTGAGGCCATTGGATATCCATTGATTGTTACATTGACCAGATAAATACTGTAAATGTTAGCAGCAATTTACTGTATTACTTTAAATCATATTTGCAATAAAAACCTGTGCAACATAGTGAAATAACACATAAACCAGTCCATTAACTTGATGGAGTTGCCAGGAAATTACTGTAAAATTTACTGCAATTGGTTCCAGTGTATAAAATATAACATCAGAGCTGCATGTGGCCTAAATTCAACTCCTTACATAATTCTGCTGACGCTCCTAAGCATGTTATTCTTGGGTGAGTATATAGGAGTTACGAGTGCAGCGAAAGAGAAAACCAGCAGCACCTAAAATTTCCACAACCCACAGTGAAAAGCACAGGGGGAACATCAGTATACGAGCCATGGCATCATATATTTCGGTCTCGTTTGTCATAGCAATACTCCCCTTCCTACAGTGATGGTGGAACCAGGCACAAACAATTGTTTCTTCAGCTGGTCAGGCGAAACACACTCTTGCGGATTAGGATCTCTTCCAGCATGAGTAAATCTTTCAGTGTGAGGCTGTGTGTGAGCTTGTGGTGTAAACCTCACTGTTTAGATGGACGGATGTGTGGTTTTTTTAAATAGTTTTTTTCTTCTTCAGGTTCAACAGATGCAGCCTTTTTACCACCTTTTTATACTGAAGAGTGTATGATTATGAATTGTGCATGTGATTAATGATTAAATTATCTTATTTTGTTGACATTATGTAAATTGTAAGCATAGCATTAGAAGCATTTATGAATACACATAATGATACAGTGAATACATTCTGTTTGACTTTTAGACTACATAAAGATAAAGGAAATAATAGCAAATACACACAATGTACTACAGCAAAAAATGTCGAATCTTTTCTTCAAAATGTAATGAATGAATAATGCATGTCAACCAAGGTGGTCTTGTTTGTTCTGGAAATTACCACTCACTGATTTGCTGCTCATCTGACATTTTGTTCCTAGTCATAAAACTTGAATCTAGACTACTCTAGATGCCCTATTATCCATTTCAACAAAAAAGTTCACCTCCTATTCTAATGTTTTTTTATTTATTTGGAAGGAACTATATGTTACATTGAAATTATGTATGTATTACTTCTCTAACACACAAAAATAAAAATGCACCGAAAAACAGATTGATCGTTTTTTTGCTTGTTCCAGCAAAAGATGCTTGTCCTCATCCCGCAATTTTCTCCAAAATTGCGCCAGCAAAACAAAAGCATTCAGGAAAAAAAATTGTAATACACAAGCAAAAAAGATGTGTATTAATTTTCAAATAAGAATCATGAGACCTTTTTTCTGTGTCTTTATTTTATCATATATTAATGAGATTAAACACAAGCAACAACATATTAAAATACTTTCTATCTTGTTGAGAGATTTTGTAGTGGCCAGAAAAACATTTTTTCAGTCGGCCAGACAAAGGAACAGTTAATCCAAGCACCACCTCTATGCCGGGATTACCAACAGTGTTCTTGCGTGCCATAACAACGATGTGGGAACGCAACTGTCATCGCTGTGACAGTTCTGTTTATCTTGCAAGCTGCTGGAAAATCTAGAACCCCAAGTTCTGTTTGTTTGTTTTTTGGTCTAGTTTCCAATAAGCCTGTCTTTGGTTTTATATCATTTTCGCTGAGAGACAGATGGCAAAGCAACAAAGCAGAGTGCTATTTTATCCAAAGACAGACAGCTCTTTTTAGTCGGTCTTATCAGACCTATCCTGCTGTTATCTTTAACAGCCATTACCAAATCCAGCAGGGACATTCTCATGAACGAAACAAAGACTGGTGACATGCTAACAAATTAGGTGATAATTAATTACAACACCTTATCTTGTTCTCTCATGTATTCATACATTTAGGTCACGTTTCTAACACTTATCTGTTGCTAAAAATCATCCTTCTCTTATTTTCTCCCCCACCTGCACATCCTCCCTCAATTCAGCAGTCCACGAAAGGGCTATGAATATTTAAAAAGTGCCAGGCTCCTCAGAACAGAGGTCTCAAAGTGACAGGCACACAGCACAATCTATTTCACATGAGGACACCAAGAGGCAAACAAGAGGTGAAAAATCAGACAGACATGGGCAGGGAATGCAACAATAACAGTGCAATTACAGAACGGCTCTGGTGTCAGGCAAGCAGCTCCCTTTAATGAATCCATTAGCGCCTCACTGGATGAAAGAGACAGGGGAGCACAAAGAGCTGTGCATAAATCCATTACCATACACATGACGAACTAAGAGGCGCCACATGAGCTGTCTACCTTTCCCTAAAGGCTACCACCATGTGTGTCATCTTTTTAAGCCCGAGCTCTGAAAAGCTCATCTTTGTCTTTCATATAGAGAACTGCAGCGTCAATCAAAGATTACTCGCTAGTTTTTGGCTGAGATAAAGTTATTAGGCAGGTGATTTGTGATTAAAGGGAAATGGAATGCACAAATGTATGCTTCTCCATTTAGAGAATAACAAATGTAACAATATGAATAACAAAGATGGCAAGTAATGAAGTACAAATACTTAGTTAATGTACTTTTTCTGGTGTCAGTACTTTACTTCACTCTTTTTTACTATTTTTCTAACTTTTTACTTTCAATCATTAAATTTTTTTTAGACAAATATCTGTACTTTATACTTCCTACATTTTCGAACCAGCCTTGTTACTTCAGTTTTAAGCTATTTGGTGACAATATCGATATTTTTTTTATTGCGCACCGTTTTCAGACCATCAACCTATTTCTTGTCATTGGCATTCTTTTTCAATCTACCACTGATGCAAAATTTCCTGGCTACCACACACCACAAATGTAGGCTAACCTACGAAGATAAAAATGAGCAGGCAGAAAGCAACAAGAAGTATGGGGCTAAAGTGGATGAGACAGAGGAAGTCAGCGATGTAAAAATGACTGAGAACAGAGACATTCCTGATCACCTGATTATGATCATCTTTTCTCTACTTGTGTTCTGTATGGTGGTTGTTCAGCCTGGATGCAATCAGTAGGTAACAAAATTTACAATTCTTTTATATCAGTATTTTAATATAATGTAAGGTCCAGTTACCAGTGTGACACTAAAACAGGTAGTAGTAATGGCTACTTTTGACTTAAGTGCATTTCAGAGCCCAAACTTCATGACTTTAAATTGAGTGAAGTGTAGTCAGTACTTTTACCAGAGTCTTTTAAAAAATAATTATCTGTACTACTACTTAAGTGAAGGATGTGTGTACTTTTACCATCTCTGACAAACAATAATGTGAATTTAGTACTTTTTTACTAAAGATTGTTCAATTCTGGATCGACAAACACAAACATTTTATACATTACTTACCAAGACCTACAGATACACCCAACATGGCACATTTACCTAACCATTCTGTATAAAGTTGCTTTTCTACCCACAAATATTCATCAGACCAATTTTTAAACAAATCGGCTAATAGACAGAATAGTGTTCAAAAAGACATTTTTGCAAGACACCCCTCTGTTCTGCTACAACAGCTCATGTAAAGAAAGCTTTTTTATGTTATAATTTGTCAACGAAGCAGATATTTATGTTGATACAGTTGAGAAGTAGGGAAGGTAAGAAAAGTGTAAGAAAAGTTGATCATACCCCAACAAGTTCAACAAAACGGTCATCATTCCTTTCCATCACACACAGTTCTCCTTGTTATTCAACCTGAATATGACTCAATATGTTTGCTAAATTTTCTTGAGGAGCCTTTACACTAGAAATGTATGTACACTAGAAATGCATCCTAGTAGCCGCTCCTGACTTTGTAAATGTAATATGTCTGAAGTTTAACCATACATGGAAATTACAATGAGGCTTAACAATAAAATTCATATTGCACTCAACCCCCAGCTTTCCTCTGTGATTCTCTGATTCCTGTGCAATCCTTTCTTGCTATCTTAGTCAGACAACATATCTTGCTAACATGGTTCCATAATTTTGTCCACATGGTCAACTATTTCAGCAGAGAGTTGATCTGGAAAAATAATTTAGGATAAGGGAAGGAGATTAGCCAGCAGAGGTGTAACATAACAATAGACCACTGAGCAAGAGAAGAGTGATGCTAAAGGAAAATATTATAAGATAAAACACTTTTATTTATTTAATTTTGAGATTCATAATGGTGCTCTGGCCAACAGGCCTGAGACTGTAAAAAGAATACAGGCATGTATAAAACAATATGACAAGTGAAGGCCTGATAAATGTCCCTATAGCACATGCAATGTGTATATATAAAGAGACTCACTCATTTTTAACAGATCCTATTGAGCAAACACAAAAACCTCATTCACAGTACAGTTGAACTGAGAAATTAGCAATCTACAAACAAGTTTATTTCTACATGCCTTAAATGATTCACTCTGTCATTCAACCTGTCATTTAATTTTAAAGATCCAAATAAGAGCATTAAAAAATGAATGAACATTCTCAGTAATATTTTCTCTTTTATAAACACTTGAGAAAGCTCCCTCTATTCAGCTGTCCAGGTCCCTTATATCGTTATCTTCTAGACGTTTTCTTGTTTGTGTTTCTTGATCATCACACATGATAAACCACAATGTATGTCTAACTTCATATCGTACTAAATGTATACTCACGTTGACATTGCCCATCAATCTCCTCAAATCCGGGCCTGCACACGCAGCGTCCGATAGGCACCAGCCAGCCTCCATCCGCACTGCAGAACATACGTGGTGCCTCCAGCTCCTCAGCGTACTCCACACAGGACCCCCGCACCTCCACCAGCGCCTGGTCTCCCCCTGTCACCGTGTCAGAGAAAAGTGCCAGGTTCGTCACTGCCAGAGGGCATCGCTTATAGAACACACGAACTGATACCAAGGCGATACAGGCCCCCAGATCCTGAAATGCTAAGTAAAGTCCTCGCTTGCTGAGTCCGCCGATGTGTCGCACCTCTGTGTTAAGCTTCATGACACGCTCCCCCACATCGCTCTGAGTAAAGCTCTCGTCTGCTGCGATCGTATCAATTTTGACATACTGGCTCTCACGAGCGTGCCGTAGTGGTGGAGGTGGCACTGCACCATCCGATTCATGGTAGTAGACGTTGAATGTCTCCTTGCAGGTTCCGGGCACCCCAGGTAAGCTGTTGCAGTCACGCAGTGTGAATTTGAGTTCAACATAAACACGTCGGGCACCAGCACGTGGGATCAGTGCTGTGCGTAGCCAGTTGTTCTGGTTGGCCTCCATCACGTTGCACACCTGGTATGTGCGCATAGGGATGTTACGCTCATCCATCACACTGATCTCCTCCCACTGCATGGGAACAAATACAGACAGAATTAGAGATTTTTTTTTATTTCAAAGCAGCACATAGAACATACACTAGTGGTGGGCCTTCTCCACTGTCCTAAACACCATCAGAATCAATAACCTACCTTTTAATACATTTTTACATAAAAAAATGTATAATTTTTTTTCCCCAATAGTCTATTATCTTTATTCTACAATGATTACAAACACAATGAGAAGTGATCAGGATGTCGCCGCAAAAGGCAGCCATGGCACGACTCTCAACTCTCTCTAGTTGATCTGTCATATACTGTATATTGTGTTCTATTTAATACTCATATTGTGCATATTGTCTCGAGGGCTCCCTGGTGGTCTAGTGGTTGGGATGCGGCGCTCTCACAGCTGCAGCCCGGGTTCGATACCCGGTCAGGGAACCAACCGCAGCCATTAGGGTTCCACGAGCCTTAGTGCTGGTCCCAAGCCCGGATAAATGGGGAGGGTTGCGTTGGTAAGGGCATCAGCGTAAAAATATGTGCCAAATCAAACATGCGGATGGTCTGCTGTGGCGACCCCTAAGGGGAGAAGCTGAAATAAAGTTTTGTCTCTTATAGTCTGTTTTGTCTTTTATAATCTAAGCTAAATGTATAGTGTTATTCTGTACTTTTGAGAGTCACCAACAGCTGGAACCAAATTCCTAGTGCATGTCAATACACTTGGCCAATAAACCGGATTTTGATTCTGATTTTAAAGTGTTACTCTTGCTTGTGCTGCTTCCTGTAGTGTAAGATTAGGTTGTTGTTTCAATAGAATCATATTTCAGCCTTCACATAACATGTTGCCTCAGTCAAAGGAATCTGCGTTGAGCCATCAGAATTAATACAATTTGTCTTCATTTTGAATTCCCAAGTAAACTGTAATTTTTCTCATAGTCATAGAACTCAATTACAAACTACAAAAATGCATGGTAAACCCAGGGTCATTTTAGGAGATAATATCGATGCCTCTGCTTGAGATGATGTATGAGGTGGATTGATTCAGATAGAACACCACTGAAGGCCTAGCTGTGAAATGTTTGGCCCACCACTGACTAACACAATCGCTTTTAGCAATTAGCAGACAAAGAAAACAATCCATGTGGTGTAGATTTTACTCTTATTTTGACTACAAAAGGAATGGTTTAAACATTCATGTGACTTACTGACTATCTTTGACTGAGCTTGTATATTAATATATGCCACCTTTCTATGTCCTGCAAGACTCATGTCAACATTAAAGTAATGCCACTCCTTTTGCTGCAAATGATCTGTTAGGCTCTTCAGGATGCCTATTTCAATCCACATCTCTACACAATTTAGTGTTTATAATGCATGTATGGCAGTTTTTAAAATGCAAAAATCTGGTAATAAAATAACATTTAAAATTAACCTAAGTATATACATTGTATGGCATTGAAATGAAACATTATTAAACCACTGGATCACATTCATCAAGAAAACCATATAAGAAGCTATTAAGAACGTTTAATTAACATTGAGTGTAGAGATGAGGTTGTACTTGGTAAATACCTATGTCATTAAACGAACTGAAACTAAAATATGAACATGAATCACAGATCTCACACAAACAAGGATCACTATGATAAAGTGCACCTTTTTATCAAGACACATTTTGTGTTTTCCCTCATTGTCTCCTTATTCTGCTAATGCTGGCGAAAACATCTTTTATACCAGGGAAAATTCTGTGCTCTGAATTTTTTTAAATGTTAAGAGGCTACAAATAAAAGTGTTTCCCTAGTTCGTTTGGTGTACTTCTATTGCCCTCTGAGACTGTTTTTAGCCAGTTTGAGTTTTGTCCTGAGGGAAGAGACTTTGACAGATGAATGATGAGTGCATTAAAATGGAGGCTTAATTAAATGCTGCTGTGTTCAGTATTAAAAGTCAGTAATCAGCAAGAACAAACTGCCTGAACAGCAGGAAGCTTTTTCTCTTCTCATCAGGAGGGAACCACCTCTCAATCAACATTTGCATTTTATAGCCAAATATCTTATATAACAAGCCTTGACTGCTTCTTTACTTGCTGAAGATTTGAATGGTGGCAGATAAGAGTCTGGAAAAGATTCCCCATCTTTCATGGAGCTGGTGTGAAATTTCATTTCTTTAATAACCCTTCAGTGTCTGCGCCAGAGTCAAAGTTAATTGAAATTCTGAACCTCAAACTCAACAGAATAATAGCAGAGCCACCTGACTGTGAGGTCAAAGGGTTACTAAAGAACACAAACTGACCTGACAATTGAGCCTTTGTCTGGGTTAAGCGTTTCTTCTAAAAAAATATTTATGCAAAAATGAATGATTTGCCGATGAAGTAGACTCCCTGTGAATGTTCCACATTGCCTTATGTGGACTTTATTTTCTTCAAAACATTTTCTCTTTTCTCTGGCAGAAGATCAGCAAACCAAAAGCAGATAAAATATGGCTTCCAGACAGGATGCCTACTTTCATTATATAACAAACTACACAGAGCACAAGCCGTGTGAGTAGGCCACATGAGTAAGGAAACCTTGAGATCTACTTACCCCTTCTGATGGGTAGGCCTCCCAGCCCAGATCCCCTGGAGCTGACATGGAGTCCAAAAGGGTAACTTTATGAAGAAACAAAGAGAGAAAGAAGAGGGAATAATAAATACAGCTGTTTTCATTACTTCAGTTATGATGTATACTTTAATGCTTACTCATATTTACACATCTTGGCCGAATTTTCACCAAAGTCTACCACATATACAGTATTCATTAACATAAAACTTTCATCTTTAAAAATAGCTTTACTGCTTCGATTATACTTCTATCTAAAACAGATGATTTCCATACAAAAGCCAAAGCTCTTGTGCTTCTCGAAATTTCCCATTTATAGTAAATGATTTCTTTAATTTATAAAAAGTAATATAAAAATATATTAGGGTTTACTTACTCTACAACTTGAAATAATTGTAAAATCCTAAACCAAACTTCGAGAATAATAAGCACCTTATTGCCTTGTTATATCTATTGCTAAAAAAACATCTATTAGCGGTTGAAAAAATGTCTAGAAGTTCTATTTATATAAATTAGTCTGTCTCCCTGTAGCCTAAGCCCCGAACTTCCTATTTTCAGCTTTATCCCAAACCAATTACAGCCCGGGCAAGCAGAGCGATTAATTTTTAATCACATTCAAACCTCAGATGTTTCTCTTCTTTCATGCTGTGTGTCATTCTCCTGTTGCATACCGTATGGCGTTAAATTGAAATAAATGTAGCATAATTCAGAAATCTGTGTCCAACCTCTAATTAAATGCGAAGTGTGTGTGTGTGAGCTTGGTTGGCACGCACATAATTAAAACTCTTTATACAATGGATTTATATCAGGTTATGTATAATTATGGGTTTCATGCTGAGTAAAGAGTAAGAAAAAAAAAATAAAAACTTTTATTGATTTGATTGGTTACTGGTGTCAAAGGTGACAGTGTTTTACTGAGATAACAGTATTAAACATACCATATCACCAGCCAGGTTAATAGATCTTACTAAGAGATTAAGGAATTTTACTTTAAGATGTATTTAAATTAAGAAAATATAACAAAGCATTTGCTATATGCCTTCAATATAATAAAATGATAACCTTACAGCAAAAAAGCATCAATGAAACTTCCTCCAGAGATCTGCCATATAATGCTATTAGATATCAGAAGCTCTACAGGAGTAAATAGAAGAATGCACCACTTTCTTTACACTATTCTGAAAACAAGCGATCTGATTCAAGCAAAAGAGCATAAACACCTGGGAGTGACATGCAAAGAGAGCAGGAGAGAGTAAGAAAAAGAGAGAGTCAAACAGACAGACAGACAGACAGACAGACAGAGAGACAGAGAGACAGAGAAAAAGAGTGTGGGAGAGAAAAAAAAAGATCTCCATCAAAGCCATTTGTTACAGCTATAGGATACATTTAAACAAGGAATCGAAGTTCAATATCTTTTTAATACTACAGAATACAAAGTTTTACAAAATCTGACTAATTGATACTACATTTAAATAGGACAAAACTAATGTGAAGTTACGTTCTGACTATAGTTGAATCAAACTTACAGGTTAATTTAATTTTCCTATAAATTCAGCTTGGTGTAGAGCACCCAGTATTTTAAGTGTACAGAGTGTACATTTTGTATTGATTTCCTATTTCTATTTATTTAGTATTTAATTATAATTTACTTTCCTTTTGTAATTTTTTTTATCAGGAATCACAATACATTTACCTTTGTGTCTAAAAATATTTCATTAAATTATTTGATGTTTTTGTGCAAACAACAATTAACATTTGCTTAGAATGTAAGTAAAAAATTAGAGGACAAAGCCTCTTCTTTATACTTTACCCCTGAATCTACCTCGCCTTTTTTCGCCAGTTAAACTCTCTTGGGGGCTAGAAATATCACATCAGGTCAGAGATCAGGTCTCACCAATTTTACCAATAAACCTCACCCATCAGCATGTGCCTTTAGAGAGCATAAACAGCAAAACCATCATTGTGACATATACAAGGAAGTATTCACATTTATCGCATACACCTTCAACTTAAATGGCATATTTATTTTATTTTTTACAAGAAAATGCCTCAGAAATAAATCCAAGGAATATAAGGAAACCAAATGTAGACAGTAATAGCCCTTGTAAATTCCTCGTAAATCTAGTTGTGAATGAATAGTATAATTCTGAGTCTTTAAACATATGTGACATAAGGATATGGCCAAGCAGAAACCTGATATATGTTGGAGTAAAGGGAAGTAAGCTGTCAGGTGTGAATGGTGCAGTCCACAGGGACACGATAGCTCACTGTGGGGCTAAAGAAAGCATCCAACAGGAACCTGTCAACAGAGCTCCTAGTCTTTTAAAATAGAAAAGAAAAGAAAAGAAAAGAAAAGAAAAGAAAAGAAAAGAAAAGGGACCCAGACAACAACTAAAACTTTCCATGTGACAGTGTAAAAGAAAACAATACAAAAACATTTGACCTAAAAAAGTTATCATTGCATAAAAATATATTTGAACTAAATCAAATTGTTCATCTTCCTGAAAAGAGCAGAAGGCTGAAAGCTGATGAGCTACATGGCTTGCTGACAGGAAGTCATGACCTGCAGTCGTCTATCACAGTTGAGATAAGAGTTAAGCTTTAGATGCTGAGAGGTCCTGCTCCAAAGATATGGTCATATCTGCTCACATGGTAGTCACCAGTATTTTGAAAGACCACCAAGGCACCATGGTAGGAGATAAATGGTCAGCAGATGTTCAGTTGGATAAAATATACTTCACAAAGCCAGTGTAAAAATGTAAGGTTCAAAACCAGGACGTATTTACCATCCTACAGAAGGTGGTGGATGATAAGCTTACTGAAAATGTCCATGTCTGACAAACATGCAACTACCTGGTTAACTGTTTTAATCACCAGCATTTAGTTAACACAGTAATTATTGTGGCATTCATTATGCCCTGCTGCCCCATTGGGTTAGCAAGAAAAAAATCAATAATGTAAGAAAAGAAGGCTGTGAGAAAGTGTCCACCTGAACTTTTCTCGGTACTGCCTAGGCTACGAAGAAAATATTGTGAGAAAGAAGGTTGCAAGTGTCCATCTGCACACAAACATTCTTGATTGGAGAATACAATTGGTAATTGGCGAATTTTTAACTGAATAGTAAGTGCTAGTATTTATACTTGGAGTATCTTGTATTAGCATTTTGTATATGGTAATGTTAATCTAATGCAATACATTGATGCATTAACATAAAATGTTAATGACTATACATTCATAGTATCATCCAGTAGACTGCGGATTAAACCAGTTTTACACCAATACTAATGCTGTATGCTAATGCATGCTAATATTTATGTTTGTCTTTAAATCATAGCTCCAAATCAATGTATAAATGTATATAATATAATATGTTTTTTGTTTTACATTTCTTTATAAACACCAGGCAGTGGGAAAAATAAGTATGTCCTGTCTTTCTTTAAACAGGAAGTACTTAAACAAGTGAGCAGAGGAACATAAAGGAGCAGGACCACTTTGCAAATTAATAGTGTGTATAATGTGTGTCACAGAACACTGACAAACTCCAGAAAGCAGCTTGTAATGATGACTGGTACAAATAGGCCTGTTAGATGTAGCGTGTGATGGTGACCTGTAGTCACACAGGAGGAGAGAGTACACTCTTGGGATGCCTCATTAGAAGAACACACATCTTGCCCCACACCTGCCCCTGTATGTGTGTGTCTCACTATGGTTTATTTCTGCCATGGAAAGCTGATCAGATATACAGTCCCAGGAGAGCTCTCAGACAAGTTAATGTTGTAAAGCAGCACAATGCACTGTTGTTACACAACTCAAACTGAGGCCACACACTGGGAGAGTGACATCATCATCTTCTGAAGCTTCTATCCAGCCATTCTAAACTTTGCAGCCATGCAAAAGATATTAGGGATCTCAGGAGGCCTTTCAGAGGAGGACATGCAATTCAGCAAGAATTTTCATCACTGGTTGAACAATAACAAGTGCAGGTATAATATCATAATCTGGCACACAGCAAATCAAAATAAGAACAATATTACTTGGGGGTGATACACTATAGGAAACCAATAGTTTTCAAAGCTTTCCAAGATCATCTAATAAGTCGACATGCATAAAATAAAAACATACCAACTCATCATATGGGCAAACACTAATAAACACATACTACAGTTAATAAACAGTATACAGTCATGTCTTCTAATTTTAGAATGAGTAGCATGTAACTATACAGTGCACATGCTTATAAAGCAAGAAGAATGGGCTGGATGAACTTACTAGAACCTAAAAAGTTCAATGAACCCATATCTTGATTAATTTGATGGATTAATAATGTACTATGAATGTCTAGGGGCAGTGACCAGACAAGAACACAGTTTTTAAAATCAATAAAAACACTGAGGATAAATACATGTTGGGGCAATGGCTTGTAATATTCCACTACCAAGATACTGTCAGTACATTCAGTAATTGTATATCTACAATAAAGAGCTACTGTATCTGGGGAAATATATCTAGGGCTTGCAGTAATCCAGCACCTTCTATAGCAACTACTGCAAATAAATGCATTATTTGCTATAGATGTCTTTCATGACATGAAATGTCTCTGCATCACTTTCGCTAAGTTTTAATCAGGGTTGTAACCTCTTCCAGAATTCAGGGAGGTCTTGTTTACTGTGAGTTCCTTTATGAAGTGATGTCAAATTAAAAACCCATTGCTCACAGCAACAGACGTAAATAAAGAATATTTTTTACTTCTCAAACAGCTAAATGGATAGTCCATTTTTTTCAATTTAACAAGCAAATATATATGTTTGTTAACAAAAATGTAAGGCATGTTAAATACATATATAAAGATGTCAAAATATATTATATATTTATTATTACTATATATTATTATATATTATTTAGATATGTCTTGAAATATGCTATTCAATATGCCTTACAATTAGATCTGGTAACATACAGATATATTGGCTTGTTAAGTTGAAAACATGGACTATCCATTTAAAAAATAAGAAGGAGAAAGAAAATATATTCTTGGTAATTGAATATGAAGGCAAACACTTATTTTTTTACTTCATCTGTCAAACATGAAGATAAAATTAAAAGATGAATTCCCACTTAATTAATACATAATATCTCTACCTTTCTTTGTTACAAGTTTTCAGTGAAGTACTGCCTGTTTATCTTTATATTTTATAATTTTTTTGTCTTCATGCAGTGTAGTGGGGAGTGTGTTTATCAAGTTATAAAGGCTGTGCTTTTCTTTTGCTCTTTATACATTTTACAGGCTATTTAAAATGGATATGAATATGTGACCATGTACATTATTCTTCAGAAAACTTCATGAAAACTAGAAAAAAATTATGCTAGAACATTTCTTTAAAAAAAAAATTATTTGAATTAATCATTACACGCTGTACCTGTATCTGTGGTGGGCCTGATCAACTGAGAGTAACTAAATATATGGCAATTGATTGTATAGCAAAACAGATGTCTTCAAGTTTAATATGTGAAGACACGTGAAATGGGCTTTATAGTTTTCAGAGGATTAGGATTGTAGAGGAATTTCAATTCCCTACCTGTTGTAATGAAAAATCATCAAACCAAACATGAATTCACCGAGACATTTGAGTCCTGAAACTAAAGCCTATCCAGGTTTCACTAGCTCTGAGTAGATGAGCGTTCACTTTAAGCTTAATTCTGCAAAACCTTTGTTTTGGGAAATCCAGTTCTTCATGGTACATGGTCCACTTTATTGTGTTGAATTCATTCACGTTCAATCAGTACATGATGGTTGCAGTGGACATATGTTTTATGAGTTTAGTCAATGAACTAAGGGCTTCACCTAAGGGAGGATTTATTTATATACCATTACCAATGGCCATTAACGCAATGCATAAAGAGGTTTTGGAGCAGGATAAAGCCACACAATGCACTAATGGACAGTGGACACTAATTAAACAGTGAGAACCAGAGAGACAGCTCTGATTCAGCTTATTTTTAATGGTTTATTATCCACAAAATTAAGGATATTCTGTTCATCATGAAGAAATGAATGTGAAAAAATCCAACTTTAATGTGGTAATCAACTATCACTTTTTCACTGCGTAAACTTTTCTCTATTGCGAAAGCTTTGCTAAATGTCAACTCATTATTTCAGCATGGTGCTCGATAGCAGTAGCCACTCTGGTGTAAATGTTAAACCTTGTTAAAAGTTTTACCTGCCACAGAGCTAAGGCAACAGAAATTTTTGTCCTAACAGATGCTTCTACTATTGCCCATCATGACAGTTCTGCCTCTGTATCAAAATATTCAAGACTCCAACTGACTTTATGTGGTCCCTCAGCCTAACGAATGCCTAAATAGTGATTTCAGCGTTTAAATACTGCCACCTCGAATGTTAACCAGGCCAGGTATTTGAATATCCATGCGCAATCCTGCAACAGAGATTTCGATCGAATACCAAGGGTCTCTGAACCATGTCTTGCTGAACAAGGTTATTTATTTGCTTATAATTTGGATAGGGCTGGCAGAGATAAGGCTTACAGTGTGGAGTTTAGAGCAGTTGGAGGAACCAGAGGCAATGGGAGCTCATTCTTTAGTAGAGGATGGTGGCTTTTGATAAAATCAGCTTGGAGAGCTGATGCTTGTGCTTCTGAAGCAATACAAGCTCTTTCCACACTTTATATTCATCTTTTCTTACGACTGCAGATGCTCACACTAATTTCATGGGCAAACTTCATCCAAAAGTGGAGATACACTATACATTGCAGAAGGCATCTGTTAGCTTATGAAGAGAAACATTTCATTGGTGTAGCATTACGATGTATCCTATCATTCAACATGGATCTGTAGATTCAATTGGTTAGACGGAAAACGTTAAAAAATACATGAATTACAAATTAAATGAATAAATGATTAATTCAGCTATCTGTAAGAAAATATCATGTAGTGCCACAAATGTTTAAACTTAATCAAACCTGCATTCTCTGCACAGAAAGATGTACAGTGTTTAGCACTAACACGTCCAACCTCACTATCTCCAAAACCAGACTAAAACACAAAGCAACAACACACCTACACAGATGGAAACATATACACAAGCATACACAGCAAACCTGAATGTATCCTGTACACACTATCGTTATTACAGTTCCGTTATTGAACTTTAACAAAGTTGTATTTAGAAATCGACTAAAAATGGAAACCTAAAGCACATGTTTAAGTAATGCTTGACCGAACCTTATATTTCTGATCTCCTTGGTTGAGAAAATGATTGTCTGTGAAAAACTAAGTGTTAGAACTAAGACCAAGGATTGAGCCAATTAAGCAACTTCATTACCACCCTTAAACAAAAGCAACTGGTTTATGCTTCCTATAATCTCAAACCTGAAAATAATAGATCAAGAGTGAGAGAGAAAGAATGAAACCCAGGGCTTCCTTCACCATGGCCTCTAAACAGAACATAAAAGACGCCTATTTCTCATGCTAATTTCTCTGTCACAGTGCCAAGTAGTGAGAACAATGGCAGCGAAGTAGGCCTCTCCATACACAGTAGAAATGCTTACAAAAAGAGAATTAATGAGAGTGAGCAGCCGAAGACGGAGAACCTAAAGGTCTTATGAAGATAGAGGGGCAATTCCTCCAAGCACAAATTGAGTCATTTAAACATATCTACCAGTCTACATGTCTCAGTCCCCTCAATGTATTATCTAGTATAGGCAATTTAAATTATGCCAAGATTAAAACCAATTAGAAAGAAATTTTTTGTTGTTGTTGAGATCTTTTCATAGAGGTATATACAGTATTCTACAGAAGGTTCTAGTCTATGAAAATAATGCTAAATCAATTAAACTTAATAGCAACTTTTTATTTGCTTTTACAGACTATATGTCTCTCTTTTTTTGCACATAGTCATGTGTTTTTTTAGAGTATTACAATAAATTGCAGTTGTCTTCCTCCAGAAAAATGTTTTTCCCTACACTTATTGTGCTCTATATATTTTGTTTCTTCTTCTTCTTGTCCCCGAAGCATGAAGTGAGGTGCCGGATGACTCTGCCAGACGTTAAGCAAGTCTTGACTGGATCGCTTTCTGTTCCATGAGGAATTGACCTTTAAGATGCAGACACTTTTTTGAGATCTTCCACTGAATGTTCTGCCTGTACTTGCCCCGTTTCTTCAAATTTATATTATTAAAGTTCAAACATTATAAGCTAAAATTGGGGTATTGCTTGTTGACCATGTTTCCTGTGATGAGTCATGAATATCAAGAGAGAATATTTGACCAGGCTGACCCACAGCCACAGTCAAACATTAAGGTGAAAGCTTAATGGTTAAGGGTTGTTCTGAAGCAGGAAAGGGTAGAGATTCATTCCAGGTGAAAGGAATGCTGAACCAACAAATCTACCATTCCATACTTTAATACCATGCAATTCTGTCTGGACTGCGGCTAATAAACATACAATAATACAATGACCCGAACCATATGTCAGGCTCTCTAAGCACTATTTAGAGTCAATGGCTTGCCCAGACACCATGTCTAAATCCTATAGAACTGTTCTGGGATGAACTGGACCGCAAAGTCAGAAAGAAATATCCAACTAGCAAAAAACACCGTTGGCAATTTTACAAGAGGCATGGCAAAGTATTTTATCCAAATGTTTGTAGAATCGAACTGTCCAGATGCCAAGTGTGTAAATCTGTTATTCAAGCTATGGGAGGATTTTTCAATGTAAATTAAGCACAACCTCTGTACATTTATATATTTGTTTGGTCAAAGTAAACATTCATACAGTTAAATTACCTAGTTTGTTGAATATGAACAAATGGAACATGCACGTGTCTCTCGACAACGATAAAAGCTAAAAGTGTAAACTTTGGTCTAGATTTACAATAGTAATCAAACAGAAAAAACAATATTAACAATAAAATTAAAAATACTCTAGAAGAAATATATTTGACAAACTTTCTCCAGTAAGTACACACACGCACCCATAAAAAATACAAGGCCTCTAGGATACCACCTGCTGTTTATTAGAAGCACTGCAAGCTGCACAGATAATGGTGAGATTTCTAATAGACTTATGACATATTATACCAAATTTATTACAAAACCTGGCTAAAGAGCTTTAATGAACATTTACAGTCCCTCAAATCTGACATAAAAGGTAATTTCACACCCTTAATTCTTCATATTCACATCCTTTAGTCTTCAAAAGTTCATATAGATCTATTATGAACTCTCCTGTATTCAGGAAAACAATATTTGTGCTATTTATTGATTTAAAGAAGCAAGGAAAAACTGGTGTAACTTAGCACATTTATAAGTGGTTATATACCAGATACACTATAAATAACAACACTGAAAGGTGACTATAGCAGCTTGTCTCAAACTGTTGTATTTCTATAATACTGCAGAAATTTCCCAAGTTTTTACTTATCGCACTTTTAACAGTTGCATAATGTCTGCAAGACAGGTTAGGTCCTCTAATCACATAACACCTATTAGCACTCGTTCCCTCACAGGCCTCTTTCTGTCTCTTTTCTCTTTCAAGGTTCACAAGGCTTTAATGCAGCTTGTCATGTACAGTACTTTCAGAGAATTTGCAAATCACAAAGTCCTCTGTCTTGTTAGAAAACTTAATAATGTTAAAAAGTGCTGACTCCCAAAAACTACTTAAATACATGTCTCCTTACAATAAAAAGAATATACTATTAGTTCCTTTATTATAAGCTTTAGATTATTGTAGATCATTTGCATTACAAGTCTATAGGAATTATATGTTATGAATAATGAGAAGGAAAAACGACATTCAATATGAACCTGTATAGAATGCACAGTTTAGGGTTTACAATACATACTGTACAGAGATACTGTCATAAAAACTAATCAATATATTTTCACCAGTCATATTTAAGAATTCTGTAGAATAATGATTAAATACGACAATGATTTGAAACAAGTGCATGTAGTTTTTTAGAAGTATAATGGACAAAAATCCCTGATAAGATACTAAAGTCTTGGTTTATATATGGAAGTCTGTTTATATGGATTTCGTCTGTTGTTCAGCAGAAAAGCCAGACTGTATAACAAGTCAGGAATGTATTCAAATACAAAATATCACTGCCATAACCACCAAACTATTATTATTTGTTTCTTCACTGTGTTCTGTATATCCTGCAGAGTTGCATTGCCTAAATCCTGGTTTATTCCTTCATTGCATTGTGAAAGAGCCGTGGAAAATGAACTGAATTTCCGTTATCGGACACTGCGCTCATACACCCGTAATAATAATCATAATCATTATAATAAAAAAAAAAACGTGGAAAAACTATAATAACTGTCCGTTCGCTTACCTTCATTATCCGGATAGTTTCTCAAGGCTTCACAGTCTAGCAAAGTGTGAAGAACAAAAAGAAAAAAGGATGAGTAAATCCAGTAGAGAGCCATGATCAGGCTGCTCCCGCATCCCGGTGCGCAAACTTGGTTTGTATGAACCGGAGGGAGAGACAGAGCGCGGGCTGGAAGGAGGATCCGTCAGGAGCGCGCCCTGTCAATCAAACGGAATTGGGCGGGGCTTGTGTAAATGCTTAAAATACACTGGGAATAAACTATAAAATAAGAATTGGTTGCTTGTATTTTTGTTTCTGCTCATAAATGTATAACCTACCATTAAAATAATCATTTCAAGTAAATAATTCAGGTGTAAGAAACTACTGAAGCATGAGGTGACTGGTTATTTGAATATAGCAAATAAGCCATGTGCATTTCTTAACATGCATTCAACACATCTAAATGCAAATATAAAGAAATGAAAGCTAAAATTCAAAGTATCATCTCATATTTGTATTCTAATCTCAAACCCAAATGCATTCAGTGTATAACAAAAACAATTAAACCAACCTAACCATTTCCTTCCCAATCATTTTCCACAGTATATACAAGCGACAGAATCATATATGTTAAACTATTAAACATCACATGGCTATTAGCTGATATAGAACGACCCCATTTTGAAATCAATTTCCTGGTCACATGATACTTAAGTCATTGGATTTCTTTGCATGCCACAGACATCAATTGAAGGCCATTGTCTACAGGAGAACGTTGAGATAATTGATAGCTTATTCGGGCAGGAATACAGCCTGAATGAGATACCACGTCATCACAAGTACCATTCGCACACCCATTTACATCCAACGTAGTTAATCAACCTAGGCGTGTTTATGTGAAGTGGGAGGAAACCAGAGAATCCAGTGGAAACCTGTGAACTGGCAAATCTACCCACTTTACCATCATGCCACTACCAATTATTTAATTAATATTATTGTACCTAATATTAGACTCAGTTTTGATCTTTGAATGATGCTTACAAAATGGACACAATTAGCTTGTGGCAATTATATTCTTACTACAAACAATGCAGATATTAAGAGAACCCATAATGCACTTTTACAATTGTAGGAAATGAAAAATGCCATTGCGGATACAGGGTCAGTTTTATAGCCAGTATATAATTAGAATCAGCCATCCAAGAGGAGTCAGCCATTTAAAAATCATGCTTTCAACTTCCATTAAAAAATCATAAAGGTTAATGACAATCACAGTGATATGTGGTAAAATCTGAGCTTAAATATCAATTATTAATTTTGTTAATTACATTTTATTATAATTTATTAATAAAGATTAATGGAGTGATAGTATACTCTGGTGTGCAGTTCGAGATACAGACAGGTGACAAATTTAAATGAAAAAAAAGAGAGTTTTAGTAAAGAGTAAACAAAAATTTGCTATTCGTTTTGAAACACCATCCGGGTGAGCTGTTGTGACTGACTGTACTACTGTCATCTGCAACAATAATGAAACCTCTTTCAAAATCACTTAGATCTTTTCCTCTTATCATCTCTACCTACCCTTGTCATGTCTCTCTATTTAGTTATTCTGTTTTTGTTTTAGATTGTTGGTGGATGCACTGGAGCTCTTTCTTTAAATGCCTGGGACTAAATATTTCTTTCTGTATGTATCTAGGTAAAAATCCATTACTAAACAAACAAAATGAAAACACTGGCCAAATTAATTGTTAAAGGTTAAAAGTTAAAAGTTGAGAGGCTTAACAACCTTTGTAAAATAAATAAATAAACAAATATATTTAATCTAATAATAGATCATAATAAATGGAATAGACTAATAATTATCTAATAATAACAATAATAATAATAATAATAATAATATAATAATAATGATTATTATTATTACTATTATTATTATTATTATTATTATTATTATTATTATTATTATTATTATTATATTTTTTTATAATTAAGGAATTCCATTCACTACATTTAATGGACCAAAACTGAACAAATTATACAAATTATTGAAAAAATATTATACAAAGATTATACAAATATTGATCTCAATTTGTAACTGTGTGCAATGTATATTCTTGTTATTTATTGGCGAAATAGAGGATTTTATACGTGTTTCCCACTGACAAAACACATTGGAAAAGTTGATATTATTTTAACCCAATGTATTTTTGGACTTGACTATTTAATTAAAGTAGTCTGTCAAATCTGCTAAAAAAGTAATATATAAGAACAATAATAAACATAAACCCTACTATTTATCCAAACATTTAATTTTAACAAGCAACTAACTACATTGTATGTACAACAACACCGTATGCTCAGATTGTGAAAAAAAAAAAGCGTGTCTGAGATTGGTTTTGTTATGTGTTGAATGTTTGCTAGGAGGCTTAAATAGAATATTTTGTCTTCAGTAAGTAACTGGAGTTCTGGAAACCATGGATTGTCTGATGGTAGTTCACCCTGAATGGGATGAGTATATGAAGGCGAGGTGTGCATCATATTGTCAAATTATCTAAAATATAGCTATGTGCAGAATATTGTATGAATTATCAAGTGAACAGGTGTTAAGTGGGTATGTGTTAATTAGCTAATCAGCTTGCTTGTTGTCTGCTATTTTCTAATGTAAGGTAAATCCTAATTGAAAGGAACGTTTTCCAAAATGATAGCAGGTGGTAACGTAACAAGTGAATCCAGGTTTTTTCGATAAATAGACAGATCACTTTATTCAACCTAGAGGGGATGAATATTATCACTATATTATCAATACATAACCCTAATAAATACATATATTTGACAGAATTGTTCGGTAAATACCAAAAAATCTATAGCAAATATGCACAATAAAAAAAAAGAGAATTTCAGATCACTTTAAAGTTTAAGTAGGTTTAATTGGAAATCAATAGAATGTGCAACATATACCTGAGATTCACTAGTTCACATAGCAGCTGCTTTTATATATTTAATTTATTGCTAACTAAATTTCAAACAGTTCTTTAAAAATAAAGTTGAGAGGAGATAAACAAAGGCACACAATGATGTTTTTTTCCCAAATCTGCATGCTCGGTTAGCAACTCATAAATGCTGTGAGCAGAAATATGATTTTGTTTGCTTGATGCCCTTGATGTGATGAGTTGCCAAAGGGTCTATGCTATGGGAGCATTGTATTTATGAAAGCTCAGGGCACCCTGCACACTACGCAGCTGAAAAAAAAATGAATCTCTCTTTCTCATAGTCTTTCTTCCATTTCCCTTGTTTACTCAGTCTGTGCCCTCTCTCAGGCTCTCTGTCTTTCTCTCTAAATGACAGACAGGGCAGATGGAGAGAGTGTGAGTGATTACAATAAGAATTAATGAACCATAAAATGCTGCATTTCCATGCTGGATAAGGAGCGTGCTCTTCACTTAAACAAAGAATCACACATTGCTTTCACTCCATGTGTATGTGTGTGTTATATTCACATTAAATCTACATTAGGTGTAAACGTCCTACTCTTTTATTCTCCCCTGCATGCCTCAACCACCTTTCACATTTTAAATGACCTCTTTAACCCATATTCAAATATATACTCCACTGAGCCTCATTATATGTTTAACACACAACACATCACCTGTCTAACATATTCCTTGGTAACATTTCTATGCAATTAATTCACCTTATTAATTAGCACTGTGACAGCAAAGCATTTATGGGTATCTGCTATATAGTTTGCACTGACCAAAGAAGCAGGTTGCTCCATTGCCCCCACATCTAGTCTATGACAGTTTGAACACGGCTGACAAATACATGGCAACCTTCAAACCAAAAGCCTCCCCACCGCTCAGTGTTCATGTTTGAGCCTAATAAGACAAGTGAACAAGTTCCTAGGGCTAGGTCCTGCACCAATGATCATATCTGCCCATCACATACAGTAGCTGCAGCTATGGTGAAAGAACGGAGAAAGCACTCAGGCCAAAAACAGCAGAGGTGAAATCCATTAAATTCAGCTGCATAGATTGCCAAAATGTGATTATTTGAAACCATTGCTTGTAAATCGGTCGTAAATGTATCACAATAATCAGGTATTATGCGTTTTTTGTCTATTTACAGCTTAATGGAAAAAAAACTATTTAAATGAAATGAAAAATGAAGCAATAAGCATGTAGTAACCAATGGCGTATGATCTATTTAATCATATGACCTGCATATGACACATATTTGAGCAATAATAATTTTATTTGTCAGTCATGTTATTGTCATAAAACTTTAAAAAATGTAAGATTTAAAATGTGCCTGTGTTCACACTACCAACCATACATTCATACTTAGCAATAGATGCTAAGTATGTAACTTAGCAACTCCCATGCCATTATGCTTTGTTAATAACCAAGTTAAAACAGAAGCTTAGTTCATGTTCAAAGTGTCCTGATGACTTTAGGAAAATAGAGCTTTAACTTTCATCCTGTGAGCAGACATGTCAGAACACCCCCCCTCTTCCTATTTTTGTTCCAGTGCACCAGACGCCTGTAAGAAGCAGAACAAAACCAAACAAAACCACAACAAAGTGCTTTGTGGCAAAGCATAGGCTGTCAGAGGCCACACTCTGCTGGATTGACAGGATCCCAAGCCCTACCCACGAGAGGTGAACAGGAGTGTGGGAAGAGCTTGGCACACAATGCGGGAGTAGTGGAAGGGAGGGGCCTGAGGCTTTAGGACTGTGGCAGATAGGCCAAGCTCTAATTCTCCTCACTGATCCCCAGGGTCAGTGCTGATGTCCTGCAGCACCATGGATCTGGAAAATGGCACAGTGTTTAGCAACCTCTTGCAGATGGTTTAGTTCTGACCTGCTCAAAAACAAGGTTAGTTAGAAGGTTAGCCAAGTTCATTGCCATGTAGACATTGAACGTAGAATATTTATAAAAGTGTTTCAAAGTCAAGGTGATTTTATGCAAGAATATGTCATACATAGGTCAAAGGAGAAAAGAGTTTTAAACCTGGAACAAGATTTGTTATTCTTATGCATATTCCACAAAGATTTTTTTGTATTTATATCCACATCAGAATGTGATTCCTGCCTTCTTAGGTAATTTTTTGTGGAATGGTTTGTAATGAATTCATACCAGCAATTTTATTATAAAATAATATGAAATATGATCTTTATAGTGTATGCGATCCTAGGTATATGTAGCACACTCCATGTTGAAAATATATCAAATATAAAAGCAATAAATGTCCTTTTTATTTCCACACCTTATAAAATCTGGCTATCAACCCATCGCCAAGCCTTTACATCATATATGGTATTTCCTAAGGTAAAGTAGATCCCTTGGGAAAGTGAAAACAACTAATATAATGTTTTCCAATCTGATAGCAGGTGGTAATGTAAAAGGCGACTCATAGATAGATAGATAGATAGATAGATAGATAGATAGATAGATAGATAGATAGATAGATAGATAGATAGATAGATAGATAGATAGATAGATAGATAGATAGATAGATACATACATACAGACATACAGACATACATACATTCATAGATAAATACATAGATAGATAGATCAATTTATTCATCCAAGAAGGAAATATATATATATATATATATATATATATATATATATATATATGTATGCCATATATGAATGGACATATTTGACAGAATTAACCAGTTAAAATCTCACAATTTAAGTAAAAAAAAATTCTAAATAATAATAATAATAATAATAACACCAATAAATGTCCTTTTTATTTTATCACCTTCTGAAATCTGGGTATCATCCCATCGCCAAGACTTTACATCTTATTTCTATATAGCCTAGTCTATTTTCTATATTCAGACATACAAAGCCAGCTTGAAAACCAACACCCCCATGCATGAACAATTGTCAAAAAACTTTTTTCTACATTATTATTTCTTTTTGAATGCTCAGAATCTCACAAAATCAGACAGAGAGACAGGTTTCTCAGAATGCAGAATCCCAGGGACTATCATGTGGTGCTATCATGGGGATAGATAAAAAAAAAAAAAAATCACTGATTTTCTCTGTTCTGAAGTGTGGAAATGGAACAAAGCAGATTAATCTGTGGCATTCCTGCCCTGCTAGGTCTTTAAAATTATTTGAAATCTCATTATTAAGCAGCTGCTCTGCCTAATTTAATCAATATCTAGTGATCAGATATTATGTGTGTACCCTGGCTATTGGCAAACAAACACAGTGGGGTTCTGTTTAATAGCAATAAAGCAATTCCCTTTGTAGCATTTACTTAACTAGGTCAATATGCAGAATCCTTATAAATACGATAATTGTGTTACACAGTGTAGCAGCAGTTTAAGACTACACAGTGAAGACCAAAATTTGTTTAATGGAAATCCTTGCTGTTTATGATGTCATGGACATTATAAAGGTCTCTCTAGGGGTTTTGCAGTGTCTGGCCACATCCATAAGGATTAACAAAATTTGTTCTGACCCATTCTAGTCTTTCTACCCCTCATGGGATCAAAGCGAAAGTGCTTTAGCTGCAGCGAACATTATTGACACCACCTGCTTCCAAATGTTACCACTGATTTGGGTCAAACATCAAATCTCTATCCCATAGACTGCAGTCTAATCTTTGACACACAGATAGACCCTCTGATCTCTTAATACACAGGGTTTCAGTGACCTGAGTTAACCCCTTCACTTTTAAACACCAAAATCCTCTAAGCAAACTCTGCACAAATCTTCTACATACAGCTGGGTCAATGCATTGGACAGGGACTGGGGATAGTGAGGAAGACCTTAAGGACACGATCAATGCTGATAATAAAACAAATTCAAAAGTTATGGAGTATTTCAGATTGGTTGAAGCTGTAATTACTCTAATGTGCTACTTGCTTATCTTCTTCATCCCTTGTGGGACTTAAGGCACACACTGATGTTACCTTACCTTAATACATTGACTTTTATTGTGGGGGGTATAAGAGCATTGCATGGGTTTTGAATTATGGCTAGATACTTTTAAAGTCATGCTTGGAGATACAATCAGGCGCTATTGAATTTGTCTGCTTTGCACCAGTCCTCCAAGTTGAATTCATTCATCTTTAGTAAATGGTTTAACCTAGCCAGAGAGTCAGTCAATCCAAAACCCATTCATGTAATATAAAGTACAAGGTGGTACTGGTAGGGAAATGGAAGCTCAGTGGTTGAGATGCTGGACCTTTGATTGAATGATTGTGAGTTCAAATCCCAGCACCATTAAGCTGCCACTGCTGGGCCATAACTGCTCAGTTGCATAAATGAGATAATAAGTAAACCGCTCTGTATAAGGGAACCTGCCTAATACTAACATAATCATACTATATCAGAAGATTGAGAGTTCAAATCTCTTTCACATTTGCCACAGCTGTCTACAAATGAGTTTGTAAGTTACTTTGGAAAGTACCATAATAAAGGATTTTATACTTGTCAGATGTACACATTTTAGGAAGCTGGGGTCTAAGGCTCAAGGGACCCAATGGTGGCACCTTGGCTTGAACCCACACCCCTGAACAGTAACCCATAGCCTTAAACACTGAGCTATCACCTTCCTATATAATCCAATATATGTATATATAATCAGTCATATTGAGTCCTGCAGCACCTGCATCTTATCTTTTCACCTGCAGCATGTCTTTAGAAGTCTGAAAGAAACCAGAAAACCAAATGGAAACTTAAATGCACACAAGGAGAAAATGTAGAAAATCCACAGACAGTATACAGAATAAAGGCATGCACTGGGGATTCTGTAGCTGGAAGACAGCATTTTGCTTTGCCATTTTGTGCCCATACGAGATTAAACAAACAATACTCTATGTGGACTATAACCAAATATATATTTTACCAGAATAATGTGGATTTAACCTTTGACTTGGCTGTTTGCCTAAAAATATCAAAGTGGCAGGGAGCCAGTTTAACAAGCATTTATTCACTATGCTTCCATGGCAATAAGCAAACTGTTCTCCATATTAAGTTTGAGAAAATGTCAAGATGATCATGTAATTTGTTACGACACACAAAAATTCAAAAATATTTGTCAGATATTTGTTGAATGCATAAGTATTCGCTCCACTTACAGCTGCTGGTGCCCTGGGATATGTTTCTATCAGCTTTGCACAGCTGTTTCCAGATATCATTATTGCTTAGCTCTGTCTGATCTTTTTTTTTATATATTTTCTATTCTTTCCATAGATTCTTAATCAGAATACACTCTGGGTTTTCACTGGGTAATTATTACAAATTTCAGGTTCTTTGCTTTGAACCACGCATTATATTAAATGTTGTTGGAAGGCGTTATTCTTAAAGCCAGAGCTAACCTGTATTTGGCACAATCCATCTACATACACGGCCATTCTTCTCACACATTTGGGTCAGTGTGATCACCTCTCTTTGTTCCTGTTACCCAAAAACACCACTGATCAAATGGGTGAAACCAGCTGTGAGGACAGTAAAGGTAATGCCAGAGGGGGCCATTTCTTCTCTACAGCAACAGTTTCAAGATACTACCTGCAACATATTTGTCTCACAGGCCACACCGGTCTCTCATACAGACATGGACATTTATAGTACACATCATCTGTTTTGGATCATATCAACACGTGCATTGACAATGTCACTATTGTCAAACACGTGAAATGCTTTCCTAATCAGAAGCTTTGAATGAACTCTGAGGTCCGTCTCCTGCTGAAAGCAAAAGATGCTCTTTTAAATCTGACAACACAGAAGACTACAACAGAGCCAGGGCCAACCTGAAAAGATGTATTAGGAGAGCCAAACACACATACAAACTCCACATAAAAGAGCACTTCAACAACCCTGACCCCAGACGTATGTGGAAAGGTTTCCAGACAATCACAGACTACAAACCGACACCTCGATCTAACTGACCAGCAGTGCCTTTCTACAGAACAAACTCAATCACTTTTTTGCTCGTTTTGATCAAGACCTCAACTGCTGACTTTACTACTGCTCACAGTTCACTTTCACTCTCAACAACAGACGTGGAGTGGATGCATGAGAGGCAGCTGGTCTGGGCGGCACACCGTATTTATATATACACCTTACTTTACAGCCTGCCTAATATTTCAAATTTTTCACAGTGTACATGTTTATTTAACTTTTGCAAATTCTTTTAATACCATAGCCTTATAACCTTCTACCTATACATTTCCAACAGTGTCTGCACATTTTTCACTGCCATAGACTTATAACTATTTACTTGTACTTTTAACCAATGCACAGACATCTCTTCACAGCTATAGCCTTTATATTTATTTACTGTAAATATGTTTACATATATATATATATATATATATATATATATATATATATATATATATATATATATATATATATACACACACATTGTAAGTTGTATCTATCTTGCTAGCTCAAATCCAAATCATTGTACCCAGCAGACCGGAAAGCCCTTGGAAATCAAGGATATTGAAAGGCATTTTTAAATTTTAATACTTTTATGATTTTTTTTCTGCACTAGAATTGTTTTGATAGCTTTTTGGTTTTCACAATGTGTTGTTTAATATATGCTATCTAACAAATGTCACAACTTTCCTTTTAGAAACAGGTTTTTCAATTCAATTCAATTCAATTTTTTTTGTATAGTGCTTTTTAAAATGGACATTGTCTCAGAGCAGCTTTACACAAATAGAGGAGTAATAAGGTTATATAAAAGAATGTGTAAGTTTATTGCCTATTTAAATTCCTTATAATTGTTTATCCCTGATGAGCAAGCCAGGGGCAATTGTGGCAAAGAAAAACTCCTTGAGATGTTATGAGGAAGTAAGCTTGAAAGAAACTAGACTCAAAAGGGAACCCATCTTCATCTGGGTGGCACTGAATGTCCATTCATTGTAGTTACATTAGTAAGTTGTGTAGAAATACTGTAGGTGCATAAATGCAGATCTATCCATGCAAACTGTTCTGAGCCGCTGCAGTACACTGTTGATATTAATTACATTCTAAATTAGTCTTTAAAGCACTTGAGTTGACTAATGGCTTCATGAATCTTTAGGCTGTAGATGTGAAACCATCCCCAGCTGCACAGAGTGGTCTCATTTGAGAAGGACTCCATCCAGCGGTAGGATGTCAGGATGAAAATGGCAGATCTGAAGAGAAGAAAGAACAGTATTTCTATTGATTGTCTTTAACTGCATAAATAAATGTACTTTATTCAACTCCTTATGGAACTTCTAAAAGAACCTGGTTACACCAGGACTAATTTAGGGATTTTAAAGCAAATGCAAATAATTTTACTTACTATGGATGCCTGTTCTATTATAAAATAGCAGCTTGGACATCTGAGCTTTGCCCTAATTTTAAAAACAAACAAAAAAATGAGATAAAACAAGTAAATTATGTTATTACTATGGTTTGTTGAGCGAATTAAGATCCTTTAGGAAATGCAGTGGTACCTTGACCTACGAGTTTAATTCGTTCCGTGGCCGAGCTCGTATCTCAATTTGTTCGCACATCAAATCAATTTTCCCCATTGAAAATACTTAAAATGGCATTAATCCGTTCCAACCGTCAAAATAGAGGCGATAAGCGGAGGGAGATGAAAGACACATTTTTTGCTATCACTACTGTACAATACGTATCCATAAACTTTTACATTTTTACTTTTTCTTCTTTGCTTATCTTTATTTTCATCACAGTCTCCGCTTTCTGGCTCCGCTTCGCCATCTAGCAGCGACGTCTCGACCTCGTACCTAAATTTTTGGCTCGTGTAACAAAGCAAAAAAACGACAGAGTGACCGCTCGTACCTTGGAAAACTCGTACATGAATGCACTCGTAGGTCAAGGTACCACTGTATTAGCAGTTTAAAAGAGTAATTTGGAAAATAACAATTTCCCAAATTACAGTTTATACAGTATATACAGTAACATACTGAAAAAATCCATGACACTGGATCACTGGACATCGTGAATTATATATTTCATCTCTGGAGACCTGGAATTATTTGAATGTTAGTCAGATGTATCTAACCACAGACTCCTTTAAGTCTTCATGACATCCTTGTCCTTGTCTAGTGGGCTATAGGGAATGATGGAGCTGTTACATCTTTGAAGGCCACCGCACATTGAAAAGGTCCCTGTATTGATCTCGAGATAGTTGATATTAATAACATAATAATTACAGTTTCCTTCATAGATCATGGAGGCAAAGATAAGAATTCATGGTATGAGTCATAAGAGGCAGATGTGTAGTTTTCAATGAAAAATGTTTCTATGTGGTAGAATGTGTGTGTGTGTGTGTGTGTGTGTGTGTGTGTGTGTGTGTGTGTGTGTGTATATATGTGTGTGTGTGGCTTTCCAGGAAGGGTATAAGTGTTTGAATGTAATCTCCTGATAGCACCCACGCACTGATTCAATCTACCGCTCCCAAGCTGCCATGCTGCCCCTCTGGCAGTGTGAAAAGGGAGAGCAGGTGTGTTTTCCTCAATATTTTACACTCGCTGATGAGAGCACAGTGCTTCTAATTACACTCTCCTTTCCTCACACATCTTCTTCACACTTACACACACACACACATACACATATCCACAAACTTGTAAACCCTGTATAGCCACTTCCATGTACAAATACACAAACACAATTTCACATATATACATGATAAGGCAAAGACAGTGAGAAACTTCCTTCTGAGAGGGAGTGTGTAAGAGAATGTCATTTCATGCACACTCATTTTGGACTCGGCAAACAAAAAATGTTAATTTCCTGTTTCAGTCGCTCTGAGAGCACTCTGGAACAGATGTGCATAATAAGATGGAGTGTTTCTTTTCTTCACTCCAAACAACTGAGCCATTGAGAATATACATTGTACCATGCCAACATCCCTCTAAAGGGTGAAAATCAATAGTTGAGTACCAACAATGATTATTATAACATCTTATAGCCTAGTTCATTTCAGTGCTCTGCAAGTCTGCTTAAATGCACTGACACCCCAACTTTATGAAATGCATTTCTCAGAATTAAAGATACAAACACACCGGCTGTAAAGAGACAAACGTTGCTAATAGTCCTGCTGCTCGCACACATAAAGTGTCTTTTATTGCTTTTACTCACAGTTCATGAGTCACAAAGCAAAGCAAAAACACAAAATATTGGCTCAATTTCTATGTTTGCTGTACCTTTTCATTGGAAAGATATTTATTAATAAATCTGGTTTAAGGAAATAGACAAATATGATCAGTTACCCTTAACACAGAAGAAGCAGGCAATTTCAAATCCTAGACCTAGATAAAATCGTTACATGCAGCGTAAAACTTTCAGGATTGTGCAAATAGACAATGTTTCCATCAACTTACCATGCAACATAAGCACATGTCTCACCTCACATCTCAAGGTTTATCTCATGTTTGTTGTTCATGGTCATTGGGGTGTTAATGGTTCAGATTTTTTGTAATTGTTTAGTGACTTTTTAAATCAATTCAAATAAAATTGTATTTGTCACATATACATACATACAGAGTATGACATGCAGTGAAATGCTTTTTACGTCTGTCGCCATTTTTTGGGTTTGTTTTTTTGTTTCCTATGTTTGCATTGTAAAACAGAAATAATTCGCACTTGCATCCACTGGTACTCATATTATATGACACAATAATATGTTTACAGAAAATGTAATGGAAGGTCAATTATATTGTACCACATTGTTAATGAATGCTCTATATGCAAAAGTCAGAAGTGTTGATTAATCCTCTATAACAACAACACCTCAGGCACTGGTTCTTGCTGTCATGTTTATATTAAGCTGCTGATTCTAATATATATATATATATATATATATATATATATATATATATATATATATATATATATATATATATATATATATACAGGAGTGCAGAATTATTAGGCAAATGAGTATTTTGACCACATCATCCTCGTTATGCATGTTGTCTTACTCCAAGCTGTATAGGCTGGAAAGCCTACTACCAATTAAGCATATTAGGTGATGTGCATCTCTGTAATGAGAAGGGGTGTGGTCTAATGACATCAACACCCTATATACAAAATGGGTCAAAAGAAGGACTTGACAGGCTCAGAAAAGTCAAAAATAGTGAGATATATTGCAGAGGGATGCAGCAGTCTTAAAATAGCCAAGCTTCTGAAGCGTGATCATCGAACAATCAAGCGTTTCATTCAAAATAGTCAACAGGGTCGCAAGAAGCGTGTGGAAAAACCAAGGCGCAAAATAACTGCCCGTGAACTGAGAAAAGTCAAGCGTGCAGCTGCCAAGATGCCACTTGCCACCAGTTTGGCCATATTTCAGAGCTGCAACATCACTGGAGTGCCCAAAAGCACAAGGTGTGCAATACTCAGAGACATGGCCAAGGTAAGAAAGGCAGAAAGTCGACCACCACTGAACAAGACACACAAGCTGAAACGTCAAGACTGGGCCAAGAAATATCTCAAGACTGATTTTTCTAAGGTTTTATGGACTGATGAAATGAGAGTGAGTCTTGATGGGCCAGATGGATGGGCCCGTGGCTGGATTGGTAAAGGGCAGAGAGCTCCAGTCCGACTCAGACGCCAGCAAGGTGGAGGTGGAGTACTGGTTTGGGCTGGTATCATCAAAGATGAGCTTGTGGGGCCTTTTCGGTTGAGGATGGAGTCAAGCTGAACTCCCAGTCCTACTGCCAGTTTCTGGAAGACACCTTCTTCAAGCAGTGGTACAGGAAGAAGTCTGCATCCTTCAAGAAAAACATGATTTTCATGCAGGACAATGCTCCATCACACACGCCCAAGTACTCCACAGCGTGGCTGGCAAGAAAGGGTATAAAAGAAGAAAATCTAATGATATGGCCTCCTTGTTCACCTGATCTGAACCCCATTGAGAACCTGTGGTCCATCATCAAATGTGCGATTTACAAGGAGGAAAACAGTACACCTCTCTGAACAGTGTCTGGGAGGCTGTGGTTGCTGCTGCACGCAATGTTGATGGTGAACAGATCAAAACACTGACAGAATCCATGGATGGCAGGCTTTTGAGTGTCCTTGCAAAGAAAGGTGGCTATATTGGTCACTGATTTGTTTTTGTTTGGTTTTGAATGTCAGAAATGTATATTTGTGAATGTTGAGATGTTATATTGGTTTCACTGGTAAAATAAATAATTGAAATGGGTATAAATTTGTTTTTGTTGTTGCCTAATAATTATGCACAGTAATAGTCACCTGCACACACAGATATCCCCTAAAATAGCTAAAACTAAAACTACTTCCAAAAATATTCAGCTTTGATATTAATGAGTTTTTGTGTTCATTGAGAACATGGTTGTTGTTCAAATTAATCCTCAAATAAAATTAATCCTCAAAATACAACTTGCCTAATAATTCTGCACTCCTGTATATATATATATATATATATATATATATATATATATATATATATATATATATATATATATATATATATATATATATATATTTTTTTTTTTTTTTTTTTTTTTTTTATAATTCATAATAGCAAATATTTTAAAGGGACCTGTATAGCAAATGCATCACAAAGTCAAATAAAAAATTGTGTTGTATAACAAGGAAAAAATCTATTATCATTGATATGGTGAAGATGTCTGACAGATGTTTATGTAGCATTTATTGAAGGAGGCTCTGGGTGACAAGGCTTTGTAACAGTTGGTAAGTTTGCCACCACAGGAAAGACTTTGTGCTGTCTGGTTTCTCAGCCACTGATTTTATATTTTAAATGTAAGTCTTCTTTGTGCATCCAATTCAGAAAATACAGATTTACTGTACAGTAGTCATTCAAATATACAAGAATATAACAGTCTGAGCAGGAATAAATAAGCAATGAATATATCACACCATTCTGTGCATAGACAGATGACAAACATAAATGTTGATTATTATTATAATCGTAGGTTAATGCATTTAAAGTCTATTTCTCTTTACATGTAGTAAACATTTTTTTTTCCACAGTAGCTGTAATAAGTAGGTAGTAACTGTTTTTTACAATGTAGCTTTAATATGAAGGTTGTAATAAATTATATTATACACTGATTAATGAAGACAAAGCGTTTTGCCTAAAACTCTATCTGAGAATAAATTTTCTACCTCTCTGCGGTTTTTACTTGCCCACAGATACTGACAACTTGCTGAGACAAATTCAAATTGCTAACCGTGGAATCTTAATCTCAAGGTTGTGGGTTTGAGACCCAGGCATACACTGGCAACATAGCAAAACAAACCCTAACTGTACTGAAGGATGGCCTGAAAATCCCTTACATGTCGTGCCATGAAGACTGGACTGTGAGTCTAACCAGAGACTCACAATGAGTCATCATGGACTCAACACCACCTGACATGGACATGGCTAAATGCTACACAATCATAAAATGGAACAAGGAAGCAAACAATGCACACATCTCGGACAAAAAGGTACCAAATATGTTAACAAGATAATGTATAATTTTAAGTATATATATATATATATACAATGAGGAAAATAAGTATTTGAACACCCTGCTATTTTGCAAGTTCTCCCACTTAGAAATCATGGAGGGGTCTGAAATTGTCATCGTAGGTGCATGTCCACTGTGAGAGACATAATCTAAAAAAATCCAGAAATCACAATATATAATTTTTAAACTATTTATTTGTATGATACAGCTGCAAATAAGTATTTGAACACCTGTCAATCAGCTAGAATTCTGACCCTTAAAGACCTGTTAGTCTGCCTTTAAAATGTCCACCTCCACTACATTTATTATCCTAAATTAGATGCACCTGTTTGAGGTCGTTAGCTGCATAAATAAACCTGTCCACCCCATACAATCAGTAAGAATCCAACTGCTAACATGGCCAAGACCAAAGAGCTGTCCAAAGACACTAGAGACGGAAGGTTCCCCTGCTTAAACCAACACATGTCCAGGCACGTTTTAAGTTTGCCAATGACCATTTGGATGATCCAGAGGAGTCATGGGAGAAAGTCATGTGGTCAGATGAGACCAAAATAGAACTTTTGGGTCATAATTTCACTAAACGTGTTTGGAGGAAGAAGAATGATGAGTACCATCCCAAGAACACCATCCCTACTGTGAAGCATGGGGGTGGTAGCATCATGCTTTGGGGGTGTTTTTCAGCACATGGGACAGGGCGACTGCACTGTATTAGGGTAAGGATGACCGGGGCCATGTATTGCGAGATTTTGGGAAACAACCTCCTTCCCCCAGCTAGAGCATTGAAGATGGGTCGAGGCTGGGTCTTCCAATATGACAATGACCCGAAGCACACAGCCAGGATAACCAAGGAGTGGCTCTGTAAGAAGCATATCAAGGTTCTAGCGTGGCCTAGCCAGTCTCCAGACCTAAACCCAATAGAGACTCTTTGGAGGGAGCTCAAACTCCGTGTTTCTCAGCGACAGGCCAGAAACCTGACTAATCAAGAGAAGATCTGTGTGGAAGAGTGGGCCAAAATCCCTCCTGCAGTGTGTACAAACCTGGTGAAAAACTACAGGAAACGTTTGACCTCTGTAATTGCAAACAAAGGCTACTGTACCAAATATTAACATTGACTTTCTCAGGTGTTCAAATACTTATTTGCAGCTGTATCATACAAATAAATAGTTAAAAATCATACATTGTGATTTCTGGATTTTTTAGATTATGTCTCTCACAGTGGACATGCACCTACGATGACAGTTTCAGACCCGCCATTATTATATATATATATATATATATATATATATATATATATATATATATATATATATATATATATATATATATATATATATATATATATATATATATATATATATATATATATATATATATATATATATATATATATATATATATATATATATATATATATATATATATATATATATATACAGTTGTGTTCAAAATTATTCAACCCCACTGAAATTGATTGTTTTGGTCGGTTTGACATTGATTATGATCATTCAGTCATCCTGCTTACAATTAAATCAAAGAGGCACGTGTAGGTCAGACAAATATAACATAACATTTATAATGAAATAACCACAAATGTCTTTTCTGAGCTCACATCATTATCAGTTTTATTCAACCCCCAAGTGACATTCAATCTTAGTACTTAGTACAACATCCTTTTACAGTTATAACAGCTTTTAAACGTGAAGCATAGCTTGACACAAGTGTCTTGCAGCGATCTACGGGTATCTTCGCCCATTCATCATGGGCAAAAGCCTCCAGTTCAGTCACATTCTTAGGCTTGCGCACTGCAACTGCTTTCTTTAAGTCCCACCAGAGGTTCTCAATCGGATTTAAGTCTGGTGACTGCGATGGCCACTTCAAAATGTTCCAGCCTTTAATCTGCAACCATGCTCTAGTGGACTTGGAGGTATGCTTGGGATCATTGTCCTGTTGAAAGGTCCAACGCCTTCCAAGCCTCAGGTTTGTGACGGACTGCATCACATTGTCATCCAATATCTCCTGGTACTGAAGAGAATTCATGGTACCTTGCACACGCTGAAGCTTCCCAGTACCTGCAGAAGCAAAACAGCCCCAAAGCATGATTGACCCCCGCCATGCTTCACAGTAGGCAAGGTGTTCTTTTCTTCATAGGCCTTGTTCTTCCTCCTCCAAACATAGCGTTGATCCATGGGCCCAAACAGTTCTAATTTTGTTTCATCAGTCCACAGAACACTATCCCAAAACTTCTGTGGTTTGTCCACATGACTTTTGGCATACTGCAGTCGACTCTTCTTATTCTTTGGGGACAGCAAGGTGCGCCTGGGAGTTCTGGCATGGAGGCCTTCATTACGCAGGGTGCGCCGTATTGTCTGAGCAGAAACTTCAGTACCCACATCTGACAAATCTTTTCTCAGTTCCTCAGCAGTCACACGGGACTTTTCTCCACTCTACGCTTCAGGTAGCGCACAGCAGTCGAAGTCAGCATCTTCTTTCTGCCACGACCAGGTAGCGTTTCAACAGTGCCCTTTGCCTTGAATTTGCGAATGATGCTTCCTATGGTGTCTCTTGGTATGTTTAACATCTTTGCAATCTTCTTATAGCCATTGCCCTTCCTGTGAAGAGTAATCACCTGTTCTCTTGTCTTCCTGGACCATTCTCTTGACCTCACCATGTTTGTAACCACACCAGTAAATGTCTAGAAGGAGCTGAGTATCACAGTCATTTTAAAGCTGCCTAATTGGTGCTTATTAGGCTTTATTGCTGCTCCCTGATATCCACAGGTGTTTTCAATACCTGATTGAAAACACTTCATTGAACCTCTGTTCTTCAGAGTGGTAGTCTTTAAGGGGTTGAATAATTATGTCAATGAAGAATTCACAAAAGAAACATTTACTACTGTATTACAAAACTAATTGATGTCATTTTAGTTGCATATGGTTCTTTAAGAAGTCCTTGTAGGATTTCATTCTGAATACAATTACAAATGTACACTAAATTCCCTAAAACCATTTACAGCATTGGGGGTTGAATAATTTTGAACACAACTGTATATATATAGAGAGAGAGAGAGAGAGAGAGAGAGGGAGAGAGAGAGACTTTATATTATTTTAACAATAAATAAATAAATAAATGTTTAGTGAGGACATCCAGTGTGTAGAGAAATTAGCAGCGACAGTAATACAATATTTGTGTGGCTGAAACAATCGCAGTGAGGTGATCTGTGAGGTGGCTTTTTATAATGTATTTCTCAGAAATGTTAAAATCAAACAAGATCATCCTGAACAAAGAGACAAAATTGCTGAGATTTTTTTCTGCAGAAGATTTTCTTCTGTTTTCTCTTGCACTCAGATACCTTGTTGACTCTGAGTTGATTTCTACTAATCATCATCTTTTGAATTTCAGAGTCATAGAATGGTACCAGGTGCCAAACAAAAGAGCTGATGCACTCAAAAATAGTTCATTATATCATTTAATCCTTTGGACAACATATTTAAGAATTGTTTCCTGTCTTTTAATACCTCTGGTCAACTGTTGGGATGCTGGGATTTTCATTGTGTGTGACAAGGATGAACAGGATTAGAAATTATTTTAATAGAGGGCCCATGCAGGTAGAACGTTTTGGAGACAAGGTGAGAGAGCTGCAATTGAGATGGTTTGGTCATATGCAGATGAAGGACATGGGGTATATTGGTAGAAGAACACTGAGAATGAAGGAAAGAGGCAGGAGGAAAAGAAGAAGACCAAGAAGGAGGTTTATGGATGCGGTGAGGGAGGACATGCCGGTGGTTGGTTTGAAAGAGGTAGATGTAGAGGACAGAGTAATATAGAGACAGATCTGCTATTGCAAACAGGAGCAGCCAAAAGAAGAAATTTAGAAATGTTTTCATTTAATTGCAATGTTTCCTCAAATGTAGCTCACTAGTTAAGGCAACTTAGTTATTATAATTTACATTTATGAATATTTTTAATAATTGTAGCTGGTTAATGAGGTGTACATTCTGAGCTACCTTCACCATCACCAGGCATTGAAAGAGAAAGCTTTGCGCTGATTAGTTTATTATTGGATATAATAGCTTTAAACTACTTTTATAGCTTTTAAAGTACACTAACACTCAGTAACAACACAAAATATAGGAAAAATATAAACTGTTACATATACACTGATGTGTAACTAATGTGCACATACAATAATTAAACACTTTACACAGATACACACTGCAGGCATGAGAAAAAGCACTGGTAAGGTGTAAGGGACTGGTTTCATCCAAACCCATGTGTAAGTTGTCTTACAATAATGTTAAAATGAGCATATTAATATAAACCTGTAATTTTTCATCTGCACTACTGTCAGAGCTACAGATGGAGAAAATTAATGAACAACTTTTAATCAAACTGATTTGATTAAACCAAACAAAATTCAAATCAAGCCATTTGCTAAATTCCACAGATTATTGAAACGAAAACCCAGAGATCCAGGCAACATATATGCCTTCTTTACTGTGAAACTGTCAAAGGATACAACCATACTCTCAGCACAATATACACTGAAACAACTGACACTAATTGAGGTGTGGATCCACATACAGCAATTTGAGGACAATTAGAACAAACGAGAGCTGGAAGAATTCGGCAGTCCAAACTGGTGGATATCTGAAAAGCTGATTTCTGCTCAGATAAATTCTTAGTGGGCATATGGGGTAGAACTTGATTTAACAGATTACATAAACTGGTATATTACTAGACTACTGTTTTTTTTAACAGTAAACTAGCATCTCCTAGTGGCCAACTCTTATAATAGAACATGCATGTGTCGGAAACACGATTAAAGACTAGGAGTTTTCAAATTTTTGACAAACACTATATATAGAGGGCAGACGTTCAGCCAGCACCAGGGTGAATATTTAGTGTGAGTGGTGTGTAGCTTCATCCACAATGCTGGTCGCTATGCAGGTGCAGCGTGTTGTATATTTCCATGATGGAAGAGAAACCATTAATTGTCTCAGCTGTCCTCACAATCCACCACAGTGTCTTGTATTCTGAAAAGGGTGCAATTTCCATACTGATCTTTGCATGCGGAATACTGAACCAACCTTGCTGCCATTACATAATTTAATGCTATGCAATTCTGTCTAGACTGTGGCTAATTAGAACCAACTTCACCATAGAACAAGATAATGAGCTGAATCTAAGCTCTGTATTTAGAAAACAAACAGTCAGCTGGAGTGTTATCTATCATCGAATGGCCTGTACAGTCGCCATACCTAAATCCTTTTGAACTGCTCTAGGATAAACTGGATTGCAGGGTCAAGGTCTTCAACTAGCGAAGTACACCTTTGGCAAGTTTTACAAGAGGCATGGCAAAGTATTTCTTTGCCAAAAGCTGTTATTCATACTAAGGAAGGATTTTTTCAATAAAAACAAACCAACATCAGTACATTTATATAATTGTTTGGTAAATGTAAATCTTCATACCATTCAATTATCTAGTTCATTGCATATAGACAAAAGGAACATGCATGTGCCTCTCAAAAACAATGGAAGACTAGATATTTGAAAAAATGTGAATTTAGACTCTTACGTTTTACTTCGGTCACAAATATTTTAAAGGGCATTTTGAATTGTCTGAGTAAAAGTGAGTGCAATATGTGAATTTCCCTAACACATGAATAAAGTACTTGATCTATAAGTGTAATTATATCATTATAAATATCGTAGGAAAGCCAGAAACAGCACAATTTATTGAATTTGAAATAAATGATTTTTTTTTGTTGAGGTTTTGAATTGCTGAAATGTAAAATGCAGTTAATAAAGTTACAATTATTTTCATTGTTTTGTTTATGATTTTTCAATTTATTGTATTTCCAAAAAAAAAAAAAAAAGGGGAAATAAATATTATTTTAGATTATCTAATGGCTGGGTACCAAATAATTTTTTTACCAACTCAGCAGTTTAGATTTAACTACCTTGCTCAAAAGTTTAGGACTGACAGGTTTTTGGTGGCGAGACTTGAACTCACAACCTTTTATTTAGAAGACAAACAGTTTAACCAGTAAACAATCACCTATATATGGCGTTTCATTCTCATTCATTCTTTTATTCATTCATTCTTATTCTCGCTGAGGCAGAGCGGCGTGCTAGTTCCCTAGGGTCGCAGATGGCCCTGGCAGAGAGACTGGAGACTGCATGTCCCTTTCTCCTTCCTCACCTGCCGGGTCCAGTGCTTGCTCACAAGCTTCAGAATTACGCCTTAAGGTGGTTTCTTCCTCTTGCACCGAGAGCGTTCTGCTCCGCCTCTCTTTCTCCAAGGAGGGGGGAGGCTATGTTGTGTGAACCCGTTTGTTATGAGGAGCTACTGGAGGTGGTGACTGGGGCTGTAGCCAAGCTGGATATAGACTGGCCGGCCGATCAGCAGAAAGCTTGCCCGTGCAGCAAGCTTGACAAGCGTTGAGGTGTCCAGGTCCTGGGCTAAGCGTTTTTTTTGGCTCGCCCCCTCAGTTCCACAGTATATTTATACCCTAATATCGTTGGACTGAAGGAGTGCAGTTACAGGTCGGTGGCTAGCTATCTCTCCCCTGGTGTCTTGTCATCGCTCAAAACCCGGGTGCTGCCCACCAAGCCCCTTCGAAATCAGGCGGCCCTGGTGGGCAAGGCGTATGCCTCAGCAGGTCAAACCCGAAGCGTGCCTGCACACCATAGCAGTGTTGCAGGCCTATCAAGCCAATCTGCTGCAAGAGCTGGACGTGGGGGCCTTTTGGGTGGCCAAAAGGTCCTGGCTCTAAGGGCAACTAAAGAGACCGCTGGGGCTGTTGGCTAGTCTATGGCTGCCCTTGTTGCATTTATGGCTCACCCTGTCAGATCTTTACAACAGAGATAGGGCTGTTCTGCTGGACACCCCTCTAGTGCTGATTAGCCTATTCGGCGATTCTGTGATTGCTGTCGTCGACAGGTTTCAGTAGGCCAAGAAACAGTCAGCGGCATACCAGCGGCTCCTTCCACAATGCTTTCATGGGGCTGCGCCTCCTGACATCGAGAGGTTTAGAATCAGAACATCGTGAGTACTGGGCCGAAGTCCCGAGAAATTATGGATCTGAGGACTGAATCCTGGCATAGGATATTCTGGGGATTTTGCCGGGAAGGGGTGCTGTACCCCTAATTATACAGTGCCTGCCATAATGTGGCACCCTCAGGGAGCTGGTCTATTAACCTTGCCATGCTTAGTGCTTCAGGGCATGACCAGCTCCTGCGAGTGCCCTCCTCGGTTTCTGCCCAGTACCGTAGCAGACCTGAAGGACTCGCCACCTCTCAAGAGGCCCCTAGAGCTGCACCAAGGTGTAGCATCGGCTCTAGGCCTTCTGTTTCATCTTGGCCCCTTATAGCGTATATATCCCAGGCCATTTAAACACGGGGGGGAAGAAAAGGGCCGAGGCCTGGGAAATGGAGTCTCCATTTCAGCAAATTTGGGGTAGATTTTACAGAGCACAGGTGGACCAGTTTGCAACTCGAGAGACATCACACTGTCCCCTCTGGTTTTCCATTACACCCCCAGCCCCTCTAGGGCTGGATGCCTTAGTACAGGCACGGTCGTATGCCTTTCCACCTATCACACTGCTCCAAGGAGTTTTAGAGAGAGTTCGCCGGGATGGAGTCCACCTTCTTCTGGTGGCCCACTGTGGCCTGGAAGATTCTTCTTAGGAGGGATCTTCTCTCTCAGGCATCCTTGGGGACACAGTATGTTACCTCCTCCCAGAGCTGTTGAAGCTGTGGCTGTGGTCCCTGAGTGGGCACAGCTCCTAGCCTCCAGTCTTCCACTGGGGTGGTAAAAACCATCCTCTAATTCAGAGCTCTCTCCATGAGTAAGGCGTACGGCACGAGGTGGTGCCTGTTCATGGCTTGAATACAGTTACTCTGCCCATTCAGCTTAGTACTGGAATTGCTTCAAGAACAGTTCAATAAGGGGTTGGCTCCTTCCACCCTGAAGGTTTATGTATCCGCCATTACAGCTTATTACGCCCCCCTCGCAGAGCAGTCGCTGGTTAAGAACCCGTCGGTGACACGTTTCCTCCGTGGTACCCAGAGGCTGAGGCATTCGGTACAATCTAGTGTACCTGCCTGGGACTTGGCCATGGTCTTGAAGGCCTTGTCTGAGCCTTCCTTTAAGCCATTTGAGGTTCCTCACAGTCAAGACTGTGTTCCTTTTGGCCATTTTCTTTCTCAAGAGAGCAGGAGACCTTCAGGCAGTCTCTGTGGCCCCTTCTTCCCTGCAGTTCACTCCAGGCATGGTCAGTGCCTTCCTTTACCCTAGACTAGGGTATGTTCCTAAGGTACCCTCAGTCATCCCATGACCTGTTATTCTTCAGGCATTTTTTCCTCCTCCCTTTTAGGCCTCAGACCAGAAGAAGCTAACCGACATACATCCACAGAACGGAAATGTGGAGGAAGTCGGAGCAGCTGTTCGTCTGCTATGGCCCTCCCAGGAGAGGTCTCCCTGCAAACAAGCAGATGCTCAGCAGGTGGATTGTGGATGCTCTTCCATCCTCTTATGAGTCCTCTGGTCTCTCCACTTCTTTTTTAGGGTCAGAGCCCATTCTACTCAGAGTGTGGCAAGTCTTTGACCTCTGGAGTTTCTCTCCAAAACATCTGAAATTCTGCGAGTTAGTCCACCCCGCTGACCTTTGTCAGGTTTTTTAGCCTTGACCTTAGTGCCACTTCTGGCCCCTCAGTCCGTGTGCCCATCCACAATAGGCAGGGACTGGTATTATTGGACTTTCGTTCCCAAAGCATTGTTGACACAGCTCGAGTTCCTTAAAGAGAATGTCTCTAGGTTACGTATGTAACCCTGGTTCCCTGAGGAACCGTGATGCTGCATCTCTATGCCACACTGCCGGCATCCCTTCAGCACTTCCTTCCCTTTTCAGAAGCCACGTTTTACTCCATGTGCTTTTTATAGTTACCTGGTCATGGTTTCACCCTGCCGGTGAAGCTGCGCTTTCCATTGGACTGATTACACATGAGATTCAGAGCGTGGACAACATGGAAGCATTCCCAAAGCAATGTTGACGCAGCGTCTCATTCCCTCAGGGAACCAGGGTTACATACGTAACCTAGAGACGGTCCAAAGGTTACTCAGTATTTTTGATGTATAAGGATTTTAGATCCTTTATTTTGCAGTTAGCACTGTTCTGCTATTTCGTTGGCTTTGCTCTGTTTTGCTGCTGCACTTGTTGTTCTGTGCTGTTTTTAGTTTTCAGCCTGGCACATTAATGCACAAGGGACAAGAAACAAGGGACAATAATTGTCCTTTCTCTTCAAACACAAATCATAAGTGTATTATTAGTAAAGGGATCAATTTTCTGTTATAGAATTTGAGGTAACATCATGCTATATTAGTGTCAGAATCAGAGGGATCCTGTTGGGTCTCTAGACTTTTGGGTTTTCTTTTATTGTGTTTCCCATTTTCTTCCACCAGATGTCACTATTTTGTCCCTGTGTACCTAATTAATTCATATTGTTTTCTACTATTAGCTTGTTTATATTAAAATTTCCCTTTGATGTAATTTTTTTATTTATTTATTTTTTTTTTTTGGGGGTCCAGCAGGCTGTTGTGTGAACAATGATCCTGCATTTGTCTTTCCAAATAATGTTTTCTTCAGTTGCCAGTAAGTCTTTGTATTGGAGGTTTTATTTTTTTTGCTTTGTTTCTTTATCTTCATTTCTTTAACAGAATCTTTAGATGCCTGCTCTTATTCATTCTTATAAATCTCCAAATACCATTATTGAATAAGTAAACAATCACTTTAGTAAAATTGTAAATTGGGATAGTTCTTACAAATGGGGTGGTGATCAGGGAAAAAAAGACAAAACATATGCTTGACAGAATTTGGCAGAATGTGTAACACAGATGTACTTTTGCCATTTCTGAATGTGGTTTGTGTCTTTGTGTCCTTTGATGGTCCACACACCTCGCTACGCTTCTCCTTGCCACTGGCTGCAACGAATAAAGATTCTAGAAAAGGTTGTAGCACAGTAGTTACTTAGGAATAAAATTTCTTAAATGTATCAGTCAGGATCTAGACCTCATCATAGCACAGAGATGGTGCTAGTTAGGGTGGTAAATTACCTGCTATTGAGCTGATCAGGGTTTTGTCTCCTTACTTGTTTTGCTCGACCTTAGTGCAGCTTTTGACACCAGTGATCATAATATCCTCCTTGATAGACAGTTTGTTGATTGTAAATGCTGAGTTCTCCACACTCTCCAAAGTAGTTTGGTGTTCTGCATGGATCTGTCTTAGCCCCACTGCTTTTCTCTCCATATATGCTGGTTGAAATTATACGTACACATGGTATTCTTCAATTGCTATGTTGATAAAACACAGTTTCAGCAAAGCCAGATGAGAGAGATAAACTTAACAAAGTTGAGTATGTAAAGGACATTAGACAGTGGATGCTGGATAACTTCCATCTTCTTAACTCTAATAAGACGGAAGTAATTTTATAGGACCACATGCAGCTAGAGGTACACTTTCTGATTACGTAGCATCTCTGGATGGTCTTTCTGTCTCAGTGTGTACAGCATTTAAAGACCTTGGTGAATCACATTACCGAGATCGCCTTCTTTCACATTAGAAAAATTGCTAAAATTTGAAATTACAGGATGCAAAAAAACTAGTTCATGCTTTTGTTACATCTAGATAAGACTATTGTAACACTCACCAAGACTACTGCCTGGGTGAGAAAGTACAAAAATAAGCTTCAGTTAGTCCAGAATACAGCAGCGAGTCCTTACTAGATCTCGAAAATATGACCACATCACCACTGTTTTAATCAGTCTACACTGTGTCCCCATCATATCTTGCATTATTTATAAAATACTAATAAAGATCTTTCTCTTATAAGCCCACAGTTATGGAACTGCCTTCCAATTAGTGTTTGGGACTCAGACACAGATTTAGTGTTCAAGTTCGAGCAGATCTGGAGGGATCATGGATATAGAGTGTTTGAGAACTGGGACATTTGGATGTTGTCATCCACTCACTCTCACTCAGCTTGTTGACAGTGTGGTGGGCAATCTCCTATCCCAGAGATCCTTATGTTTGTATTACCTTCTGGCTCACCCTTTTAGTTATGCTGCCATAGCGAGTCTTGCTCCAACTGCACAGTGTCCTTAACTTTTATACAACAATAAGAATACTTTATAATCCATATCTTTCTGTATCTGTCACCCCTCTTTTCTCTCTCTCTCTTCTCTCTCCCAGTCTTTCTTTCGCTCTCTTTCTCTCAGTCGAGTTAAACATGCTAGTGAGGTACCAGTAACCAGTTTTTCCCGTTTTGTCCTAGCCTGCCTCTGGATGGTGTTCTCTTCAATTGGAGGCCATTTTGTGCAGCTGGGGATGTTTCACATTTACGGCCTGTGGATCCATGAAATTACAGAATAACACAAGAGCTATGAGGATAGATTTGGACTCTATTTAATGTCAACAGTCTGCTACACTGACTCAGGACTACAGTTTGCATTTGATCACTATCACTGCACATCTCAACATTGTTTATCTATAATAAATGGTAATTCGGTGCCCCCCAGATGAGAATGGGTTCCCCTTTTGAGTCTGGTTCCTCTCACAGTTTCTTCCATATGCCACCTCAGGGAGTTTTTCGGGACAAACTTACACTTATAAAGAACAATCTTATTCAATCTTCATTAAATCTACTTTGAGACAATGTCCATTTTTAAAAGCCATATACAAATAAAATGAATTAAAAAGAATAATGAAAAGACTGTTAGATTACACACACACACACACACACACACACACATGGGTACATGTATCCTTTGGACATGAGGTGTCATCAGTGCCTTTTCTAGTTCCTCAAGGAAAATCCATCTTCTTTGGAGCTTCCCTTGGTTCCAGCCTGGGTTGATTGGCATCTAGATTGTAAATGCATTAAAGGCTAAGACATCCAGCATGTTCTAAAAGAGCACGAGTGACCACTGTAACATTCTTCTTTGACAGCTGTAACAGGCTTGCAGCTTAGGTCTTTTATTTACAGTTAGAAACTTTGGTAGGGGCTCTGTCTTCTTTTTCTGGATAGTTCCAACCATTTTTATCTTTCTTTTGAAAAGCTCCTGTCCCAGGCTACACAATGTGAAAAAATTGTCACAGGTAATGGTGTGGCCACTGAGGCCTAGTGACATATCTAGCACCACACATGTCCCCTGGTTTCTTTCAGCAGCTACTCCTTTTGGGTACCCTGTATAAATTTGCATGTTTCATGGATAAGATAAAATGTCATTGCAGGCAGTCCAGATTTTGATGCCATACCTTTCTGGTTTTGAGGGCATATACTGCCTGAAAGGACAATGCTTTCTAAAACCAACAAGCTATTTGTCCACAGTTACATTGGGTGCAGTGTTGTAAAGACAAGGATGTCAGTCCACTCACTGGTCCCTCAGAGTGCAGACTGCTGGCAATGTCCCTCCCACCATCTAACAGGTCTTGATTCTCGGTCATCAAATCTTATGATTTTTGAGAATACTTGGAAGCCTTTTAGAGACATTGTCCCTCAAAAAAATTGTCCGCCCTGTCTCAGCATCACATAAACCTTTAGACGACTTGCCTCTTAATCTATAGACAGCAGGAAAAATAAGGATGCCAAAGTAGGCATACAAATGCATTTTGTCCATCTCTTTCCACTGGTCACCGAAAACCTGTCTCCCCTTAAGGTCATATCCAAAATAATTTTCTAAATTGGGACAGGATTCTGCAGCTCCAAGGATGACTAGATATCCTGAACATGACTCCCTGCAAATCATGTGGGCCCTGGTACCATCCATATTATGTTACAGCAGAGCTTGGGGGGGATCTCTTATTGGAGATAGAGACCATCCAATCTGTTCATTCTTAGACAAATCTGTGGGACTCTTCCAGTGGCTAACTGTAGAGCTTTCCGGTTTCTTGCTCTTGGGCTGCTTCAGCAGCTAACTGTGGTGCTCCTTGTGGTGCATAATTTGAGTGAAGCCAATCTTCAAATTCACTTTTGAAAGCAGAATACTCTGAATTGATTTCTATCTTATCTACATACTCAGAGACATCTTTCTCTTTCACATCACTGTGCCTGACTCTCTTTAAATATGTTCTCTAATGCCCTCTAACAACTAAATATTTCAGTTATATTGAAAGTGGAAGACTATACTGTGATTTAGAGGTATTTATTTCTTTTGTCCTATTTTATGTTTCATGCCTGTTTGTTTAATTGTCTACCGAACGTTGCTCTCAATTGCAACCATGTTTTCAGTCGCATGTTTTTGGATTAGTTTACCCCGCGGACTGTTTGTATTGTGTACCAGTCTCTCTTGCTAGCTACCTAGACTGTGTTTGTTGGATCACAGATTAGATTTGTTCTTTATTAATAAAACCACATAAAGATTCTAGTCATCTGACTCCTGAGACTACGTCACACCCTAAGATCATATGTAGGATGTAAATGTCTGGGTATAAAAGCATGTGTACTCATTTTTTTTTTTTTTTTTTTGTACGTTTATCACAGAAAATAAGCTAAGACCATAAACTTTTACTTGGAGAAAGTATACTTGTACCATTTTTCTTCTTGTAAACATTTAAATCAATTTGAGCCGAATACCATACAATGCTTAATGTCATTGATTTAAACATTAAATGAACTTACTTTTAAATTGAGAAGCAGTTCCAGGTAAATTTATCTCATCTTTCTCTCATCTCAGCTTGGGCTGCTTCTTCAGTATGTTTTACACAGTCTTGTTGAGGAATGTTGACAGACCTCTTGTCAAGTCATACAGTGGCATAGTAAAAACAAAAAAAAGATTGGCCATTTTAATGCAAGTAAATATATTAATTTTAGTCATTTTATTCAACCTTGTAACAACAATCTCCCATTCTTCCCATCTCTCCCATGCTGGAAACATTGCTATGCTTTTCAGTCCAACTGAGGATGTCACTCTTCCTCTATGCCTGATGGAGCATGTCATACTTCCTCCGAAAATGTGTTGTATGATGAGTCTTTAATGTGTTGTATGTTAAGTGTGCATCTAAACCATAAGCAATTCAACAGTCATAAAAAGAGAAATAATATGCAAATACACACTAATCAGGTTAACACAGATTAAAAAGAAATAAATGGCTTAAAGTATACAATCCCTTTAGTTTGAAGAATTGCTTAGTTCTAAAGTACTTCAATAGTTTAAAAAAAAATCTAGATGCTACACAAGTAGTAATGGCATATTTCACACAGAAATATTCTGCAGGTATTAGAAAATAAGCATTGGTAAGGTTTAGAAAACAGATTGAATCCTAATCCATGTGCAAGTTGTTTCTATGGAAACGTTAAAGCATGGACTCAAGCACATTAATATAAACCTGTGATTTTCTGTAAGAGCGTCTGTTCTTGAATATTAATCAAGACCTTTTTATGAATCTAGAATTCAGTGTTAAGTCATACAACAGTCAAATGATATTAGTTTAAAGATTGTCATCTCATTACTTGAATGTAATTTAAATGTCCTCAAAAAGTTTTTTTTCTTTATTGTGACCTTAAATTCTTTGTCTTCCCTGATCAACTTTATACTCTCAATATCATTTTCAGCAAGCTTTTTATCTCTATAATGTATTTGTACAACAGTCTTTGTACAACACACACACACACACACACACACACACACACACACACACAAACCTGTAAATATGTTGTTTTTTTACAGAGAAATTACAGTAAATGTGTTCTATACTACATAAATGTAAACTGATGGAGATGCAATTTCCAGTCAACTAGCGCCTCCCAGTGGTAATTTATACAGACACATGTAAGTATCAAATCTTTAAACAAATTTATAAACCTTAATACACACACACACACACACACACACACACACACACACACACACACACAGTGCATAGTAATAGAAGCACATTACTGCCTGATACTACAATTGTTCAGATTGATTTTGATTGATTTTGATTGATTGAAATGAATTTATAATAAAAATAAAAAAAAATATGCTGAAATATCACATGTACATAAGTATTCAGACCCTTTGCAGCAACAGTTGACTTTCTCTTGACTGCTGCTTAGATGTTTCTACACCTTGACCGGAGTCCACCGTGGAACAGTTAATTGATTGGACATTATATGGAAAGGCACACAACTCTTTATAAAAGACCTCACAGCTGACAATGCATATCAAAGCAAAAAACAAGCTATGAGGTGAAAGGAACTTTGACAGATTGTTTTTTATTTTTGTTTTGTATTTTTGATTCTTCATAGTAACCACCTTTTGCTTTGATGACAGTTTTTTTTTCTTAGTATTCTCTCATAGATTCATGAGGTTGTCAGCTGAAATGGTTTTCAATTCACAGGTGTGCCTTGTTAATTTCTGGCATTTCTTGCCTTCTGAATGTGCTTTTGGAACATCAGATGTCTTCTGCACATGAAAGGGTGAGTACAGAGTACAGAGCCCTATTAGTGCTATTACAAATACTGTACAAATTCATATTATAGCAAGAAACACTCAGATAAATAAAAAGAAAAGACAGTCAATTAATACAAATAATACAAAATCATTAAGGGCTACAATGGAACTGGACATATTTCAACATCCACTGACAATAGATGAATGGAAAACCTTTTTTATGAGTCAAAATTTGAGATTTTTGGTTCTAACTGCAGTTTCTTTGTTAGAAATACAGAGGGTGAACTGATTCCTAAATTTGTGGTTTCCACTGTGAAGCATGGAGAAGGAGGTGCGATAGTGTGGGAGTTATTGTCACCATTGTTGGTGACACTGTTAGTGATTTTGTCAAATTTGAGGGAACACTTAACCAGAATTGCTACCACAGCATTTTGCTATTTCTTCAAGAAGGAGAGCAGTGAAGTGCTGCATCAAATGACCCAATCATCCAACCATCACAATTTGGCCCTTGTCAAACTTCCTGAAATTCTTACGCTTGCACATTTTTGCACATACGCATTTGCACATCAACTTTAAAGACAAAATGTTCACTTGCTTAATCTTCCATGATAAAGATATAATCAGTATTATTTACTTACTGGTCATAATGTTACGCCTGGTCCATATATATTTAAAAAATGATGAAAACATTGATGATCATAATGTAGAACAAGTTTATACCAACGTAGAAGTGAGAAAAATACACAAAGTTCTTCGGGTTCATTAGAGTCAAAAAGAACCCAGGCAAATTCTGCTCAAACATTTTACACTGTTTCCATTCAGGGACACAAACTGCATCAACAACGCTTTTGGGATGCTTTTACATTGTCCACACTCTGAATCACATGTGTAATCAGTCCAATGAAAAGCGCAGTGTCACAGGTTTCTTTTTTTGGACCGTCACACTGAGGTGTCCAGGTCTTGGGCGAAGTCTTATTTGGCCCGCACCTTCGAAAAAAAAGTGTGTTTATGGGACAATCTCCTGGGTTATAGAGATGTGGGCTAGCTATTTCTCCCCTGGTGCTCACCAGGTACTTTCAAACTACCTTGCCGCTGGTGGGCCAGGCTTATGCTTCACCAGGTCAAGCCACAGTCTGTTTGCACACCATGGCTGTGCCAGGTCGGTTTGACCTGCTATGGGAGCTAGACGTGGGAGACAAGTTGAGCGGTCAGGAAGCCGAAACTTCTCTGTGTGACAGACTTAGCTCTCTGGGCATCTATAAAGACCACTAGGGCCATTGGCCAGTCCAAAGCTGCTCTTGTGTCTACTGAAAGGCACCTGATGTCTCCCACATCGCTCTTACGGGGCTGCTTGGCAGGCGCAGCCCCAACCACAACCCTGCACCTCCAGCATCGTCAAAGTTTTTCTGAGGACTATCACCTTCAATAGAGGAGCTTTGGGAAAAAAAATTCCTGATAAAAGACCATCTGGGGACACCCTCAGGAAGGGGTGCTGTGCACCTCAGTATACGGGGAGTCGGCACTGCCAGGGAGCTGGTCTGTTAACCCTGCCACTTTTAGTGCTTTAGGGCACGGCCAGCTCCAGCAAACGCCCTCCTTATTTTGTCTCGCAGGAGGCCCCTAGAACTGCATTAGGGCATAGCTTCAACTCTAGGTATACCAGAGGTCAGTTTTGAGAGACCGATTCCCTTAACAGACTATCTAGTGACCTTCCAAATGTGTCTTGATGGGTCCTGTGAGTCTTGTCTGCCCCGGTTAAATAGTGTGTGCCCCACACTGGTGACATAAAACATAGGAAGTTTCTAAAGTTTAATTTTAGGGCTGAAACTTACCAATACCGGGTCCTTCTATTTCGTCTAACCCCACACGTTGATGAAGTGCGAATGCGGCACTGACTTTGAGACTTCGGGGCGTCCGCATTCAAAACTATATTGATGATTGGTTGTTACTGGCTCAATCAGAGCAGCTGGCAGTCCGGCATCGAGATCTCATTCTTGCCCACATGAAGGAGCTGTGGTTAAGGCTTTCTCCATTACTGAGAACCATCTATCAGGTGTAGTATGGAATTCACCCAAGGTCTCTGGGGAAGGCCCCATCACACATGGCATAACAATTGCCTGGAGATGCTAGCCATGCTTTAAGCATTACCTTCCAGACCTCAAGGGCTACCATGTGTTGGTCCATACGGACAACACGGCAGTGGTTCCTTCATCAACCATTAGGGGGGTCTGAGATCTCACCATTTAAATGAGGGAGCAGACCCCCTCTCAAGACAAGGGCTGATGCCCAGGGAATGGCAACTCCACCCCGAGAAGATTTGCAGGAGATTTTGCAGAGCTCAGGTGGACCTGCTTGTGACTCGAGAGAAATTCACCCCATGACACCCCCAGCCTCTCTAGGGCTGGATGCCTTAACCCTGTCACGCTGTTCCCGGGAGTTCTGTAGAGAGTTTGTGTGGAGGGGATTCCTCTCAGGAGGGATCTTCTCTCTCAGACATGGGGCACAGTATGTCACTCCCACCCAGAGCTGAAAGGGCACAACTCCTAGCCTCAGTCTCTCCACTGAGGTGGTCGTACACCGTGAAATGGTGCCTGTTCACAGCATGGTGTGATTTGCACCATTTGTATCCAGTTAACTGCCCGGTTGGTTCAGTACTGGAATTTCTTCAGGAACAATTCGAGAGGTTGGCTCCTCTCACCCTAAAAGTCTACATGTTGGCCATCCTTGTACCAGTCGCTGGGTAGAAACCCATTGGTGACATGTTTTCTCCACTGTTCCCGGAGGCTGAGGCCTTCGGTACAACCTAAAGTTCCTCCATGGGACTTGGCTGTCGTCTTGGAGGCCCTAGCAGAGCCTCCATTTGAGCCGTTGGCCGAGGTGTCTTGGAGGTTCCTGTCCCCTCTGGTTTTCCATGACACCCCCAGCCTCTCTAGGGCTGGATGCCTTTAACCCTGTCATGCTGTTCCCGGGAGTTCTGGAGAGAGATTGTGTGGAGGGGATTCCTCTCAGGAGGGATCTTCTCTCTCAGACATGGGGCACAGTATGTCACTCCCACCCAGAGCTGAAAGGGCACAGCTCCTAGCCTCTGTCTCTTCACCGAGGTGGTCGTACACCGTGAAATGGTGCCTGTTCACGGCATGGTGTGATTTGCACCATTTGTATCCAGTTAACTGCCCGGTTGGTTCAGTTTTGGAATTTCTTTAGGAACAATTCGAGAGGTTGGCTCCTCTCACCCTAAAAGTCTACATGTCGGCCATCCTTGTACCAGTCGCTGGGTAGAAACCCGTTGGTGACATGTTTTCTCCACGGTTCCCGATGGCTGAGGCCTTCGGTACAACCTAGAGTTCCTCCGTGGGACTTGGCTGTCGTCTTGGAGGCCCTAGCAGAGCCTCCATTTGAGCCGTTGGCCGAGGTGTCTTGGAGGTTCCTCAAAGTCAATACTGGGTTCCTTCTGGCCATTTCATCTTTCAAGAGAGTGGGAGATCTTCAAGTCCTCTCTGTGGCCAGAGTTTACTCTAGGCATGGCCAACACCTTACTTTACCTTAGAACAGAGTATGTTCACAAGGTCATAACAGGCCCCAGATCAGTGTTGGGCAGTAACGTGTTACTGTTTTTGTCTTTATGCTCACAATGAGCATAAAGACAAAAACTTTTTAGTCAAATGTAAGCTGTGTCTTTTTGGTTTGACGGTCCTATCTACTGTGATAGCAGACACTCCAATGGGTCAATGCGCCTCCAAAAACTACATGCTTCGATGAAGCTATAACCTAACCCGGTGCTATGTTGTACATTGTTGATAGTTTTCATACTTAAGCTGTGAAAGGAACATTTTTTAAGGGGCTCAACACAACAGCTTTTATGATGCAGAAGCCACTTTAGTTTTTGATTCTGAATATATTATTCTGCTTGTTTTGTTATTTATTTCAGAAATCCTTGTGATATATTCAGTTTGTGCTGGTGTGACTTAAATAAAATAGTGTTTAAAAATGACTTTGTGTTTAAGTCAGTTTTGTGTTTGTATAGACCATAATGCATAAAAGGGCATTAATTGGAACATTAAAGAATGTTCTTTAAAAAAGTAACTAAAAAGTTACTTTTAACAGTAATGCATTACTTTTTAGTGTAAGTAATTAACAAAGTAATTGAGTTACTTTTTGAATGAAGTAACAAGTAACTGTAACTAGTTACTATTTCTTAGTAACTAGCACAACGCTGCCCCAGACCAGGAAAAGCTGAACCGACTGTGTCTCATACGAGCACTGGACATAGGAGTCCACAGAACAAGTCTGTGGAGAAAGTGTTCGTCTGCTATGGCCCTTCCAGAAGAGGCCTCCCGGCGAACAAGCAGATGGTCAGCAGATGCAATGTGGATGCTATTTCATCCTTCTACAAGACTTTTGGTTGCCCCGCTCCTTTCCTGCTGCAGTCTCGTTCCCAAAGCATTGTTGATGCAGCTTGAGATCTTGAAAGGGAACGTCTCTAGTTTACGTATGTAACCTAAGGTACACAATTAGGTAATGAGACACTGCATCTCCAAGCAACAATGCCTGCATCCCTTCAGTGCTTCCTTCCCTTTTCAGAAGCTGTTTCAATCCATGTGCGTTTTATAGCTTTCTGGTCGTGACATCACCCCACCAGTGGACATCGTGGAAGCGTTCCCAAAGCGTTGTTGACGCAGTATCGTTCCCTCGGGGAAACAGGGTTATATTTGTAACCTATAGACTTTCTTCCCTTTGAAGTGTAAATATGTTTTTTCAACTGAAATTCATATATATATATATATATATATATATATATATATATATATATATATATATATATATACAGACAGACAGACAGACAGACAGACAGACAAATAGACAGATAGATAGATAGATAGATAGATAGATAGATAGATAGATAGATAGATAGATAGATAGATAGATAGATAGATAGATAGATAGATAGATAAACATTTTTGAACCCTCAATGTCTTTTTCTAACAATAAGTGTATGCGAGGTGCATGTACAGAGTCGAAGGTTGTAAGTGTTAAAATAGTAGGCTCCTAACTGTTACTACATTTAGATTTTTTTTTATTTTTGGTTCTGGACCTTACTCCTAATTAAATGGAATGAAACATAAATCAAAAACATTTCATAAGATATTTGACAAATGAGCATTACAGAAAAAATTACATTTGGATTTTATTTTTTCTCAAAATAAAATACAGGAGAGAAAAAACTAAATATTTTGGATTATTGATCAAATATTACATCAGACTGTTTAAAGTGTGTCAGTAATGAACATGAAAAATATAAAAAGGAAATGTGGATATTTTTAGTTATTGACTTATATAATTGATACATGTAAATTGAAAACAATATATTTACATAACACAGGAAAGAATGTGTTTTAACAGAAAATATTACAACCCTTTAAGATCCACGAGTATTTAAAAAAGGTATGTATAGGTATTGTGCATTCTTTCTTTTCACATTCAGAAAACTAAATTGTTTGAAGTAGGGAAAAAGACAAGTTATTAATAAATGTTAAATCCAGGCCATCCAAATCAAACACTGTAGTTCAATGTTTTACTATTCTTTAGATAAACCCCGTTTTACTGCTTTTAAGTTCAGCTTCTTTATTTTTCTCTTCCTGTTACTCATTTTTCTCTTCCCTGTTTTCTCTTTTGTCCTTTTCCTCTCTTCTTAATTGTGATGTCACAAGAGTTGGTTTCCTTCATTACAACATTTTTAACAACCCACTCTGCCTTAGGATCATAACAGTTCATCCGGCCTTTATGTGTCTTGATACTGGAGAACAGGAATTGAACAAAAAACAAACAATTAGGATTAGGATTCATTTATCATGCAAACAATTTAAGAAGCAGCAACAGTCACAGGTCTTTTATATAAATCACACTAAGCAAAAATGTATCAAATCCTGAGGAAGGGAGGATAAGGTAGCAAAGATTACAACTTCATATACAGTGAAAAAAAACGTGCTTATTGTGTTAGTGTTTAAATACTCACATGATTGCATCAATTGGGCAAAGTCCACTGCTCTGTACTTTACATTCTGCAACATTTTTTACAGGTAGTCTTTCAATCGAATTTGTTTTCAAGCAACAAAAGCTGGGCCAAGTCAATGCTACAAGAAACACATTTTCAATGTTACTTCAGAAACAAAGAATAGAAAAACCTTTACTTGTCACATATACAGTACAATATAGCACAGTGAATTCTTTTTTGTGCATATCAGAGCTGATTCAGCACCCCTGGAGCACAGTGTGTTAAAAGCCTTGCTCAAGAGCCCAAGAGTGGCAGCTGCCCGGCCTTCCGATCAGTAACCCAGCACCTCAACCACTGAGCTACCAATCCCCTTTTACTGTTTGTAAAGCAGCAGTGATGTACTGATTTTCATATTGCTTTTAAATAACATTCAAAATTAATATTCTCAGAGATAAAATGAGACACATTAGCAGTTCGGCCTTACCTTCACTGACACAGAGGCAGGAGAACATACAGAAGAAGAGTGCGTAGAGCAGTTTCATTGTGACGCTAAGTGCTGACTGGAGAGAGTCTGGCTAACATTACACTTTCACATTCATAACTTATTTTCTTTCTCACCCCTACACATTCAGACCCCAGCCTACAATTTGGTCGGAGAAAGTACAGGGGCGTGTATAAATCATATCTGTGGTGTAAAGAGCTCAAGAAAGAAGCTTTCCACACAGCAGTATTGCTGTGTGTCACAATGCAGCTCAAAGGAAAATATGACCAAGGTGTCACTGACCACAGTAGCCATTACTAAGGGGGAATATATTTACTGGTCAATTCCACAAACATCACTATGGAACTCAGAAAATGACCATTGGAAAGTTCCAGCAGGTACCATTTAATATCTAGAATATAATGTCTTGTATTAATACAATATAGCTGTGGTCCAATAAGATCAAGCACAACATCATTGTGGCTGAAAACACCCACACCCACACACTTCACACCAACTCAGGCTGATCACACACACACACACACACACACACACACACACACACACACACACACACACACACACACACACACACATGCAACACTCTCCTGCAGTCAGAAGTACAGAATCATTCAGGCCCTCATATCCAGACTACGAAACTGTTCCTGTCCGCAAGCCATTCAACTGCTCAATGTAAACAGATTTGGATAACACACACATACACAAATGAATATACTCATTAACAAATTGCACAACAATTACTATTTTTAAACAAATTACTACTCTCTTATGCTGGCTTTGCATTAAATGTTGCACTGTGTATTTCACTGCATATGGTTGGAATGACAATAAAAGTCTGTGATGTAACAAGAAATCAGCTTTCCACACAGTGCTTTCGCTATGTCTAAAAGAAAATCTGAAAGGAAATTATTACCAATGTGTCATTTACATCACTGGCCACAATAGCCATAGTATGGGGGCATATACTGACTAACTAATCATGCACCCAGCAATGTAGATAGTTGAATAGTGTGTATATGACCACTGAAAAGTTCCAGATACCATGCAGTGATATTTTCCAGCACGTATATTTTAATGTCTTGAATATAATAGAGCAAATAAACTCTTGCACACAGACAAGACCTTCTTTAACAGCTGATATTTAAGTAGTAAACAATAACAAGCTTTTAATTGGGCAGCTGTATTCAGACTTGGATACTAAAACTTTACGTTTTATATTTTTGGTTTGTGAGACAGGCAAAAATTAAATAGGTTATTCACACTGGAGACTCCGGGCTATGTTTTCCCAAACTGTTCAGCATGGAATAGTGGTTGTTGTGTAAGAGTTCATTCTTGAACACTTAACTGCACAAACCAGTGTCTTATTGTTGAAAAGAGTCTGGAGACAATGGCAAGCAAGAACCCCATTAGGAACACACAAACACCAGTCTTGTCTTTTTCTACTAAGCTAATGTCCATGACTGGGAAATTTGTTTCAGAGAATAGTTTTTGACAGCTTTAAACACACACACACACACACGCACACACACACACACACACACACACACACACACACACACACACACAAATATGCACACATGCACACATTTAGACATTTAAACAGCCTTTAAGAATTATGGACTATTACACAATCCTCCTCTGACCTGGAAATGGATATCAGGAAGCTGAAGTAAACCATAAATAACCTAGTAAGAACATAGTTACAGTAGTAAATTAGTACAGTACTAAAAGACTAAACCCAGAACCAATGTGACATCAACGAAAAAAATCTAAATATGCTAATTCTGTCTAAAAACATTATCCAATGCTACAAATTTAACCAAGCGATTAAGTACGTTTTAAAACCTGAAGACAAAGGAAGACTGAGACTCCTGATGATTCAGACACCTAATGCACAGTGATGTCGGGGGAAAACAAACAGTCTCTTTACAGTTTTATCAATTAAAATAATCTGGAGAGCCTAAATGAGTGTCACAGAATTAAAGCCTGGTTTTGTACATATTGTTGGACAGTAAATTTTTTTGCTATATGGCCAGTAATTACACACAGCTTAGCAAAGTCATTATCTAGTCTTAACCTAAAAATTGTAAGTTTCTGCTTTGTAGTAAAACAAGACTGTATGACAAACATTAAAGAGGACCAAACTGTTTGGCTTGTCCTGTGGTCTTTTCTGACCAAAAATACTGCAGATCTCTTTTTATACACCATGAATGCTGGTTCTATTTATGAGCTTGTTATCAGGCCCTTGGATAACAATAAATCTTGATAAAGATAATCCCACAGGATATTTTTGAAAGATTTTGTACATCCAGACATTTGATATTATAACATCAAACACTTGAATTATCATTATGATTTTACCTTGAGTAACAGATTTTTCCTATTTCTAGCTTTTCCCAAACAGTTCACTTCAGCAAAAGTAAAACTAGCAACTAAATTTGGCTAATACTTACCAAAAGTCTATAGAAGGTAAACCAGTGACAAGGCCATGGTTGTCCAGATCTTGATTTATTTATGTGAGAAGTGGAAACGTCTCTAGGTTCCGTATGTTACCCTCGATCCCTGGGGGAACGAGACGCTGCGTTGCAACGCTTTGGGAATGCCTCCGCGTTGTCTATGTTTTGAATCATGTGTGTAATCCGGCCAACAAAGAGACCCGGCGTCACCGGTGGGTTAATGCCTCGACCAGGAAGCATAAAATGCGTATGTGGTGGAGCCGACGCTAGCTTCTGAAAGAAGAAGGAAGCACGGCAGGGATGCAGGGAGTGTGGCTTGGAGGCACAGCATCTTGTTCATTCAGGGAACTAGCGTTACATACGTAACCTAGAGACGTTCCCTTTCAGGAACTCGAGGTGCGTCACAGCACTTTGGGAACAATAATTTCTTTAGTCTAATCATGCCACACTGACCAGTCCCTGCTTAATGTGTGTTAGCACAGCCAGAGTGCAGGACAGAGGACTTATTGGCTTTAAGGTCAAGGTGTAGAACCTGACAAAGGTCAGTGGGGTGGACCAGCCCACAGCGTTGCAAATGTTCTGGAACGGAACTCCAGAGGACCAGGCCGTAGAGGCCACCACACTCCGAGTAGAGTGAGCCTTGACCCTGAAAGGAGTGGGGAGACCAGAGGACTAATAAGAGGAGGATATAGCATCCACAATCCACCTACAGATAGTCTGCTTGTTGGCGGGAAACCCTTTTTTATTGGGACCATAGCAGACAAACAGCTGCTCCAACTTCGGGGAGGATATTCAGGGAGGATATAGCCAGAAGAAAGGCAGTCTTTACAGACAAATACATAAGGGCCACAAGCTCAAAGGGGGACATCGAGAGAGCCTCCAGCACGACAGCCAGGTCCTACACAGGCACTCTTAATTGTGTCCCGGGCCTCAGCCTCCGGGTGCCGTGCAGGAAACGTGTCACCAGGGACCGTTTACCCAGCGACTGCTCAGCAAGCAGAGCACAATAAGCCATGATAGCAGACACATAACCTTTCAGGGTCGATTAAGACAACCCTGAGGCAGAACCTCCAGCACTGACCACCAGGCAAAACCAGAGGGGACAGTGCGATGTGTCTTGAGTCGCAAACAGATTCACCTTGGCTCTGTAAAACCTTTGCCATATCTACTCCACCACCTCAGGGTGGAGCCTCCATTCCCAGAGCCTCGGCCCTTGCCTCAAGATGGTGTCTGCTCCCCGATTTAAGTACCCAGGAATGTAAGCAGCCGTCAATGAGAGAAGTCTTCCCTGGAACCACAGGCGGATCTGCCGTGCCAGCCTGTATATGGGGAGAGAGCACAGACCCCCCTAATGATTGATATAAGAAACCACCGATGTGTTGTATGCAAGGACTAGCACATGGCCATTCCTCAGGTCTGGGATAAAGTGTTTCAGAGCCAGAAACACAGCTAGTATCTTCAGGCAGTTTATTTGCCAAGTGAGATGGAGGCCACTGCAGCAACCTTGGGTGGAATGGCCACTCATGACCGCTCCTCACCCCGTGAGGGACACATCCATTGTTTGTATCTATCAAAAGCTTTCGGCTTCTTCTTTTAGCAGATTTTCACTTCCTGTGATGTAGCTTCCTGTGTTTGACTTGTTTGCCATGAGTTCCGTGTTTGTATTTCTCTTGCCATTTTTCAAACAAACTTTACTATTTATCTATCCTTTTTTTCCTCCTTAAATAATCCTAAATTGTTTTTTTGTCTTCCTGACTTGTGCCTGTAGTTAGTTAACTCAACTATCACTAGTGTTGACTACATTCATTGCCTCTCACTTTATCTTAACTCTATTTGCTATTATAAGCACAATGTGTGTCTCCCTGCCCAGGCCCAGCACACCTACACACTACCGGTAGAGCAGATTATCTGTGTTTCACCACGTTATCGACTTGTTACGACTATTGTTCCGCCCGCTAAGGACAGATTCATAAATAACCTGCCTGATTTATCTCAATTTCTTACGAAACCCATAACTGCTAAAAATCTTGATGGAAAGACTAACAACATAGATCTTATCCTCACTAGCACATAAGACACCGCTGCCCCCATCCGGTTAAAAAAGGTTCGAGAAAAAACAGCTACACCTTCGTAAAATAGTCATACGCATGCCCTTAAGAGAGCAGCCCGTAATCTGGAGAGAAAATGGAGGAAAAAAATCTCTCAAGTTAGCAGTTATTAAGCCCCTCATTAAGAAACCTAATTTGGATCCAAACACGCTATCAAATTACAGACCCATTTCAAATCTCCCATTTATGTCTAAGATTTTAGAAAAGATTGTCGCTGCCCAGTTATGTTCCTACTTACAAGAGAACAATATCTTTGAAGAGTTTCAGTCAGATTTTAGGCCACATCATAGCACAGAAACTGATCTAGTTAAAATCAATAATGACCTGTTTTTAGCTTTAGACCAAGGCTTCATCTTGCTGTTAGTTTTACTAGACCTTAGTGCTGCATTCGACACTATAGATCATTAGATCAGATTAGATTCAACTTTATTGTCATTACACATGTACAAGTACAAGGCAACGAAATGCAGTTTGGGTCTAACCAGAGTTCAATAACAGCAAGTGCAGGTTATACAGTTTTTACATGATTTACATAGTTAAATAGAATGGTAATATAGACTATAAACAGTAATTTCAGGATGTATATGTACTATAAATGTAGTATACAGATGAATATATATGTACTAAGAACATAATATACAGATGAATATATATGTACTATGAACAATAATATACAGATGATTATATATATATATATATATATATATATATATATATATATACACACACACACACACACACACACATATACACACATATATATATATATGTATGTATGTATTGTGAACATAATATACAGGTGCCTATTACTATACACAGAGATTTACAGAAGGATGTGAACGGTGAACATAATATATTGCTATTACTATGAACAGAGAACGGGTCTATATACAATGGTAATAAGTTAATGATGAGCAGCAATACAAAGAAAAGCAGTGTGCAAATGAGCAAAGGTTTGTGTAAACAGTCCGTGCAATAACAAAGTGTGGGGTGAGAAATGATCAGTGTCCCGGTGAGCATAAGTTTTTGTGTATACAGTCTGCATCTTCTGTGCTCCTATTGCTGCGGTAGGCAAACTGGTGAGAGTCTAATGTGGATGGCAGAGAGTCCTTCAGGTGTGCCAGGACCAGCCGCTCAAAGCACTTCAGGACAATGGGTGTCAGTGCTACAGGGAGGTAGTCATTCAGGCACGTTGGTTTGGAGTGTTTTGGCACTGGCACAATAAAGGTGCATTTAAAGCAAGTGGGAACAGCTGCTTGGGCAAGAGACTGGTTGAAGATGTTAGTAAAGACCCTGGCGAGCTGCTCAGCACATGGCCTCAGAACACGTCCAGGGATGTTGTCTGGTCCAGAAGTCATAAACCAATATTCAAAAGCTCACGTCGGGTGTACGATGTATATGCACAGCTGTTCTGCACGAACAGACCTGATATGAGCAACAGAAATACCGCAAAATTGCATATTCTGGAGAGACCCGGAGCCTCGCGATGTGCTCGCGCCGCCATCTTGGATCAGAAAGAAAAAAATAAAATAAAATCTTGATCTTCTCCTAGATCGCTTACAAAATTACATCTGCATTCAGGGACAGGCATTAAGCTGGTTAAATCCTACCTGTCTGATTGTTACCATTTTGTAGACTTGGAGAGCTATCCAGGTTAATGCTAGTAAATTATGGCGTGCCACAAGGTTCAGTTTAGGACCCCTGCTTTTCACAATATACATGCTTCCCTTAGGAAATATTATAAGAAGGCATGGAATTAGCTTCCACTGTTATGCTGATGATACCCATCTATATATCTTATCAAAACCAGGTGATACAGCAAAATTGGCCATGTTAACTGAGTGTATTAATGAATTAAAAGACTGGATGACCCATAACTTTCTACTATTAAATTCTGATAAGACGGAGATTTTGCTCATCGGCCCAAAAACCAGTACACAGAAGCTCCAGCATTTCAACCTGCATTTAGACGGATGTTCTGTAACTACTAGTTCAACGGTAAAAGACCTGGGAGTTATTTTAGACAGCAACTTGTCTTTTATAAATTAAATCAACCAAGTTACAAACACAGACTTCTTCCACCTTAGAAATATTGCTAAGCTAAGAAACATGTTATCTATACCTGATGCAGAGAAGCTCGTCAATATGTTCATGACCTCCAGAATAGACTATCGTAATGCATTACTAGGTGGATGTCCTGCATCATTAATAAACAAGCTTCAGTTAGTCCAGAATGCGGCAGCAAGAGTTCTCACAAGGTCAAGGAAATATGATCATATAGCCCCAATCTTATCGTCCCTACACTGGCTACCTGTAGTTGAATCAGTTTTGATTCAACTACAAAATACTGCTTCTTACTTACAAAACACTAAATGGTCTAGCTCCCATGTATTTATCCAGATCTCAAAACTCCGGACTTCTAGTAGTTCCTAGAATAGCAAAGTCCACTAAAGGTGGTAGCGCATTCTCACATTTAGCTCCTAAACTTTGGAATAGTCTTCCTGACAGTGTTCGGGGCTCAGACACACTCTTCCAGTTTAAGGGCAGATTAAAAATCTTAGGATCTTTTTAGCAAAGCCTACACATAACATACGTCACATATCATAACCTTGTGCTCCAGAACATCTGATCACATGCACATTATCAACTTGTGCTATGCTAATTTCTCTCCACTGCTTCTCTTTCTCTCCCCATCCCGAGGCATCCTGAGGTTGCTCCAGCCACAGTCACGGCCCACCTCATGAAGATTGTGGACCTCTAAAGAAGTAGATGTCGACCCCGCAAACATCCCGTACCATATAGAGACTTACCAGCGCCAATTCGATCCCACTACATGTGGAGTTTTCTGTCTGTCTGTCTGTCGTGCAAACACATATACGTATACGTATATTCAAACAAAACAAAAACGCTATGTATCTGGCAATGATTTTTTTAGTGTGACGTGAAATGCTAAAGAGAAGAAACTGTAATATCATGTCATGCTTGACTTGCACAACTTTGCTTGCACAACTGCAATTACTGTCACAAGTTACTGTTACTAGACACTTTAAATAAAGAATTTGTTACAATACTGCAATGTTTCTTTATTATTATTCATTTTAAATTTTGCTCCCCTGTTTTTACTCTACTGTGTGAGTTATTGATGTTATTGGGTTATGTACTATTAGGTAATGTGTTAATGAAGTTATTGGGCTACTGTATGTGCTTTTTACAGTGTATATGATATATGTGATTCGGAAAAGTGTATTAATTAATCTCTGCTTTGGATTAAATAGAATCAATATACGAATTAAATGATTTTAATAAACAAGTGTGTAAAAAAATGTAAGGCTATTTTAACAATCTTAAAAATAAATTAATAAACATTATCAAAGATTTTGGTTAGCTTTTGGAATACAATCAAACCCCATCAGGAAGTAATGGTCATTCAAAACTAAAACAACATGAGGATGGGTTTAATCTAACAAAAAAGACAATATTAAGCAACATTAAGTATTAAGTATTAAGTATTTATTAGGCATGGGTGTATTTAACTGACATTACAGTATATTGCAATTACTAATTTTGTTTGCACTATAGTGAAGAAAACAAGGTTAATAGATTTACAGACTAATAAAACATTATAAAAAAAAAAAACAAGTTTTTAATACATTTGATTACATGGATTTCATTGGAGGGTTAAATTGAAGCTGAATACATATTACCTCCAATATATGCATTCAAATAACTGAGTGCCAGCACTCACTGAAACACTTTGCATTACATTTAAGTGTATTTTATCAGTAATTTAGTCTAAACTTCCTTTCTCTTGCTCCACGTTTCTCTTTTTACCTACTCTTCTTTTGCCTGCCCTTTTTTCATTTCTGGTGTTCTTTGTTGTTAGGGTCACATCACAAGTGTTGGTTCCATTCATCACAACATTTTTAAGAACCCATTCTTCCTGTGGATCTAAGCAGAGTTGCCGGCCTTTATGTGTCCTAATGCTGAATAATTCAATGATTAAACACATAAACAAGTGATTAATTAATGTGACTCCTTGCAGTACATGCAGCAATTCATAAAGCAGTATCAGTTGCAGGCCTTGTGAATAAAACACATTTATAATATTTTCTTGACTGACAGGGTTCCTAATAATAAATGGTTAAAAGAAAACAAACTAAATATGCTTAAATACTCACATGATTGCTTCAAAGGGGCAAAGATCACCACTCTGAACTTTACAATCCACAATCTTTTTTTTGTGGTGATTTTTAACTGATTTCTTTTTTTTCAAGCAGCATGAGCTGGACGAATTCTCTGCCATAGAAAACACATTTTAAATGTTTCATCACAAAACAGAAACTTTTATAACCGTAATACAGCAAACGTAACAATTCTTATACTCAGTCTTTTGTCTGATTTTGTGATTTCTCAAATGACACAGTAGTTATAAAGTGAGCGGCTATTCAAGTGAATAATATACAATTTCCGAATCACCTTTACTGCTAAGACACTGCAACATGCAAAAGAGGGGTGCATAGGGGTGTTGGGGTTTATGGTGACACAGGGGCAGTGCTAACCAGAGAGATTCTGGTTAACACTACACATTTCAAACCTACACATGAACTTTCATTTCCATCTGCCTCTTCACGCTTAGCCCCCAACTACAATTTGGTCGGAGGAAGCACAGGGGCGTGTATATGCATTTCTGTGTAAGAGCTCACGTGTAAGAGCTCATTAAAGAAAGCAACAGAAACAGCATGATGTACTGTTGAGCAAAAGCTTCCAACACAGTTCTGCTTGGTGCCATAAGACTAGACTCATGCCAATTGTTCTTTTCTTAAATGATGGCTACCAGTTTTAAAAAGTTGAGGAACTTGGAAAGGACATTAGACACTGGAACGTGTGTAATGTTATTCTACTTAATTCTGACAAAACAAAACTGTTATTATGACTATTAGCAAATTGATACAAGCATTCTGGTTGTATAGTAGCTATTGATTACCTATTAATTGCATCATGTGCATTGGTGTAATTATATTTAGACATCTGTCATCTGTCAATTGTTATATATGTAAATTAGAATGAATAAAGTTTTTGTTTGTTTGATTTGGAGGTTATCCTGCGCATACTAGGAATAAGGAATGAATTGGGGCAACTTTTCAGAGCAACCAATTTGAAACCATTTATTTTGTATTTTTAGGAGGTTGGAGAAATCTGAATTTGTTAAAGGAACACCACATAGCAACAGGAAGGACATGCAAAATGCTCCACAAACATTAAAATAAACCAAGCTCAGGATCTAACCATAAACTGGAGCACTGCAGCAACACTAACCACAGCACGATACTGTCAGCCATGGTAGTGCGAATTGAGTGATTGATTGTACTTAAGAAAGGAAGCTGACAACAGGGATTCCTAGACTTATGATTTAAACACCTGTTAGATCAAGCAATTTTAGGGTTTTGCAAATCAGAATGTACTTCTGATCTTTATATAGTCCTGTTTATTTGGTTTATATGGATTTTAACTCTTAGGGTGACTATGAAAAATGGATCTACTTGAAATGCCAGCTATGTGAGGTAAAGAATGCTTTGACTCCATCAAAGACATTGGCAAAATCAATGACTTGACTATATATAAACTTTTCGGGATACATTCATGTGGTAGGAGTTGCCTTACTATTAATTTTTAAAGAATCAATTAGAATAGTCAACTAGTCATTTTTTTCACTAGTCTGTTTTTTTTATGTGGTAAAAAGTAAATATTTTAATAATTGCAAAATAAAACATATAAAAGTATTTATGTATAGTATATACTGTACGTAATAATAAATATAGTAATTTCATTCTGTAATGGAAAACTTTAGCTGAATATGTTAAATTAATTTAGGATTCTCATTAAGTGTTCCATAATTAATTACATTTAGACTTTATAATAAAGTAAAATAATAAAACATGTTATACATTTATTATTTTGCTATATACCATTTTATACATATTTATTATTTCCGCAGTTATTAAAATATAAAGTAAGTCTGGGTGTTGGAACAACATTCAATTATATAATTAAATGCAAATTTAAAAAAGTGAATGTGGTTTTAACAAACACACTTTATATACAATCGTACAAAAAGAGTAACGATGGATAAATGCATCATCTGGTGTGACACGGATGATGGGTTTCACTTTGGGTTTGTTTCCTCATGTTGTCTCAACATTGAATGTTTTTTTGTCACTATTGTATCTTATTGCTCATTTAAATGAATTAGTTATGTTTGTGTTTATTATTAAAGTTAAAGTACATTTGTGATATTAAAACTATTCAAAAGGAGGGGAAAAATACAATACCCACTTAGGAGGAAAGAAGATAATTTTGTTCAAAAGATTAATATAATCTTATTCCAGGGATTCTGTGCCAGTAACTCAGCTGCTGCTAACCATTTAAAAACCAAAACAATCAAATTTAGACCAACGCAAATCTTTGTGAGTAAAGCAAATAAACCAAAATTGCTGTGGTTTTTACTATGAGTATGAAAAATACCACTCTGTCCACTCATGTACTTCATATGGTGATTACTCATATGGCAACCCACACTTTCTCACCAAACAGTGAGGAAATCCATTTCTTTCATCTACCCCTGATTGTACTACATCTACCCCTGATTGTACTACACACTTACATTCATGCCAACTTAGATATTGCTTAAATTATTTTTGCCTTTGTCTGCTCTAACTTTCATTTCTCTCTTCATTCTTTTTGTCTTTGGTAAAAAACATTCCCAAATCTAAATACACTCACCAAGCACGCCATTAGAAACACTTGTACAACTGCGCATTCATGCAGCTATCTAATCAGCCAATGAGGCAGCAATGGAAAAAATGATCAAGAGCTTCAGTAAATGTTCACTTCAGATTCAAGCAAAAGTATGATCGATGTGACTTTTAAACCTGGCATAGAACTTATATGAGTAGATCATACATTGCTACTCTTTTGGAGTTTCCACACACAACAGTCTCTAAAGATTAAATGGTGTGAAAAGCAAAACGCTGGCTGAAACACCTTTTAATAGAGAGATAAGAGTAGAATGACCAAATGTGCCTGTGCTCATATGAATAATATAGTAAATCAGAAGTACTCAATCGCAGTGAGCAGAAAAGCATCTCAACACACAAAAGAAATTAAACCTTGAGATCGATCGGCAGCAAAAGACCATATCAAGTTCCACTTTTGTCAGCCAAAATATGGAATCTAAAGCTATCATGGGCAAATACTCAACAAAGCTCTATTAAACTCTACTAAAAACTGAAAAACTATGTTTATTTTCCCTGATCTACAGCTGTCTAGTTTAGTTTCAACAACTATGCCATGACTATACTCACATGAGACCACACATTTGTTGTTAAAATTACTGGAGCCCTTGTTTTGCTTTCAAGATCGAGACTTTCATCCGTATGTCCAAAACAAACTAAAGACAACTCTATTATTCCTTCAGTGAGGCACTTAAAACAGCACCATATATGCAGTAGAAAGCAGCTACCATTTACGTCTGATTATTTTGTTATGAATAGGCATCAGGTGGGACAAAGCTTGATTAGCAGAATGAGTGTATTGTGGCCATACTGGGGATTTACCTATTTTACTACTCAGTGCTGAACCTCCAGCTGTGCTATCCCTTTCATGTGAAAACTTTACCCAAAGTGACAAAGACAAAGTGCCAGTTATTCTCACACCCACCACTCTTCCCTCTCACAAACCTACACACAGACATATCTACAAATACACATACGTAGAACCTCCTGGGAATATTCAGAAGCACAAAGCTGAATTCTTGAAAGCTGCATATTTTAATTACATGTAAAAAGCTCAAGACATTCATTTTTAAAACACATAGAACTGCAGAATACCTAAATGTATTCTACCTCTCTCAGTCCAAGGTACAATTAATTAATTAAACATTAAATACATTTCAGGCAATATTCGGAGATAACAGATAACAGATATTCAGATTCTGCCGAACAGTATAGATTACTCTGTGTCTTATGAACCACCTTGTGTATTCACTGTGCGCTCAGAAGCAGTAGACATAGGCCTTGCTGTTGTGGTATAAGCCATCTTTCTTCCATCCACTAATTTCATGGCTTTAATAACCCAGTGCTTTTTTGGGTCTGCACAGACTGTAAGTCCTTTCATAGTCGTGATTCTTTAAGGTACAGAAGCAAAAAAATAATCAGTTAGCAGTTGTCCGGGAATAGTTTTTCAGGCAGAAGTAAAGTGCAACAGTTTAAAAACGTAATTTATTTATAGCCATTAATCTGAAAGGATAATATTTACTATCTACTAAAAATTATTTAAAAAAAGGTATGCATTTACAAAATAAGGTATATAGGTCTGGAAAAGTTGGCAAGCCCAGATTCACAAAATAAATTAATTATATAAAAATAGTTATTAGTGGTCATAAAAAAAAAAAAACCTGTTTCTGTCTTTACTGAGTACTAATCTTTCAACATAAAAGCATGCATACTTACACGACAGCTGTAATATGGCAGAGGCCTTCTTCCTGCAGATAATAACTTTTTACTCTTGAGGGTGGAAGATTGACGTTCAATGTCTTGAGACAAACACATGGATTTGTACGTGCTATTCAGAGAACAACACAAAAGGGAAAAAATAAGCAAATGTCATCCAAAATCACTTAGTTTTATCGCAACAGAAAATTAGGACAGAAAGAAAATGAAACATAAATCTCCTCACAGCTGCAGCTTGTGGCTGTGAAAAGCACAGCAAACAGGAATAGCAGTGCAGTTTTCATTTCTCCACCTGTACTAGTCTGATTAGTGAAACAAGCTGATAACGGCCACCCTGTATCAATTTATACAGCAGATGCACAGCACAGGAAAAAAATGCTTCAATGCTTCCTACCAAAGACCACCCACCTGCCTAATCTAACACAAAACCTTCACACCTTATAGGCAGATGTCAGTTCAGTGGAACACTAATAGAATGGTTTTTTTTTTTTACAAGCCCACCTTTTTTTGGTTTTGTCAAGTCAAGTTTATTTCTATAATGCTTTATACAATGGACGTTGTCTCAAAGCAGCTTTACAGAGTTTAAGATTTAAGGTGAACAATGTGTACTTATCCCTGATTTGCAGCTTGGGGTGACTGTGGCAAGGAAAAACTTCCTTAGATGTTATGAGGAAGGAACCTTAAAAGGAAACAGACTCAAAAGGGAAACCCATCCTCATTTGGGTGATATCAAGAGTGTGATTATAAATCTTAAAAACAATACATACCACTGGAGACCATGTTTTGTGTGAGGTTATAACATGTATCAGAATGAAAATTCTGAATTTGTAGAACTTGTTACGTCAAAAGAGCGCAATGACATTTAGTCGTTTTTCACAATTATAGGAACATCTGACAGTTTTGACCTTTTGGGGGCTTTTGGCCAATCTACAGAAAATATCTAGTTTATATAAAAAAAAAACTTTCCTTTTGGTTACTGAGGTTATGTTCCATTGAAATGTATTAAATAGAACTTGAATGTACATTTAAATTAGGTGTTGACATTTAGTAATAATAATTATAAGTAGTAGTTATTAGTATGTCAGTGTAAGGTCCTTATGAGGATTACGTGTGTGTTTGGGTGTGTGTGCGTATGCGTGTGTCTGCGTGTGTGTGTTTGTTTGTTCATGTGTGTACTTTGTATCTCAATCTGCTTCTCTAAAGCTGTGTTTCAAAGTGGAAAGTACCCAAAAGTACTCTGATGCATACAATACCATACTGAACAAAGTCAAGGGCACAAGCTTAAATGTATTGTATAGTATAATAATTCTGCATGTGTAATCAGCTTTTAAAAACATGAAACCTGTACATGAATAACTAGTGTGTATATAGACAGATCTATACTATGTTGATTTCTGACTGCAACAGGTATGTTTAGCTTGGCTTCATATTAAAATGTTCTGCTGCAGAGCTACTGTGTTAGAGTAGGTACTGGTTTCCTGTTGCTGGTTGCGGTTGTAGGGCCTGCAGTCGACAGTGTGTGGTCACTCAAACACAGGAAATGCACAAAGGGCTGATGACGTATAGAAACCGTTTCCAGGTACAGGGCACAACATTCTACTAATCAAACCTTTACATATTCTGATACAGAATTCTTAGAAAAGAACCATTATGTACAACCTGATTAGGCCTTAGACTAAACATTGTCAACTGGCAATTGTTCTACCTTTTTCTGAAAATGAAAATGTCATAACACATGTTGGCCCAAATTGCATAATGTATCACAGCATCTTTGAAAAGGTTTTTTGACCACATGGTGTAGAAATGTAAGCTTCTTGACTAAGATCATTCTTAATACATCCTTTAATATAACACATTTTAATATTTTAAAGGATAATTTGTTAATAGGTAGCTCACATTATTCATCACAGAGAAAATTCACATATTACAGCAGCACAGAGTGTATGATTTAACATCATAAATAAAACAAAAAAGGATATAATATAAAGAAGAAATGGCAGTGTAAGTGTGTGTGCTGTGGTAGTGCAGTGGGGATGTACACATTGCTGAAACAATTGCAGACTTGAGGTAAAATAAAGTGGCAAAACATTATCAAAGTGGAATCAGAAAATACGACATGGCGTATAATACACCACTCTTGTGGCATATTCGGCAATTTTGGGTGGAGCCCTAAATGTCACTGCATTTAAGGGGAAATCATTGTGGTCTTATGTATAAGTCATATGCATTACCACATGACACCAAACTTCACCATGTTCACAAAATGACTTTTAAAACTAATTACATTTAACTCATTTATAAGACTACAACCACCACTAGAATAGGTCTAACTGCTCTTTAGCCACCAGGTTTGATTTAATCTCCAATGGCACTTCATTTAGTTTACTCTGAAAATGTTATTTGGGGTTATAAGATAATATTGGCATAATTGAATCTCACATAAAACCATAGATAAAATGTTCTTTATGCAGTTTTGTTTGACTGGCCTACGCTTGTTAAACTCTCTACTTTACTGTCAGTGACACAGCTGTTTTATCTGGGGGTTTTTTATCACTTCCTGTCTCTTGCAGGATGTTATATAACAAAAAAAGTTAACTTATTTCGTTATGTGGAGAACTACATCTGGTCACATAACACCAGCTCCATCACCACCAAGAAAGCCAAGAAGCAACTCTACTTCCCAAAAAGTTGGACCTCACATTCAGACTGTGCAACAGTTTTTTTTTCCTCAAGCTATCAGTATCTCAACAAACAGAACTCAAACACACACTTAATACTTATTTTAATTTATACACATCCATGACTTCAGCATCACCCATATTATATTATAATCATATTATACTGTGTACATGCTGTTTTGCACCTCTTGTGTTTATGTTTACAAATATACTCTTTTTATAGTCTTCCTTTTGCAAATTGTACTGTATAACATAAACAGTAGGTTTTCTGATCAACGCTATCATGTGTGTTGTGTATCTGTCCCACACTTGTGTTTTCTGTTATCTTTTGTTTGCACTCGGTTGCACATGATGCACTTTATGTGGCAAAGACACTTTAGTCCTTAGCTCTGTGTTCTGTATGTAGCTCTTTGTTGTGTGATGTAGTTCTTTGTTGTTTCTATGTAGCACCAGGGTTCTGGAGGAACGTTGTCTCATTTCACTGTGTACTGCGTCAGCTATATATATGGTTGACAATAAAAACTTCTTGACTGTTTACCTGACTTGATTTGATCTTATATAAATATTATACAGTACTGCTCTAGCATGTAACAGACCACTAGAATTCTGTTTTTTCCCTTCTACCAATAGTTAGGGAATAAATAGGGAAATAAAAAAAATGCTAGACACTTAGCACATATAGTACAGTATATCTGCAGTGTCATCATTTGTTCACAAGATGGTGCAAGATGGTTTTTCTCAGTGAAAGAAAAAAACATTTTGGCACTCAAAAAAAACTATTTTAACTTCATTTCAATTGTAATTCTAATATTAATTTAAATGGATAAATGTATAAATGTAATTGTATAGCATTAAATATATATATATATATATATATATATATATATATATATATATATATATATATATATATATATATTTACAATACAGACCAAAAGTTTGGACACACCTGCTCATTCAAAGAGTTTTCTTTATTTTCATGACTATGAAAATTGTAGAAGTCACACTGAAGGCATCAAAACTATGAATTAACACATGTGGAATTATATACATAACAAAAAAGTTTGAAACAACTGAAAATATGTCATATTGTAGGTTCTTCAAAGTAGCCACCTTTTGCTTAGATTACTGCTTTGCACACTCTTGGCATTCTCTTGATGCCTACTTTGAAGAACCTACAATATGACATATTTTCAGTTCACTTTTTTGTTATGTATATAATTCCACATGTGTTAATTCATAGTTTTGATGCCTTCAGTGTGACTACAATTTTCATAGTCATGAAAATAAAGAAAACTCTTTGAATGAGAAGGTGTGTCCAAACTTTTGGTCTGTACTGTATATATATATATATATATATATATATAAACTTTTGGTCTGTACCTTATATATACATACACACACACACACACACATACATGCACCATATTACCAAAAGTATTGGGACACCTGACCTTTCCTGCCATATGTGGTTCTTCTCTAAACTGAACTTGATTGGCCTGCTATAGCGCTTTGACCTCAACCCTACTAAACAATTTTCGGATGAATTGGAACTCTGACTGCACCCCAGGTCTCCTCACCTATATTAGTACCCCACCTTGACTTTAATAACACCCATGTGGTTGAAGAGCACAAATGTCCACAAGCACACTCCAAAATCTAGTGGAACATCTTCCCAGAAGAGTGGAGTGAATTGGGACTAAATGTGGAATATGATGTTATTAAAAGCACATTTTTGGACCAGGTGTCCAAAAACCTTTGCCAATATAGTGTGTATATATAAGTTTTTTAAATCCCAACAACATTTTCAATCGTATTTAAATCTGGTGACTGAAAAGGCCACTCCAGATGTTCATGGATCTTTTTCTCAAAAAAGTTGACTTGGAGGTGTGCTTCGAATCATTGTCTTGCTGAAAAGTATTGTGGTCGCCAAGTTTACATTTGTCAACAGAAGGCATCACATTTTTCTTTAAAATGGCGTGGTATTTCTAGGAATCCATGATCAGGTATAGAAGATTATTCTTTATTTGTCACATTTACATTATAGCACAGTAATATTCTACACATATTCCTTGCTCAGAAGCTGGGGTCAGAGCGTAGGGTCAGTCATGATACAACGCCCCTGGAGCACAAAGGTTTAAGGGACTTGCTCAAGGGCCCAAGGGTGGCAGCTTGGTGATACCAGGGCTTGAACCCCAACCTTCTGGTTAGTAACCCAGAGCTGTAACAACTGAGCTACCAGGTACAAGAACAAGATCGTTCCTACTGCAGAAAAACACCCACATCATCGATGCCCCACCTGTGGGAATGGTATTCTTATAGTTATAAGCCTGACCTTTTGCACTCCTAACATACTACTGGTCCATATGTTCGAATAGTTCATCAGTCCATAGAACTGTCTCCCAAAACTTTGTAGTCTTATCCAAATTCCTCCTGGCATATTCTAGTCGACTATTTAAGTTGCTTGTGGTCAGGAGTGAAATCATGAAAGTTCTTGTTTATTCAGCACATGTCTTACAGTTGCCACTGAACCACTTGTACTAACCTTCACCAGATCATCCTGTAGGGGTCTTGCAGTTATACAGGGGTTTTTCTTAGCTGTCCCTATTAGGTTGTCAGTGGCCCTTGATTAAATTTTGGGCTTTCTTTCACAGCCAAGCAGCTTTGCAGCTTTTCCTTTAGTTTTAGTCTTCCTTATAATGCCCCCACTGCATTAGGTAAAAGACAGGAGGTGCAGCTGAAGGTAGCAGAGCTTAAGATGTTGAGGTTTTCGTTGGGAGTGACGAGGATGGACAGTATTAGAAATGAGTTTATTAGAGGGACAGCACATGTAGGACGTTTTGGAGACAAGGTGAGGGAGGTGAGATTGAGATGGTTTGGACATGTGCAGAGGAGGGACATGGGGTATATCGGTAGGGGAATGCTGAGGATGGAGCCACCAGGAAGGAGGAAAAGAGGAAGGCCAAGGTGGAGGTTTATAGGTGTGGTGAGGGAAGACATGCAGGTAGTTGGGTTAAAAGAGGCAGATGTAGAGGACAGGGGCGGGTTGGAGACGGATGATCCGCTATGGCGACCCCTAATGGGAGAAGCCGAAAGAAGAAGAAAAAAAAGTAGAAAAAGATAATGCCCCCAGTGGTGTCTCTTAGAATGTACATTTTTTGGAAATCCTCCTTTACCCAGGGCCGTTTAGGTGTGCTTTTAACTTTCCTGATTATCTTGTTCTATTGAAATAAATCTGGATCAAAAAATGCCAATGTGCCAATCATTTTTATCACCACATTATCTGTGTAAAGCTGCTTTGAGACAATGTTCATTGTTAAAAGCGCTATACAAATAAAAATTAATTGAATTGAATGTGCAGCTTATAGAGCAGGGCATTAAATCTCTATTGTTATACAAGCTGCAGATTGACTACTCTAACATGTATCCAATTAAAATTTTTACAGTATTGTCCCTTGTGAAGAAATATAATAAAATGTTTGCTGAAATCTTTTGTGAGATACTGTATGTCTAGAAATAGGCTTGTGGTCTTATATTTGTTTCACACTGTGACAGATTATTTTAATTTTTTTTTATTAAGCTGGCATTAAGATTTCATTTTGCTAAAATATCCATTTTGGTGCGTCTGATCACAATTACACTGACTTAATGGAATAAATCCATCCACCTTTTTATTTATTTTTATTTTTTTAATGAAAAAACTGGTTTTGCACTTGAGCAGTGTGGTGCAAGTATGAAAGAAGAAACTCCAAGGACTGATTTGAAAACTCATGTTGGTTAGATCAACCAGTCTGAAGCATATTTTGTCACACTAAAGCAATGGGTAAGAAAGTTTTATAGTATAAACTGAAACCGAAAGACTCACAATCTTACAGTGGCATCTAAATAAAATCTGCCATATCATGACACCATCATGTCTGCGGTGACACTAATGTTTCTAAGAGGAAGACAGAAAACCGATGTGAAATTCTTTTCATTTTAATAGAGAAATCCTGTAAGGTGTTATCACAATGCAAATGGAAGATTACACACAAGCCAGTGACTCAATTACCAGGGATGTTGGAAATACACAAGAACATTAATAGAGCTGTAACTTCCTGAGCTGTGGTTTCCAGCACACCCAGCAGATGTGTGTAAGTGCATTAGTCTTTTGTATGCATCACCTCCACCTCACCAGATGCCTTTCTGAGAAAAAACACCAACATAGCATTCACAGTCTTGGCACATACAACTCTTTTATTAAGATTGAACTTTCTTAAGCAAAGATGTATCATTATTTTCAGAAGGTTATGACATCTTCGCATGACAAGTGTAGAATGACAGACAGGGTGACCACAGCGGTTCTTCCAAACTTACAGAAAAACCATGAGATTTGAAAAATGTATTACGCTATATGCAGACACCTGACCATAACACTTACAGTACATGCTTTTTTAAAACAGGGGTGCCCAATCTTTTCCACAAATCTTTTCCAACCAATCAAGGGAACACCTGATAGAATTTGGTGTTGCTTTTGCTTGGTTGGAATGAAAACCTGCTCCCACACCGGCCCTTTGTGGAAAAGATTAGACACCCCTGTTTTAAAACATCTGATTTAAGATTTCAATGTTATTGACATTAGTAAAGACTGATTTAAAAGGACCTGGCATGAAATACAGCATGCATTCCATTCCATGTTTGTCAAGTCACTTGCATTCTTCCACTTCAAGCTTGGCAAACCATAGTTTCTTATTCTAATTTAGTTTTTCTTTTTAATTTGAATGGTTAAATATATGAAAAGTTTTATAATGAAATGAGACAAATTAATTATGTGTCATATATGGTGCCTTCCACATACAATCCACTGACTGCTATGTGTCTTAAAGGGGATTTCCTTTGAAGTTCCTCTGTGTGATAATGACTCAAGTCACTGAGACTACTTGTGTCTGCCAGATCCAAAAATAAATTGCCAAGGTTAAATATAGATTACCATCAAATGTTCCACACTGTGAACATATAGTCTGTCATCTCTCATTGTTTCTAATATATTACACTTGAGCACGCTACAGATGTCTTAACACTGTAACATGTTTGGTAAAATGACCATGTTCTTCTCTCTACAAATAAGCTCTCATAGTTTTAAGATTTTGTGCTCCCAATCAGGCAACATTAACTAAAAATTGATTTATACAGTCATCATTTAGCATATCTAATAGCTAATAAAATAGATAGCTAATCAATAATGAAGCATTATATGTTTGACAAGACCAGATTCCTCACTTACATTCCCATCTGAATATAAAAAGGAATTTTCATTGCATTTTCAAGTATGTAGGCAGTTACATACAAACTCTGGCAAACCGTGTCTTTATAGGCTTCACTTTGTGAACAGGGGTATTGGCATGCTAAAACAGGTTTGGGGCCAGTCCCCTTAGTTCCAGTAAAAAGCCGTTTTGAATGCTAAAGCAAACAAAGACATACTATACAGTTGTGTGCTTTGTTATTGTTTACAATACATATGGCACTGTTTAGAATTTTGTAACTATCTGACGATCACACCTATATGTGTAAAGCCTGAACTGTTGACCTGTAAGGAACACAAGTGGCCTGTGCAGCCATGACTCCAAAAACACTTAAAGCCTTTAGGATGAACTGAATGCATCATGCATCCAAGTACTCCTCATCCAAGATCAATGTCAGACCTGGTTTAATGTCTTAAGTTCAAAAGCCTTTGGATTTTTGGAGGATCACTGAAAAATTCAGACTCATATGAGTAAATGAGGAAGGAGATGATTTGCTTCTACAGACTGTGTAAAAGTGAACTATGCATGTAAAATAGGAACCCCAGTTGATGTGAATATAAAGATGTATTAGTATGTTAGCTGTGTGTTTGCCTTTACGTGTCTCTAACAGTTTGTCCCACATCATCAGTGTTTTAATATCGATTATTGTAGCAGACAACAGCACAGATAACCAAAATGTCAGACATGTTCTTTATTTCTGCACTCGCCCCGCCCCAATCCCTACAACACATGATAGTGCATCAAGCTGGTAATTGGCAGACAATTCTCTTATCATGACAATCAGTTCACTAATGTCTAGAGCTTCTAGTTTTGAATTCCATCACAATTACAAAAACACATTCACTGTAACTGCATTGTAAATCCACACTGCATATTTTACATTCATTCACAGCTCTCCCGGAAGTAAAAAAAAAGGAAATGTAGCGTTTTAGAACAGTGATCAAGCTATCTAGTCTTAAGAGTATCTTGCATGATTGCACAAGAATGTCACAGTGCATTTGTGACAAAGATGTTTGTAAGATATTCCATTATTCATAACATGGTTACGTGGATGAATCAATTACTTCCCTAAACTGACACAATATAACGGATCTTGGCCTGAAATTGTGCAGTACAAAGGAACGAGTGAAGGAAAGGAGAGTCAAGACATACTCCAGTGGTATAGACCTCATCAGCAAGGATGCATTACTCCCTTACTATGCACCAGTTGGCTTTTCTCAGTTACATTATTATGCTTCTGTACAGCTGTGCGTTCGGAGGTGAGTGCTCTTAATAAGCATACATTTAAAGTAGAATCTTGTATTTGTGTGTGTGTGTGTGTGTGTGTGTGTGTGTGTGTGTGTTTGTGTGTGTTTATGATATGAGAACATCTTTTGTGATAGAGTTCATATATCTTCAGTAACACCTTGTGTTTTTTTGTAATGCAGTGAACTCCAGTGACAGCAAGCTGAAAACATGCTGTTTCCAAACCAGTGATAAATATGTTATTCCGGGCAATATAGTGAAATGTGCCTATACTAAAAAATCAGGCCAATGTCTTGAAGCCTATGTGTAAGTAAATAAACCTACTTTATATTATTCCACTGTGACAGCTGGCAAAATCCCCAAAATCTTATAATTTGCATCAAAACATTTGAGCACCATTCAATATTTTCTTAATCAGAATCTCATTGTCTGCAGGTTTTTGTTCAAGAATGGGCTACATTGCAGCAGTGTAAATGCAAAAAACATCAATAAAACACTAACCAAGTTAAAAACGGTAACTGACATTTATCTGTATTTACTACTTCTATTAAACTCAATGTGCAAATTTTTTTTTTCATGGAATATCATAAAGAAACTGTAATGCTATCAAAAGTATTGTGTAGTACATGTTATACTTTGCTGACTTTAAAACTTATAAAACTGTATTTAATTTACTCAATAAACCTAAAACAAACTGTATTAATTTTCTCCCTCTCTTCAACATGTGCAACAGAAAGGAATAGTGTGTTCAGGCAGCCCCAGCTGACATTTTCGAATGGAGAATGAAGACAATGAAGTTCCACCTGCATGCTGTTCTTATATTAAATAATTGTTCTGCTAACATGCCAGTTAAGGTGGAATGACAAAAGACAACAAAAAGTATTTTAAATGTATTTTTGTATTCCTGCATATTATAGTATTTATTTTAATTTATGTTGAGCAAACTGCATATGTATACAATATTTATCTAATATTATTCTTTACACTCTGTATGTTTATTTTGTCACATAAAAAAAAATGTTATAAGATGAATAAATGCATTTTTATATTTATATTCAATAAAAAATTTAACAGTGGAGAAAAAGTTTTCTGCATTCATAATTATATTTTTGAGTTAGATTTTCTTGGGCCCTTGAGCAAGTCCCTCAAACATCGGCACTCCAGAGGTTCTATATCATAGCTGATCCGGTGCTTTGACCCCAGCTTCCTAACATGGCTGGTATATACGAAAAAATTACTTTTTCATGCTTGCCATTTTCTCAGTCAGCCTCATGAGTTAGTCACCTGGAAAGGTTTCCCAACATATTGAAAGAGTATCCAGAGGTGTTGAGTGCTTGTTGGCTGCTTTTTTTTGTTTTATTCTGCAGTCCCAAACCACCTCAATTCAATTTAGATCATCTGTCTTCTGATGCAGCACTTCATCACTCTTCTTCTTGGACAAATAGTTCTTACATAACCTAGTGGAAAAACTAGATGGGATTCCATAGTGCTGCAAAATGCTGTGGTAGCATGCAGGTTAATTGTGCACTCAAGTTTGAATAAGTCATAAACAGTATCACCAAAAAAAAAAAAAAAAAGAAACCACCCCCACACCATCACACCTCCACCCCCATGGTTAATGATGGAGCAATTCAGAAACCATCCATTTACCATCTGTGTGTTGAGAAATCTTTTAGAAATTTAGCTTAGTCCAGCATGATTAAGCATTAAAACAGCTTATGCCAGTATCATCTAGCATTATTTAGTTTATTTAGCATTAATATCAGCAAAATCAATATTAATCTCAGTAGTGATAGTATAACAGTTATTATGTAGATATACTTAGAATAATTTACTATTTACTAATAATTTTGTATTTGGTTTATGGATGTGATGAGGGAAGACATGCAGGGCTGGTGGTTTGAAAAAGGCAGATGTAGAGGACGGGGTGGGGGTGGGGGGTTGGGGGTTATGGAGATGGATGGTCTTCTGTGGCGACCCCTAATGGGAGGAGCCGGAAGAAGAAGAAGAAGACTAATATAGTATTTGTTAAATATATTACAATTTGAGCCACTAGAAAAGAGAAGTGTGAGTCACCCTGTGAGTGTATCTGCTCAGAAGACACACTCTGACTACGAACATATGTCTAACAAAGACTAATCAGGCTAAAGGACAGTTTACTTCTAAAGAAATGCCACAATTTGACCACAGTTTGACCTTTGTGTTCTTGCCAAAATTTTACTACAAAGGACTGCCTCATGCAGTCTCTTCTAAATAGTGTATGTTGAAAAGTGTCTGCCACTTGAACTCTGAGAACCATTTATGTAACTATTTATTTATTTATCCAGTTATCTAATCTAATCTAAGGTGCTGTAAATTGGCTGTTTCTGATGCTATGATTTGGTAACTTCCCTTACATTCAAAGTTCTACAGTAGGTATTTTTCGGATTGAATAACCTTCATTTTCTAATGTAGTGATGGATTGTCTTATCTCTTTAATTAACCAAATGTTTCTACAATATGGATTTGTACAGTATTTGAAGTAGCACTAATAGGGCTATTGACTCACCCTTTCCTTTACACAAGACAACTGATGGTCTAAAGCATATTAAGAGCGAAATTATTGATACAAATTAACTCTTGAGAAGACGAATTGAAAACCATTCCAAGTGAATACCTCATGAATCTGATGAGAGAATGCCATGAGTGTGCAAAGCTAAACGAAGCTACATTGGACAATTCAAAATATAAAACATATTCTATATTCTATATTTATATAACACTTTTTTGTTAGATAATTTTATGTGTGCTTTCATATTTTGGATGTCTTCAGTGTTAAGGTACAAAATAATAAAAAATAAGTGAAAAACACTAAAAGAAATGGTGTGTCCAAACTTTTGACTGGGAGTGTACATGTAAAAAAAAATTAAGTAATAAATAAAAAAAATAAAAATAAAAAAAAGATATATATATATATATATATATATATATATATATATATATATATATATATATATATATATATATATATATATATTCTTATCATAACTGTGTTGTGTTTACAGTTGTTTGGTATCCATGAGATCAAGTATTTTTAGCATAAGATCAAAAGGTCAAACAATGACATTTTTCACCGCCTTCTTTGCTCATATTTTACAAGGTTAATAATATTAGTGGGGGAACTAGATATAGTTTATTCAAATACTAAGAGTGTACAAGAGCCTCAACTTATGCCCAACATGCAACGTTACTTCAGGTAGCTCCAAAGCCCTTTGCTTGATCCAGAGCTTGGTTGACTTTGTAAAGTGTGACAAAATTACACATAACAGTTCTATAGTAGCAAAAAATATAATAAAAACTGCGAATTACACTAGTTGTTAAGTAATAAATTAAAGAGAGTAGTACGTATGTCAGTTTTTATGTAACTGGAATGCTTTGATAGTTTTGTGGATAGATACTGATTAAATAATTTGCTTAAATCTTACAATGTTTATGTCACTAATAATTTTTAAATTTGTTTTTCTAATGAATTTGTCTGTTTTAAAAAAAACTTAAATAAAAATCTTCAGTTCGACTAAGCATGTTTTTGTAATTTGTGCTGAAAATTTTTGTTAATATGCACGTGTAAATTGGTAAACAGACATGATAATCTGACATGCAAAGCACATGAGAAAATCATTTGCTTTGCATGTCAGATTATCACATGCAAACATATGAGAAAATTATTTGAACCAAACCATGTGCTTTAAGATATAGCAATATACTGTAGTCAACATGTGACATAAAATATAATAGTTAAAGTGTCTAATTGCAACCTCACTGTGTGAGTCATGTAATTTCCCAAGAACTCTAACATATTTTGTCATTATATTACATAATGACTTAACATCTTCTTGTTCTTCTTGTTCTTCTTGTTTTGGCTGCTCCCATTAGGGGTCGCCACAGCGGATCATCTGTCTCCGTACTTCTCTGTCCTCTACATCTGCCTTTTTTAAACCAACTGCTAGCATGTTTTTTCTTCACCACATCCATAAACCTCCTCTTTGGCCTTCATCTTTTCTTCTACCGCATTCTTCTACCGATATACTCCATGTCCCTCCTCTGCACATCTCAATCTAGCCTCCCTCACCTTGTTACATAATCTTATAAATTAATGTACTGGAACCTCTTTGGTTATGATTCGGAGTTTATTAGATTTATTAGAGTAATTTGTAAATTGCCCATTCAAGTTTAAATGTTAAAATTAATCATAGACACATCATTGCAGCCACATTCCAGAACTTACATATGTAACAGTTAAACAAAAGGCAAGTCAAGTCAAGAAGCTTTTATTGTCATTTCAACCACATAAAGCTAATGCATTACACAATGAAATGAAACATTGTTCCTCCTGTACCCCAGTACTACATACAACAGTAATCACAGAAAACAGAAAACACTAGTAAGTGTCCTCGCCACATAAAGTGCATTGTGTGTATCCTGGTGCAAACAGTGCAAAGACAACACAAAACAGTGCAAGACAACACAAGACAGTGCAAGACAATACAGGACAGGACAGTGTAAGACAAATACACAAAACACAAAATACAAAAAAGTGAACAGTAAAAAAATGGAAACAAAATGTTGTGCAAAAGAGCAATAGCAGCAATCCAGAAAAGATGTGCAAAAACGGCATGTAAACAGTTTATGGTAATTAAGTGATGTAATGTGAGGCAAATGTTTGCATTTAGAAATGATCTACAACCCTGGATTTAATTCTATGATCACCTGAACTATTCTTGGATTAACTAAGACAACATAATGAATCACTTTCCTGTCTAAAAGAAAGCAGTAAATCTGGATCAGTGAAAAATCTTCAACCCGCTTCTGTGCTCAACTTGTTTTCAGATGACTTCACATGGGTAGATCTCATGAAAAAAAAATACAAGAACACATACAGTAATGAACAAAAGTAAGCTATCTGCTTGTGTAATGAGACAAAAACTTGAAGCTGACAACTCTTTCATGATCATCAGTTTCAGAAAAAGGTGTTTCTTACTCCCCCGCTGCAAAACATATTCCCACCAGAAATGACACCACTATTTTGAGAATCAACATAATCACCAAAAAAGTCCCTTACTACTTTCAATGACACTGCTAATAATGCCAAAGGCACAGCTAATGCACTTGCACATTTTCCCCATTACTTCACTTATGTAACTTTTCAGTTCAAGCAGAGGCAATAGTACATTGTGCAAAGTCACTTACAGCAAGTTTTTTCCACTCATAGAGTTGGAACCCATTACATCACAGTCAATCCCTTTTCTAGAATTTCCATTCACAATGGAAAAAGATAGATGTAATTTATTCCCACATACATCAGATGCAGTGAAATTCTTTTGTTTAAATATAATACCTTATAAGAGTGGGTCAGAGCATAATAGAAATCGCATCATGCAATGGAAAAAGGTTGTTAGGGCTATTTAAAATAGGTATATAATATTTTATTTAAAATAGAATAGACATTCTATTTTTAAATATTTATTGATTGAAATATTTTTTTTTTATTTGAAGCTATTATTTTTTTAGCTTATAGGCCAATGAATATCCCTCTTGCAATACAAAAGACCTCAAGACCTTTGAAGGTGTGCTTAATTTTTTGCAGTGTGGCATGGTGCATTAACCTGCTTAGATTGCCCAATGAATACCGTTTCCATGAAGGGGTGTTCTCAGTCTGCAACAATGTTTAAGTCGGTGGTCCTGACAATGTAACAGCCACATAAATTACCGGACCTAAGGTTGCCCAGCAGTTAAACAGAGCATAACATTAACTTTGCCAGCTTGCCCCTTTACCCATATAGTATCCTGAGTTTGTGTTCACACATGCACCCAGACTTTCACATGATGTTAAAGAAAATTAGATTCTTAAGCCAAAGGACACCTTCTTCCTTTACTTAATGGTTGGTTTTCTGATGCTTATGCCCATTGTAGGTACATTGCAATCATTAGCATGGGCATTCTGATTGGTTTGCAGCTATAAGTTCAATATAGCATACCAATTTGTCTTTCTGTGTTCTGACACCTTATTATTATAGCTTGAGAGCTAGGATTGGACCAGGCTGGCTAGCATCTGCTCACCTCTGAACCACTGCATATCAGGAACACCCAGATGATGATTTGTGTTGGTAATTATTAGAGTTACTTAAATCCTTATGTTTGCCAATTCCTCTTGCTTCAAACTTTAGGAAATTACTGTTCACTTACAGGCTAACATACCCCCTCACAAGTGCCACTGTAATGACAATCATGTTATTCACTTTACCTATCAGGTTATATGTGGTTTACATTTAGCTAATTGGTGTATATGTGCACTTGAATATCTGTCAGTAAGGCAAAGGAAGCACACCAGTGTTGTCTTGTACCTTGTCTAGTTTTATGTAATTTACAATAGTGTCTAAAAATCAGTTGTATGTTAAGATAGCAGTGAAAATGTTTGGTGGAATTAGCTATCATACAAAATTGTTATACAAATTGTTTTCCTTATTTGTACAATTAAATTGTGTCACAAGATTGAAGATTTCACTTGGATGTCAGACAAAAGAACAAAATTATTATTATTTTTTTAAAGTTTTAATTTGTCCAGTATTAGTGCCATGATACCCTAGGATTCTTGATTTTGGATAAATTGAGTGCAGAAATATGTGGTCCTCTGATGTTGTAGCACATCCACTTCAAGTCTTCTGAGATGTGTTTAAAGGTGCTTGGTTGGTAATAAAACTTACTGTAGACTTCCTCTCAGTTCAGACTAGTCTCATCATTCTTCTCTACCTATCTCAGAAATTAGTTGTTTAAACTTTAGCCTGCAGACCCTCTAATCACAGGATGGTGCTTACAGTGTTTTTCACACACTTATTTGTACAATCTAACATTTTTTTTAAGGAAATTAGCAGTTTCTAAAATATTCAAACAGTCGCACTAGCACCAACCACTATGCTAAAGTCACAGAGATTTAGGTAACAGATATGCTAGTTATATAAATCTGTCACAGGAACGCTGTGTGTTAGAAAGTAAGTAATGGAAATCAAAAGTTTCGGTCAAAACTGGACTTTTTGGTATAAATAATGACTTTCACCCAAAACTGGAAAATACCCAGTTCAGATATTTATGGTAACTGAGACAAAAAAGATTTACCCTGTTGACAAAAAAAAAACATGCTCTTGAGAAAGAGTGGATGCTACCCTACATTTTATACTTCCTCTTTTTTGTATATATTTAAGATTACGGCTTGATCTTGAAAGATCAGTCACTCAGACACACAGAAAATGCTGAATAACACTGTAACACTGATGAGGAGCCTGGCTGCCATAGTCATTATTGCTTTTTCCAGCTGGACTGTAACAGGTAGTGGAATTTATCATATTTGATATTGTTTTAATGTTGTGTACTTGTGATGGGATACTTGTGAAAGTTTGCTAAAGAAAGCTTTTATACATGTGTTGGTTTTTTTTGTATTCTAAAATGTTGACTTTGGTGTATATTCAATTAGATGCGGAGAAAGTGAGCCCTTGCTGTGTTGCTGTCTCCAGATACATGGAGAATATTCCCATTACAGGTTACAAATTACAGGAGAGAAACATACCATGCGTTAAGGCTGTCATGTAAGTACAGTAACTCTACAAACGCAAAAATCTAAACAAAAAAAAGTAGTATATGAAATATACTAGTATATTCATTGTTATTATGACCTGTCTATTGCAGTTTTAAGACAGAAAAAGGACAGTTTTGCATTGATCCAAATCAACCCTGGGTGAAGAGGAAGATTATTGAGTTTAGGTAAGTTTTCAGTATTATAAGACACAAAACTGAAATACTATATATAAAGATAAAATAGTTTTTTTAACAGAAAAGTGTTTAGACCTGTGTCATTACATGTCAAATATATGTTTTTTTTTTTTCTAGGAAGTCACTTAAGAACAAAATATCTCCAACCTCTGCCCCACTGAATCAGACTTCCTCAGCAACAGAAAATTCAACTGTGCACTCCGGAGGAAAAACAACAAACCACAGCTCACTTCACTAAATAATAAATCGCAGTGATGTCTCTAACATGTAAAGCTAGGTTTATATTGTGTTTTAGTTTTCACTTTTTATTTATGCTTTTCTAAAATAACCTTATAAAATATCAGACTAGTTAATGTACTTATATGCAATAAATTATAATTTTTAGCTGAATACTAAGATTTGCTGTTGTTATATACAAATGCAACAAACATCATTCACAAATTCTGTTACATTTATGTTCACCCACATACACCTCATGAAGTATTCATATATGAGACTATGCTGTAATAATTTTCTCCTTGGAACTGATTCATTTTCTAGATTTAGCATCTTGCTCTTGACTGTGCTAGTTCAGAGGAACACAACCACCAGGTCATGACTCATTAATAGTTCATGGAAGAGTTGCTCTGTATGTACTGTATACAGTGCATTCAGAAGGTATTCCAGCCCCATTTAGTTTTTTCAATTTTGTGTTGTTGTAGCCTGATACTAAAAACATTCATATTTATTTTTTCTTCTTTAATCTACACTCAGTACCCCAAAATGAATGGGAGAAGAATTCTAAGATTGTCTGTAAGACTTTTTTTCAAATAAAAAAAGCTGAAATATTACATGTACATAAGTTTTCATACCTTTTACTCATTACTTACAAACCAGATTCCAAAAATGTTGGGACACTGTACAAATTGTGAATAAAAAAGTAATGCAATAATTTACAAATCTCATAAACTTATATTTTATTCACAATAGAATATCGATAACATATATGTTAAAAGTGAGACATTTTGAAATGTCATGCCAAATATTGGCTCATTTTGGATTTCATGAGAGCTACACATTCCAAAAAAGTTTAGACAAGTAGCAATAAGAAGCCAAAAAAGTTAAATGTACATATAAGGAACAGCTGGAGGACCAATTTGCAACTTATTAGGTCAATTGGCAACATCATTGGGTATAAAAAAGAGCCTCTCAGAGTGGTAGTGTCTCTCAGAGGTCAAGATGGGCAGAGGATCACCAATTCCCCCGATGCTGCGGTGAAAAATAGTGGAGCAATATCAGAAAGTAGTTTCTCAAAGAAAAATTGCAAAGAGTTTGAAGTTCTCTGTGCAATCTCTGTGCGTAAGGGTCAAGGCCGGAAAACCATACTGGATGCCCGTGATCTTCGGGCCCTTAGACGGCACTGCATCACATACAGGAATGCTACTCTAATGGAAATCACAACATGGGCTCAGGAATACTTCCAAAATACATTGTCGGTGAACACAATCCACCGTGCCATTCGACGTTGCCGGCTAAAACTCTATAGGTAAAAAAAAGCCATATTCAAACATGCACAGGTGTTTTCTCTGGGCCAAGGCTCATTTAAAATGGACTGTGAGAAAGTGGAAAACTGTTCTGTGATCAGACAAATCAAAATTTGAAGTTTGTTTTGGAAGATTGGGACACCATGTCATCCGGACTAAAGAGAATAAGGACAAGCCAAGTTGTTATCAGCGCTCAGTTCAGAAGCCTGCATCTCTGATGGTATGGGGTTGCATGAGTGCGTGTGTCATGGGCAGCTTACACATCTGGAAAGGCACCATCAATGCTGAAAGGTATATCCAAGTTCTAAAACAACATATGCTCCTATCCAAATGTCGTCTCTTTCAGGGAAGACCTTGCATTTTCCAACATGACGATGCCAGACCACATACTGCAGCAATTACATCATGGCTGCATAGAAGAAGTATCCGGGTACTGAAATGGCCAGCCTGCAATCCAGATCTTTCACCAATAGAAAACATTTGGCGCATCATAAAGAGGAAGATGAAACAAAGAAGACCTAAGACAATTGAGCAACTAGAAGCCTGTATTAGACAAGAATGGGACAACATTCCTATTCCTAAACTTGAGAAACTTGTCTCCTCAGTTCTCAGACGTTTGCAGACTGTTATAAAAAGAAGAGGGGATGCCACTCAGTGGTAAATATGGTTCAACCTTTTTAAAACGTGTTGATGCCATGAAATTTAAAATCAACTTATTTTTCCCTTAAAATAATACAATTTCTTAGTTTGAACATTTGATATGTCATCTGTGTTGTATTCTGAATAAAATATTGAAATTTGAAACTTCCACATCATTGCATTCTGTTTTTATTCACAATTTGTACAGTGTCCTAACTTTTTTGGAGTCGGGTTTGTAGTTTAAGCACCTTTGGAAGCAATTATAGCCTTGAGTCTTTTTGGGTATAATGCATCAAGCTTTGGACACCTGGATTGGGGGATTCTCTGCTATTCTCTGGTCTCTCCAGAGATGTTCAATAGTTAGGCTCTGGCTGGGCCAGTCCAGGGCATTCATACAGTCTCTGAACTACTCCTGTGTTTTTTTGGCTGTGTGCTCAAGGTTGTTGTCATGTAGGAAGATAAACATTTGGCCCAGACTAATAGGGCTTAGGTCTGGAGACATATTTGGCCACTCCATCACCTTCACCTTCAGTAAGGCAGATTTCATCTTAGAGGTGTGTTTGGGGTTGTTTTTTATTTTGGAAAACTGCCGTTTGGCCTGATTTCTGCAGAGAGGGCAACATGTTCTGCTCTAGAATGTTGCAGTACATGTTGGTCTCTAAACCATACAACATAGCAGGTCTAACCTTAGTCCTATAAACTTTCCCTTTCACTCTTGCAGACATCCTTTTATCACAAATCTTATCAACACTCTCTCTCAACACTCTGTATTTTGGGAATAAGTTAATTTTTTAATTGCAAAGAGGGACTTTGCAAATAATTGCAATTCATCTGATCACTCTTCATAACTTTCTGGAATATATGCTAAATTAATATTTGTGTCATTTTCCCAAAATTTTGGCCATGGCTGTACTACTACTGACATATAAAGCACTGAATGAATAGTCTCATGCCACAGTATCTGACCAAACTTTTGGTCCAATATGATCCACCACACCTACTTCAATCAAAAGATGCAGGCTATTGGTTGGGACCTAAAATAGTGAAGAGTACAACAAGCAGCAGAGCTTTCTCTTATAAAATCCTACAGTTATGGAAAAGCCTTCCGATTAGTGTTTGGGACTCAGACATGGTATAAGTATTTAAGTCCAGGTTGAAAACATTTTTGTTTAGTCAAGTCTTTTGTGAATAGGTTTTTTTTTAGGTAAAGGATCAGATCTGGAAGGATCATGTATATAGAATGTTTTGGTGAACTGGGATGCTTTAATGTTCCTTCAACACAAGATTGTTGATTGTGGTTATCTGGTCTCTTATCCCAAAGATGCCACATCTGTCCTACCTGGTTTGCCTTTTTAGAAGTGCTACCATACCAAGTCTTGACATAGTCCCCTCTTGCACCTTGATCACACTGTATAGTGTCTATAATTTTTAGATACATTACAAATACCGTATTTTCTGGACTATAAGCCGCTACTTTTTTCCCACTCATTGAACCCCGCGGCTTAAACAATAAAGCGGCTAATTTATGGATTTTCTGGGTTTTTCCCGTTTTCACAAGCTTCAAGCCAAAAAACTCAACCCCATAACATTAGACCAATGAAACTGCCAAACGGGTTCAGGTAAACCAATGAAATTCTTTATATTAAATCACGATCCCACTGAATCGGGCCGCACCACATCATAATTATGGAATATGGATGAGGTTCCTCTGACATTTGACCTGCCTCTTACTCGGACTGTCAACAGGAAATGCGAATCATTCTTCACGCTGAAAACAACCGGGCATGAAAAAACGCACTTCACCTGTGTTCTGAGCTGCACGGCATCGGGAGAAAAGCTTCACCGATGGTGATTTTTAAACGCACAACGATGCCAAAAGAAAACTATCGAGAGAGATTGTTGTGAAAGGAAGGAGGAAGACAGTGAACAATGACTTTCTTGGTAGGCTACTGTTAAAATACAAGTTGTGTAACAGACACTGTCTTTCGTTAAAGCATGTGTAAAGTTCATTAGTTTCACTGTGCGGCTTATAGACAGGTGCAGCTTGTTTATGTTCAAAATAAAAATCTTTGTCAAATTCAGTGGGTGCAGCTTATATTTGGGTGTGCTTAATAGTCCGGAAATTACGGTACATAATAATTTATTTTTATTTTAATTTGTCACCCTTCTACTCACCTTCTCAGTCTCTCTCTCTCTCTCTCTCTCTCTCTTTCTCGTTCTCATTCTTTCTCTCTGACCCCTTGGTGTACAAAATGTTGAAGACCACTGTTCTAGAAATACATCACTTTTCCACTTTTGCTTTACTATACCTTCACCTTATCCATATTTGTTGCCTAAAAACGTGTGTTGTAAAAGTATAAAAGATATATAAGGTACATGTTATAGCTCATAGCTTTATGTGTTTCCCTTGGAACTAAAAAATGCTATAGGTATTAGTGCAACAAGGTTTGACCTGCACATTTAAAGTCTCTATAACACTACTTTACAAATGTAACAACGGTATAGCAAGCAACTACAATCAAGTTTTGTATTAGAGCTTATGTTCTTGTGTTTTTTTTTTTCTCCTCACAACATTTTTGTTTGTTCAGCTGTAAACAAATGCTTTTCTGCTGAGTGTGTTCCTGAAGTTTCAGTATCAACTAGAGGTGTTAGCCATATTTTGAATCTGTGGTCAATCGCCAGAAAAAAATGCAGTGCTACAATTAAAGTGGTGAAATGCATTTGGCACGCTACTTATTTTCCTGTTGCTCTGCCTCAGTAATAAAAGAGAGGCATCCTCACAATTAACAAGCATTAGCTAAAACCTATCACCTGAGTGATCAACCCACTGAGAATAATGGATTGCAAGAATTGGCGCACTTTTTTGATTGTGCTGCTTGCGCTTTCTGGAAGCATCACCCCTGCATCTGGTACCTGTAAGTATCCCTGCAGGACAATGCATCACTAAATCCCTTCTATGTAAAGATATTTCTCTTTATCTAGAAAAACTATAAGCTATTGTATAGATATTTGCTTGCTGTTGGAAATTTATACTATCTTTTATGCTAAAGTACATTCACAGACACATAAATGATTTACACATTATAGAAGTGCAAAAGCTTCAGAGGTTTTACTGTGTCAATTGTATACTTTTAACTATAATTGAATTTCCGGGCATTAAAAATCTTTATTTTTTGAACCTTTTCAAGATCGTCGACCTTCCAAAGTTGGACTCGTGTGCTGTGAGGCAGTTTCCAGAGCAATGATACCGGCTCATGTAGAGCTTACTGCATACATGCGCCAGAATGCCCTGAAACCTTGTGTGGAAGCTATCATGTAAATCCTACCAAAACTCAATGATATTTCAAAAAGACAATTATTTAGAAAAATCACTATGGAATACTAAAAAAAGTAAACAATATTTCCTGTTTTTCTTTTGATTCTTTGTAGATTTTTGTCTGAGAATGAAAAATATTGCTCGGACCCTGCTGCACGCTGGATCTCAAAGAAACTGAAAGGTATTGCATGGACATCAAGTCACTCTACCTTTCCAAATATTACTCTAAAGTCTGCTTGTGTAATGCCAGTGTTTATCTTAATGGGATACACATGTACAAATTTCACATTATTCTACAAATACAGATTAGAATAAATAAAATATAGCACATCATTACTAACTAATGAACTTTTCTGTCATACAATGCATGTCTGAAATAGTACAATGTCATGTTGTTGACTTAGGATGTATCTGAAACTTGCAAATTGCAACTGAAAAGTTAATCTTAACCTTGTTTTATAGTTGAATTTGCCTGACCAGATGTCATCTGATCTTTCTTACAGGTTTGAAACAGATCAAGGACTGAAAATGCCAGACAACTTGCTTGCAGCAGCTTTCCTGATTTTTTTTCTGACACATATTAAGAAAAGGTTGCATTACTTTTATTTTTACTAATTTTGCATTATTCCTTATATTGTTATGCCACTTTGTGCATGGACTATTAATAATAAAATTTTATTTTGAATTTAAGTTTTCTACCATTTTATGTGATTATTATAGTTTTCAATAATGTAAACATATAAAACTATCTGATTAGTAAAATTATGATGCAGAGAAATACATAAAATTTTAATTCTTACATAAAGGACATGTAGTACACATTTTACTACATTCTTAGAAGCTTCAGGGCTTCCTTGTTGTTCCCCTATATAAATTCCTCAAATTATTGCTTATTATTTAGGATTAACAAAATTGCAGAGAAAACTTATGAAGACAACCCCAGAATTATGTTATGCAGAAATTAAATTGTATTTTTACCACTAGGGTTAAATGCATGTAAACAGTCTACATTATAATAAGAATAAGAATAAGAATAAGAATAATAAAACACTTGCTAAATGTGTCATTTTGTTGCTTTTGCAATTTAGTGACAAATGATTTTATCAGATCTAATCAAAATATGATACTGCAATTTTTTATTACATTTTAATGCAAACTATGTTCAATGACCGAGAAAGCTTTAAAGCTAATATAACACACCACCTTTACTATAAACCAGGAATTATTTGGAAAAAAAGATGAATTAGTAAGGCTTTTATTTGGTATTTGAAAGCAAGCTAATGGCTATGTTTCTTTGTATTACCTGGTGTGGATTTTAGCCAATGTGCTAACACTAGGTTTTGTCAAACAAAATAAAAAGACTAATTATTTAAATGCACAGTTAACACTGGTCAGAAATAAATGCTTAAAACTATGAGGCATTATCTCTCCTGAGGAATTCTGACTGATCATGCTTGTTGCCACAGGAACCCTTGAACAACCCTACGTTTTTCTTTAGAAAGTATGACCAAATCTACCCAGGTAGATTTGCCCAGGTTCTACAAACATTCGGATGCTTGTTTATAAGATATTATGCTAATGAGAATCGTGGATGAATGCATAAATTGAAAAATGCATAGGGATAAATTGACAGATGGATGAACATACAAAGATCACAAAAACCTAATTCCTTCACCACATAGAGGCAAAACATTTAAACCAATAAAATAAAAGAGCCTATGGGCACTTTGATTAGCATAGAACTGGTATTAATACAATATGAGTCAATGATTATAAAGTCACTGAATCTGAAATTAATTTGTAAATGTTTTTTGTGAGGTAAATGTACGCATCCAAAAATTGCTAGAGAATAATTTTAGTGAGGTGAAATAAATTTAAAAAAGTAAAAAAAATTTAATAAATATTTGTTAGCATGATAATATAGATATCTAATCATTTGTGTTTCTCTCTTCCTGTTGCCCTTCTACTTTCTCTCTCCTTCTCTATCTCTCCCCATCTTTTTCTGCCGAGTTAAACATGCTCCTAAGGTACCAGTTACCAGTGATAGTAGCCGTTCATGTGTGTGTGTGTGTTTATGTATACAAAAACACTGCTCTCTAAGTGCATCACCTGACCACTTTCGCTCTACTGTACATCACAACCCATATTAGATGCCTACAGCTTATAACTTCTAATTGGAAAACATATGATTGTTGTCTATATAATATTTATTGTTGAAGCTTTATGTGTTTCCCTGGACACATAAAGAAAAAAAAAATGCTACAGGAATTAGTGCAGTTCAGTGGTTGGTGTTGCATGCTCTATGTCTCTAAAAGACTGCAGTAGTTTACAAATCTGACACTGCTAGCAAGCAACTACAATGACGTTTTCTCTTAGAGTTTATGTTCTTGCCATGCTTTTCTCTATTCACTTTTGTCCTTTGTCGAGCTCTAAACGCATGCTTTTCTGCAGAGTGTTCTGGAGTTTCAGTGTGAACTAGAGGTGTTAGCCATATTTCAAATCTGTGGTCAATCTCCAGGACAAAGAAATTTAGTGCTACAATTAATGTAGTGAAATTGTTATGGCACCCTACTTATTATCTGGTTGCTCTGCCTCAGTAATAAAAGAGAGGCATCCTCATAATTAACAAGCATTAGCTAAAACCAATTACCTGAGTGATCAACCCACTTAGAATCATGCTGGGTTGCAATATGAATTGGTGCATTTTTGGTTTTGTTGCTTGCACTTTCTGGATGAATCACTGCTGCATCTGTTACCTGTAAGTATCCCTGCTAGACAATGCATCACTAAATCCCTTCTATGTAAAGACATTTCTTTTCATCTAGAGAAAAAAGACCTAAACAATTGTATGTATATTTGGTTGCTGTCGGAAATGTATACTACTTTATATGCTACATTCACATGCGCAAACATGCTTTACATATTGTTTAAGTGCAAAACATTTGAAAATGTTGAGTTTTGAAGATGTGTTTGAATTCAGAGGTTTCACTGTAACATTTGGATACAGTTAGCTATAATTGAATTTCATAACATAAAAATGGTTATTTATTTATTTAGTAAAAATGCCATATTGCTGACCTAGCAGGGTTGGTCTAATGTGCTTTGAGGCAGTGTTTAGAGCAATAATACAAGCTCATGTAGAGCTTACTGCATACAAGAACCAAAATGCCCAGAAACGTTGTGTAAATCCTACTAAAAATCTAACATTTTCAAAGTAAAACTGATAAAAAAAAATCACAGTAGAAGACCGGAAATAATGTAAGTCTTATTTTACTTTATTTTACATTCTTTGTAGATTTTTTTTTTTTTTCATGAAAAATGTTGCTCTTACCTTGCTGCACCCTGAATCCTAAAGAAACTGAAAGGTATTGCAAGAACGTTATGTCACGCTAACTTTAAATCTAGTATTCTAAAGTCTATTATATAATGCATATTGTCAGAAATCTTACAGTAACAGGATGTGGATTTAGGATATAAATTAATCTTGATATAAATTGCAACTCAAATGCTAAACTTAACCTTAACTCAAACTTAAACTTAACTTTGTTTTTTTTTTTAGTTTAACTAGACTGACTTCCATCTGTCTTGTTTTTCTTTTCTTTTTTTTTACAGGTTTAAAAGAGATCAATGAATTTATATGCCAGACCTTCCTGTTTATTTATTTATTATTTTTTACTGTAAGCTTTACTGTATCCCTTTAAAGCCTTTATATCCTTCTATGTGATTCCTCTGGGATTTAGAATATTGTAGTGTACTGATACAACTATTTGATTAATAAAATAATAATAATGCAGAGTACTACAATTTGCCCTTAAAACTTTATTCTTCTAAAAAAAAGGACATGTAAAGTGTACTTTAGTACACGTTTACTACATTCTTAGAAATGTCAAGGCTTCTTTGTTGTTTCCCTATATAAATTCAAACAAATGAGTGTTTCTCTATTATTAAGGATGACAATTACATTAATACTAAGTCTAGAAAGAATTTATCAAAACAACTTATATTAAAAATGTGTAACATCTGGGTAATTGATGGCAAACTCAATAAATAAAATATCTGCACATTTTATTATAACCATTTGAAATGTTTGCGTTGTCACCACCAGTGTTGGGCAACAATAATTTTAAAAGTAACGCATTACAATATTGAGTTACTCCCCAAAAAAGTAACAAATTGCGTTACTTAGTTATTTTTTATATAAAGTAATGCGTTATATTACTTGTGCATTACTTTTGCATTACTTGTATCTCTTTTACGCCTTACAGGTGTAACAGGTGTAATATAGATAATTGCCATTAAGAAATCAGTTATATTAGGGCAAAAGACATGTCTTAAACATTTAAAATGCTTAATAACTTCTGAGAACAATACGATGATCGAGTAAATTTTGACCAGAAGGCTGAACACTTTCCAGTCGCACTTCTGTACACTGCTTTTCAATCTGCCTTCGCCATCAGTAATGTAACTATCTTTCGTGTTTATAAGGTTAAGGGTGTGGGATGCACACCGGTGATGTGGAGGGAGAACATACCTTTCGCTGTCATCACGTAAAACATCGTGCAATTCCGTAAATATGACCTCGTCCTCGTCTACATCATTCTCTGCTTCATCATCAGCTTGAAATATTCTCAACGCTTTTTACAAAGTTCGCGCTATTATCAGTGACCGTGGCAGTTTATCTTCCCACAAAGAGCAAATGAGCTGTGAATTTGCTCTCTTTCTCCGCTGCGATGGCATCGTACATGTGTCTCCCACGGAGAACTTTTATTCTGAGCAGTCCATAGATCTGCAGATGTCGGCAAAAGTTTTCTATATTTCTGTCTCCATTTCCATATATGCAACATTGCATAATGTTGCATATATTCAACATTACACACACACACACACACACACACACACACACACATCTGTAGTGCTGTGCTTTACATGCAGATGTTTTTTTTGCAGTTGACAAGAGCTTTTCACCAACACATAATCTACACTTAATGATTATTCCTTTCTCCTTTTCCTTGACTATTTCAAAATAATAAGAATTCTTCCATCACAGTAAAGTAATTCTCTGGTTTGCCATCTCCGCTTCTGACCAGCTTCTGTTCCCGTTGCTCGCACGTATGAGTGCGTGACTATGTTAATTTTAATTCAGTATTTATTTTTTTATGCAAAATAATTTAACTGAAAAGTAACTCGCATTACTTTTTTTAAAAAGTAACTCAGATATTAATGTGAGATTTGTGATAGTATAAACACTGGAACTACTTTAGCAGCAATTTGTCAAAACAGCAGATTTTTGCAAACAGTTAAGGAGTTAAATGGTTAATTTGTTCATATTTCTTTGTGTGTGTGTGCATGTGTGTGTGTGTGTGTGTGTGAGAGAGAGAGAGAGAGAGAGAGAGAGAGAGAGAGAGAGAGATAGAAAGTCCAGTCCCCTTGTATTAAGTAGTCTGCCACCTTCAATGCTGCAGAAATGTTTCTGTACACTTCCCCAGATCTGTGCTTCTATACAATCTTGGCTCAGAGGTCTACATACAATTCCTTGGGCTTTATGGCCTGGTTTGTGCTCTGACATGCACTGTTAACTAGGGGAACTAATATAGACAGGTGTGTGCCTTTACAAATCATGTCTTATCAACTGAATTTACCACAGGTGGACTCCAATCAAGTTGTAGAAACATCTCAAGAATGATTAGTGTAAACCATGATGCACTAATTATGAGTGTCATGGCAAAGGCTGTGAATACTTACTGTACATATATATATATATATATATATATATAAACACACTATATGGACAAAAAGTAAAAATAAAATAATATATATATATATATATATATATATATTTTTTTTTTTTTTTTACTTTTTGTCCATATAGTGTGTTTTATATATATATATATATATATATATATATATACAGTGCCCTCCACAATTATTGGCACCCCTGTTTAAGATGTGGTCGTGGACTTCTAAAAATTCTCCTTTTTTTTAAAACAACATAGAACCCAAATGCAAAAAGAGAAAATCCAACCTTTATTTAAGTACATTACTTTGGTGGTAAAAATCACACATTTAGAAAAAAAAAAACTTGAAATCATGTGTGCCACAATTATTGGCACCCTGATGTTAATACTTTGTACAACCTCCTTTTGCCAACAAGACAGCACTTAATCTCCTCCTATAACATTTCACAAGATTGGAGAACACAGAGAGAGGATTTTGACCATTCTTCTTTGCACAATCTTTCTAGATCATCCAGTGTCCTGGGTCCTCTCTTATGCACTCTTCTCTTTAGCTCGCCCCACAGGTTTTCGATTGGGTTGAGGTCTGGGGACTGAGATGGCCATGGGAGGACCTTGAGTTTGTGACTGCTGAACCACTTTTGTGTAGATTTTGCCACATGTTTTGGATCATTATCCTGCTGAAAGACCCAATGACGACCCATCTTCAGCTTTCTGGCAGAGGCCATCAGGTTTTTATTTAAAATATCCTGGTACTTCAAAGCGCTCATAATGCCATGCACCCTAACAAGGTTCCCAGGGCCTTTGGAAGAGAAACAGGCCCACAGCATCACAGATCCTCCACCATACTTCACGGTGGGCATGAGGTGCTTTTCGGCATACTCATCTTTTGTTTCGCCAGACCCACTTAGAGTGTTTGTTGCCAAAAGCTCAATCTTAGTCTCATCTGACCAAAGCACACGATCCCAGTTGAAGTCCCAGTACCGCTTAGCAAACTCCAGGCGTTTACGTTTGTGAGTGTTAGTGAGAAAAGGCTTTGCATGCCTCCCAAACAGCTTGTTGGCATGTAGAGGCGTCTGATGGTTGTTTTGGAGACTCTGTGACCCCAAGATGCCACTCTTTGATGCAATTCTGTGACGGTAAGCTTGGGAAATTTTTTTACTTCTCTTACCATCCTCCTCACTGTGCGTTGTGGCAAGATAAACTTGGGACCTCTTCCAGCCTTGTTTGTCACTGTTCCAGTTGTTTTAAACTTCTTAATGATTCCTCTGACTGTAGATACCGGCAAGTTAAGGCGAGTGGCTATTTTCTTGTAGCCATTGCCTGACTTATGAAGGTCGACACACATCTGCCTTACTTGAATGGTGTGTTCTCTTGTCTTTGCCATGTTGACAAATGGGTAAGAGAATTAGGCCTCTGTGTCACGTTATATTTATACCCCAGGGAAACAGGAAATCATGAATTACTAATTAAAAGTCCCTAGATACCCTGACCAACCTTTAAAACAATTAAATTTTTCAGAGGAATTGTTAGGGGTGCCAATAATTGTGGGACACATGATTTCAAGTTTTTTTTTTTCTCTAAATGTATGATTTTTTTTACCACCAAAGAAAAAAAAAAAGGAGAATTTTTAGAAGTCCACGACCACATCTTAAACAGGGGTGCCGATAATTGTGGAGGGCACTGTATATATACACACTATATGGAAAAAAGTATTGGGACACCTATTTTTCTTAGCCATATGTGGTTCTTTTCCAAAATGTAATTGCATTGTTGAAGGCAAACATTTGTATAGGATGTATTTAAATATGGTAGCATGAAACATTTCCGTTCAGACCCAATCCAACATGACAATCTCCCTGTGCACAAAGCAACATCCACGAAGATATGCTTTGAAAATCTCCTGCTATAGCGCTCTTTCCCTGAACCCTATTGAACACCTTTGGGATGAATTGGAATGCTGACTGCACCCCAGACCTCCTCACATTACTTACATCAATACTTTAATAACACACTTGTGTCTGAATGAGTACAAATCTCTGCAAACACACTTACATTTTCCCAGGATAGTGAAGGGATTTATAAGAGCAATTGGGAAAAAATATTGAATGCAATGCTCAAAAAGCACATACCATACTTATGATGATGTGCACGCAAACTTTTGGCAATAAACTCCTGCTCTAATACATCACCTGACCACTGCACTACTGTACTTATACCTGCATTCCTATTTTTCCCTAACACACTTTATTACTCCTAATTGGAAAACCTCTATTTGATGTAACATAATATTTATTGTAGAAGTCTAGATGAGATGAGGCATCTATAACTTTATACGTTTGTGCTTCCCTGCAAACTAAAAGATGCTACTTGCTATTATAGCAGTTCAACCGTTTGACATGCTTGCCCCATGAGTTTATAAGACATTTTACAAATCTGACAACAGTATAGCAAGCAACTACAATAAATTTTGTATAACAATTTATATCATGTTTTTTTTTTCCTTCACATCTTTTTTGTTTGTTCAGCGGTAAACATGTGCTTTTCTGCTGACTGTGTTTCTGGAGTTACAATGTGGGCTAGAGGTGTTAGCCATATTTCAGAACTGTGGTCAATCTCCAGAATGCAGAATGCAGTGATACAAATAGACGTGTCAAAACATTTATGACGTACTATATATTTTTCTCTTGCTCCACCTTGGTAATAAAAGAGAGGCATCCTCACAATTAAAGGGCATTAGCTGAAGCCAGTTATCTAAGTAATATTTCCACTTAGAACCATGCTGGATTGCAAAAAGAATTGTCACACTTTAATAGTTGTGCTGCTTGTACTTCTGGGATGCATCACTGCTGCATCTGGTAACTGTAAGTATCCTTGCAATACAATGAATTACTTAATACCTTCTATGTAAACACAATTATCTTCATCTAGAGTAAAAGAGAACAAAAACATCTTTAAATTCAGAGGTTTTACTGTGACATTTTGATACTGCTCGCTACAATGTAATTTCTTGACTTAAAAATAGTTCTTTATTTTGTACAAAACTAATTCTGTCTCAGATCGCCGACCTACCAGAGTTGGTCTCATATGCTGTGAGGCAGTTTCCAGAGCAATGATACCAGCTCATATAAAGCTTACTGCATACAAGCGCCAGAATGCCCTGAAACCTTGTGTGGAAGCTGTCATGTAAATATTACTAAAACTTTATAACATTTTTAAAAACTCTTAAAAAGAAAATCACTATGGAAAACTAAAAAATAATGTAAATAATATTTTTTTTTTTTTTTATTCTTTGTAGATTTTTCTCTGAGAATGAAAAATACTGCTCTGACCCTGCTGCACGCTGGATCTCAAAAAAAGTGAAAGGTATTGCATGAACATCAAGTCTCTCTTTTAAACTATTACTTTAAAGACAACCTGTGTGATGTCAGTGTTTATCTTAATTAGATAAATATGTGAAAATATTACCTTATTTTACAGCTAAAGATTAAATAATAATAAAATATAGGACATTATTAACTTAGTGACACATTCACTGACTGATCAACTGAAATATTACAAATCAGGATGTGGATTTAAGATGTAAATAAATCTTGTGATAATTGCAACTAAAAAGCTAGACGTAACCTAATCTAGTTTTAACCTAATTTCTAGTTTTAGTTTGGTAATTCGTCTGAATTCAGTTGTTCTGGTTCTAACTCTGATCTTTCTTACAGGTTTGAAGGAGATCAAGGAATGAAAACATCAATCATATTTTTTTTGCATCAACCTTTTTGTTTTTATGCATAGACAATAAAAAAGTTGCATTGTTTACCTTTTCAAATTTTATCATGACTGTAAGCTTTGCTATAACCCTTTAAAGCCTTCCTATAATTTTTAGGTGATTCCACCAGATTTAAATAGTTCACTGTTTAAAATAATGTGAACGCCAAACAAATTGATTAAAACAAATTAAATACGACATGTTACACTTTAAAGTACATTAGAGTATTTACTTACTTGGTACATATTTAATGCAACTACTTTGTCATTCCATTATGTATCATTAAGGACAAGTAGAATGCTACCAAATCCTGAGAGAGCTTATGAAAAGAACTTCTATTAAAAATGTGTAATATTTCGCTAATGTATTTCAAAATGTAATTTAATTTAAATATTCAATGTAATAAAAAAAGAATTTCCTTGCAAAATGTGTTATTTTGTTTCTTATTGCACTTTGATGTCAATTGATTTTATCGGATCACTACATTTAATGTACTTAAAACTTATATTGTCAATGCATCTATAATATGATTTATATTACTTTAAAACAATAAAGAAGCAGGTATGGAACCATGTGCAGACTAATTTCTAAAATAAAATGTAATGAAATGTCCAGTGACCAAACAAGCTCGTAGACTATTATTTTACAAATCCACTTTCTATAGACCAATAAGTAGCTGGAAAAGAATTGGTGAGACTTTTTTTTTCTCAAGACTGCCAACTAATGACCGTGTTTCTTTTAATAATTGTGTGGAATTTAGCTTCTGTGCTAACACTATCTGGGATTTGTTAAACAAAATAAAAAATAACTAATAAAATATACAGTGAATACTGATCAGAAAAAAATGGTCAAAACTATGAGACATTATCTCTCCTAAAGAATTCTCATTTACCCTGCTTGTGTCCACAGAAACTCCACAGGAACTGCTTCTACAAAAATTCAGCTGCTTCATTTTAAGATATCATGGTGGTCTAGTGGTTAGGATGCGGCGCTCTCACCGCTGCGGCCCGGGTTCGATCCCCGGTCAGGAAACCAACCCCAGCCGTTAGGGTTGCACAAGCCTTAGTGCCGGGTCCAATCCCGGATAAATGGGGAGGGTTGTGTTAGGAAGAGCATCCAGCGTAAAAACATACCAAATCAAACATTGTGATGATCTGCTGTGGCGACCCCTAATGGGAGAAGCCGAAAGAAAGTTTATGCTAATAAGAATATTGGATGGATGAACAGATAGAAAAATGCATATGGATGAATGGATAGATGGAAATAAATACAAACAACGTGAAACTATAATTCCTTCTGAACCTAGTGGCAGAGGCCAAATCGTTAAAACAATTAAATAGGTGGGCCTATGGGCACCTTGATTAGCATACAATTGGAACTCACAGAATATGAGCCAATGGATATTAAAAAGTTAAAGAATCAGAAATAAATTTACCAAATGTATTTGTGGGGTAAATGTATGGGTCCAGAAATTTCCGAAAATCATTTTGGTGGGATAAAATAAAATAACAAATAATTCAAAATAAAATCATGATTGTTTTCATTGATCTGTAGGGTATATTCAGGTAAGTCCTCACAGTTTATAGTTGGAAGCATGAAAAAAAGGGCAACGGTAAAGATATAATAGATATTGACAAGAGCCAAATTGTGATGCTTTAAAACTGTATCATTTCAGCTCCAAAACAGCAAGTCTTAAAGGTGTTCCTGGTGTACACTGCATATGCAAAAGAGCTCCAAGGAAGGACAACGCGAACTGGCTACAAGGGCATTGGCGCGAAAGGCTCACTAACGCATGTGAGGAGGAGATGTGAGCCTGTCTCATCAATTCCTGCAAACAAACTACTGCAGCACAAATTGCTGAGAAAACTCATGCTCATTATGATAAAAAGGTGTCAGAACACACAATGCGTCATAGCCTGCATATGTGATCTCTACAATGGGCACGTAAACATCAGGACACTAGAGCAAAGTGACCTGGTCTGATGGATCATATTTCTTACATATCATATGGAATGCCATGTGTTAGAATTTTGCTTACCTGAGGGAAGAGATGCGTCATGGAACATAGACAAACTAGTGGAGGCAGTGGAATGCACTGGGCAGCATTCTGGTGGGAACCCTTGGGTCCTGGCATGTGGTTAATAAGAATGTGGTAAGGATCACACACCTGTACATGTTTTAACTAATAAATGTTCTTTGCTACAGTGAGCAAGGCAGAGGACAAAAGGGGAAAGAGAAGAGAGATTCAAGAAAGAGATACATGGAGCTATGTGTGTATGTGTGCATTAAAAATGCTGAAATGCAGAAAGTGAAAGTAAAATTAAGCGGTTTTCTTGTAGGCCTGTCGCCTGCCAACCATTTCATCTTACCTGAGCCAGAAGGCTCTCCACATTGTTATGTTTCCACTACATATACTGTATTATTGTACCTAATCAAACATTGTTCAGGAATGGTTTGAGGAACAAGGATAGACTTCAAGGTATGGAGTCTGTGGTTTGTACTCAACAAAACTCACAACTTACCGCAACTTATATGATGTCATCATCTTGGTGCCTGCGATCACAACACACTTTCAGAGGATTTTTCAAATGATGCAGAAAATGGTGGTGCATACAAGAAACAGCTCAGAGCGCTACATCATCCCCTCTGACAATGTGAAATTCATTTTCCAACAACTGAATGTATTTGACTTCTTGTAAATACTCATGAGTCAGAACAACTCATCAGTTAATGCAGTTTGAATTACTGTTTTATTTATTAAGATTGTTAACATTCAAATATACCAAATAATCAGATGTATAGCTAAAAAGTGTGCCAGCAAACAATTATAAACACGCATAAGTCTGGTTATTTTTTTATTTTTTTTGTTTGCAAGTTGTCTTCCCCTTTTTCTGCTGCAACTTCACAGCTGCAAGCATGCACATTTCTGCTGACAATGTTCCTGGGGGCTCTGTGCACGGTAGATTTGTAGGACCTATTTTTAAAATGTGTTAAGTCTCAGTGTAAAAACCTTGATGCACTTCTTATTATATCTTTCTGAACTTTCTATAAACTTATTTATGAGCACTAAACTATGGAGTGCTTATTCACAAAGAATTATGTGAGATTGTGCAGGTACTATGATTTGTGTAAGTTTGTGTATTGTGATTGTGCTTCTTATGCTTTTTGGATTAATCAGTGCTGTACCTGGTAACTGTATTTATCCATGCAGGATTTGTATTAGTGCAAGGAGTAAATAAGTAAGTAAATAAATAAATAAACAATTTGGTAGATGCCCTTATCCAGAGCAACTGACATGCACAAAACACTGTAGAACTGTACATTTATATACCACTAGTTCATTAACTATTTTGTTTCCTAATTAACATTTATATTGACTCATCTTGTGTGCTTCACTTATGTTAATGTTCTGTACCCAAACAGTTGTGAGTGTTGCAATATATTATTAAGTTAATTCATTAGTGAAAAGAAGACAATACCCAATATGAACTAATCAATTGTGGTGGTTAATAAACACCCACAGTTAATTATATTAAATAAACCTATTTTTTACTCCTACTGGACTAAATTATAGTAGCATGTTGGAATTGAATTTGTGTTTGCACTCATAATTAGTTATTTCATGGGTATTTATACAATATTTACACAAATATTGTGTAAATTGTGCATGGGCTAACTAATGTTACTTAAATCCATATTTGCTTCAAATGAGGTTTAGTGTGTTTCTTTATCTTAAGATATATTAAGGTCATAGATAGGAATACTTTTAATATATTTGTAGTAGTATGTGGAAAGTAAGAGCAAGATATATAGAGTAGATACTGTATATAGTACTTAACATGACTTTTATGTGCAAACCTTTAATGCTTTGGTATGATGTTGATTAATGAATTCATCAAACCAAATGCATAGGAATATGCTTCTTACTTCACACAGGATTAATCTGGATGAACAGGTCAAAAATGCATGTAATTTTTATGTATTTTCTTTTTTGTTATACTTACATTCTAATTCTAATTCTAAAGTTTAGAAAGAAAAGCTTCTGTGTATTTAGATTAGTGTATAGTTTGTGAGCAGTGTAATTTACAGCCAAGGCAGCAAGATCTTAACAATGCAACTCAATAATAATTATGTCCCATAAATGGTCAAATAAAAGTAAATAGAAAGTGAAATTTCACAGATGTTTCACAGCTGCACTATTTTTAGCTTGAGCTTGTCCTGAAAGCCCATCACCCACCACCCCCCCCAGGCCACAAACTAAAAAAAAAACTGTTAAGTGGATAGGTGTACATTTATGTGCATGGTGCTAATGGAGTTACTGAAATTAAGTAAGTAACAAATAAATATCTATGTTGATTATATTCACAGTGAAAGGCACATTTCTACAAATATATTGTTAGTGGAAAATGCTGCTATTAAATTATATTAAATATTCTTTACATTAATATATATGATGTACACAATATATATTTGTACATAAAACATTTATACAATATTTCATCTCCTCTCCATGCATCTCACCATTATAGCTAATGTGTGGATTAGGCAGAGGGTTACTGTCTAAAACTGGCTTTACACATAACGCTCTGCATCATAAGACATAATAATACCTGATTTGTACCAAGACCATGCCAGACCTGTTGGCTAGTACAAGGCCATAAGTTAACAAGTAAAAAGAAGGAAACATAAGCAAGTTTAAAAAACAAACTGCATTTTTTAAAAGTAGGTATCAAACTAAATGGAAAATTTTCATTATAACTTAGTGAAATTTTGCAAGATATATGATGGCTTGTATATTTTTTTAGACTATGGACAGTAACAGACAACAGATGGAGAAAGCCTCTGTATAACCTCAGGATTTTGGTGACCTCTAGTGGACAGAAAAACGAAATTATTGGCAGTATGGACATGATTTTACACAAGGAATTTTTATAGTAGGTTTATTTTAACAGAGAGAGACAGAATATAAAAATAATTCCATAAAAAAAACATTTAATAAAGTATTCTGACTTCAACAGACCCAAATTAACCCTGTCCCTTTAAGAAAGAACTTCTGGAGAGGTTCCATCCAAACCTCTCCACCACCATGGGAAAGATCAAAGAGCTGTCAAATGACATCAGGGACAAGATTGTACATCTGCATAAGGCTGGAATGGGCTACAAGACCATCTGATTGTTGTCTTGGCTGTATGTTTTTGGTCATTGTCATGCTGGAAGACCCATTCAGTGTTCTGGCTGAGGGCAGGAAGTCTTCCTGTACCCTTAGCAGAGAAACAGCCCCATAATGTTTCCACCTCCATGTTTGACGGTGGGGATGGTGTTCTTGAAGACATATTCAACATTCCTCTCCCTTTAAACACGGCGAGTTGAGTTGATGTCAAAGAGCTTAATTTTGGTCTCATGTGACCACATCACCTTCTCCCAAGCCTTCTCTGAATCATTCAGGTATTCATTGGCAAACTTCAGACAATCCTGTTCATTCATTTAGTACACTGTACACTGCATTGAGATTATTAACAAGCTCTCCCTTCCTCACCTTTCTCAGAATCATCCTTACCCTATGAGGGGAGATTTTGCATGGTGCTCCAGCGCGAGAGCAATTGACTTATCTTTTGTTTCTTCCATTTTCAAATTATCCCACCAACAGCGGTCTCTCTCTGTCACCAAACTTCTTGCTGATGGTCTTGTAAGAGGAATTCTCCAAAAACATCAACCTTAGAAGCAATTCACTAGTGATTAAAATGTTAAACGAGTTTTCTTACCACTTCTGAATGTGTTTGATTGTGTCTGAATGTGTCTTTTTCACCACTTCCTGAAATGTTGACGATATGACTCAGGATCCAACCTACAGGCTTTTAGAATCTGTTTTTGCTTCAAACTGGAGAAGTGGTAGCTCAGTGGTTAAGGTGCTGGGTTACTGAACGGACGGTCATGGGTTCAATCCCCGGTATCGCCAATCTGGTACTCTTGGGCCCTTGTGCAAGGCCCTTAACCCTCTGTGCTACAGGGGTCCCGTATGATGTCTGACCCCAGCCTCTGAGCAAGCTGGGATATGTAAAGAACGAATTGTGACAAATATAGGCTATTCTAACTGCTGTTTTTCTTCTGTTTCTAGTTTGTGATATTTTGTGCTGTTTGAATTCATTCTCTGTTTTTAATTTCATAGCTGATAACTTTTCTGTTCAAAAGACAGGCCTGCATATATCCTGTAACTCTTTATGATTTAACTGTTTCTGATTAAGTTAAAATTCATCTTTTGTCTGAACAGACACAGTCAATAGATTATTTTCAACCAATTTCTCACAGTGCAACACATTTTTTTTATTTGCTTATCCACAAAAAAAGTTTCCACAATTGTTTCTTCACAAAAACATTATACATCTCTTCTGATGAAGCTATGACAGTCTATGAAGTCTTCAATGTATGATATTTTACTTTATATGATATTTTATTTAAATAATTAACTTAAAGCAGGTGGCAAGTCGTTCATCTTTCCAACAAATGTATTTAAAATCAGATACAGACAGAAAATGTATTCCACTACTCCCCTTCAATATGTTACAAACCACTAAATGGTTACATGCTTAATCTTAATGCAGCTTCCTAGAGAGGAAGTGCCAGGACAGTGTGCCTTTTGAATACCTCTGAAGTGGTTGTTGTGTTTCATCAAACCCTGCTTACTAGTATTTTCATTAATAGTAATGGACTTAAATACTGTATGTATTAATGTTCAACCATAGGACTAATAGCTTTCCATTTCATTCTTCTTTTCATTCTTGGCTCACGTTCATTCTGGAAAATGATCTGTGTTTTATGTCAGCACAAAACATTTGAAACATGACTGAAGGTGCAGTGTTTTTTTATTTTTTATTCCTGAACTGTATTTTTCTTCTATGCTCACTATAATTGGCAGCAATAAGTCACACCTCTCCTGTTTCCTTTTTTTTCTCTACAGTAAATTCACAGATTGATTGCAACACTACAGACAATCTGCCTTCCTTTTACCCTTTGACCTGAAATTAAATTGGCCATCCTTTAATTGCTCATTCCAATCTGCCTCAAAAGACATTTTGAATGTCTATAATTGGACTAATACGGGTAAAACAAATGTATTTGACATGACCCCAGACATGGGAGAAAGGGCATCCAGACCTTTATTATCTACAAACCAACAAGACGATGCTAACCAGCAGTGCTTTAATCCCTGATGAGCTCAACTACTTCTATGCTTGCTTTAAACAAATGTCTCTCTACATTATTATCTTTTATTCTTCTATTTACTTTTGCTAATCAACTCTCACTCTACACAATAGATAAGCATTCACTTGGTGCACATAAGGCAGCTTGCCCTGATGGCATTCCTGAGTATCTGTTTGCATATGTTGGTAAAATGCTAGGTTTTTACTACCATCTTCAACCATTCACTAGCCAACCAATGTCCCTACATGCATGACGCCAACAACTATCATACCAGTGCCTAAGCATTCTACTGCAGTGTGCCTGGATAACTACCCTCTTTTTACACTCACCCCCATGTTATCAAGTGCTTTTAGAAGCTGGTTTTGAATACTGTAGAAGTAGGCATACTATGTACACTTGACCCACACCAGTTTGCTTACAGACCAAACAGCTCAACAAAGCAGGTAATTTTCACTGCTCTTTATTGGCTCTCATCCACTTTACAACACCACACTTCAAAAATGCTGTTCATTGATTTAAGCTTCACATTTAACACCTGCATCCTCATTTAATTAATTTTTAAGCATATTAACATTAAGCATAAAAACAAACAAGTTGAAAGTAGCTCAGTTTGACAAGAACATCACAAAGAACATTAACACTGTGTTCTGTCTCAAAAATAGTTTCAAGTCATTCTCCTCCCAAACTTTGAGTTACTGTGTATTTCCCTGGTGGTCTTGTGGTTAGGATGCGGCGCTCTCACCGCTACGGCCCGGGTTCAATCCCCGGTCAGGGAACCAACCCCACGCACTCTTAGTGCCGGTCCCAAGCCCAGATGAATGGGGAGGGTTGCATTTGGAAGGGCATCCAGCATAAAAACATGTGACAAATCAAACGTGCGGATGCCTGTGGATCTGCTGTGGTGACCCCTAATGGGAGAAGCCAAAAGAAAGTTTTAAAAAAAGTAATGCAACATATCTACAACAGTAATTAGATCAAGTGTCTGTGATATATCTCTTCAAAATCTGATTTAGTGCTAATATCTTTCATTTACCATATGTCAAGCACTGCAGAACTCAGACTAATGGTGGAACTCTGAAATGTTGCTCATTAAAACAGCCTCTACCGAAGAGCAAAACACACACACACACACACACACACACACACACACACACACACACACACACACACATCCTGATAGAGAGAGAAGAGGGGAGACAGTGATTTAAAAGTATCCTTATCCTTTCTTGTATGACAGTTAAGGACTCTGTGTAGTTGGGGACTCCGGCAAGACTCACTATGGCAACATAACTAAAAGGGAGGGCCAGAAGGTAGACAGACATGAGTGATCTCTGGGATAAGAGACGGCCCACCTCACCACCTGAGTGAACGTGTGAGAGTGAGGGGATGACAGCATACCACAGTTTGCAAAACACTCCATATCCATGATCCCTCCAGATCTGCTCATTTACCTTAGAAAAACTTACTGACAAAAGGCTTGACTTAATAAATATGTTTACAGCCTCGACTTGAACACTGAGAATGTGTCTAAGTCCAAAACACTAATTAGAAGGCTGTTCCATAACGGTGGGGCTTTAAAAGAAAAAAATATCTGCCATTAGAGCTCACATTACATGAGGTACTAACAAATAGCCTGCACCTTTTGATCTAAGTACACATGGGGGATCATAATGGTGCAGAAGCTTGTTTAGATACTGTGGCATAAGACCATTCAGTGCTTTATACATTAGTAGTGGTATTTTATAATCAGTGCATTAAATGGGGAGCCTGTGTAGACTGATTACAACAGGGGTGGTGTGTTCATATTTTCTAGATCTAGTAAGGACTTCCTCTGCTGCATTCTGGACTAACTGAAGCTTATTTATGCACTTACCCACCCAGACAGTAGTTACAGTAGTTATTACAGTAGTCTAATCTTGATGTAACAAAAGCATGAACTAGTTTTTCTGCCTACTGTTACAACATCATATTTCTAATTTTAGTAATATTTCTAAGGTGAAAGAAGGTGAGCCTGGTAATGTTATTAAAATAAGCCTCAAAGGACAGTCTCAATAATCACACAAAGGTATTTGACTGCTGTACACACTGAGACAGAAAGACCGTCCAGAGATGGTACGTAATCCTAAAGTTTACTTCTAGTTTACTTCTGCATTTGGTTCTAGCAAAAGTACTTCTGCCTTATCCGAGTTAAGCAGAAGGAAGTTATCAAGCATCCACTTTCTAATGTTTCTTACATACTCCTCAACATTGTTGATCTCTGTCATTTGACTTTGCTGAAACATACAACTTTGTATCATCAGCATAGCAATGAAAACTAATACCATGTTTACGTATGATGTTTTCTCCCAGCCCTTTTCCTGACGTGGGACATGTACAGGTTCTGGAGATAGGGCAGGTTAGTCCCAGTGCTCTCTGACCTAACTAGTCTCTGAAGTAGATGCTTGTAAAATTTGGGATGCTGGGCCGGACCAGACAGTGATTGATGCACATCAAATAGATTCAGTAGTGGCCTGTTAATATTAGTTATTATATAATTACTTATTTATATTAGTGGTGTTCTTTTCCAACTTTAAATCTTTGCAAATGGCTGTGCCAGGGATATTGAGGGAGTCCATGCTGGACACAATAAAACCTTTAATAGTGAGAGGTAACAGAGGAGTCAATACTCTTTTAAAGTCAACTGTGTCATCTCCACTGTTTGTTGTGTCTACAACACAGACAAAGCCAGTCCACTTCTTGTCTATATGCTGCCTTATCAACTTCTTGGATAAGACCAATGAGAGTGTTGTTTAGTCTTAACTTGAAACGGTTAGTTTTCATCAGAAAGAATTCCCAGAAAGGCCCAAAATGCATTGTAACTGTGTCCCATTTTATTGTTCATTCCCCATATAGTGTAGTTAGTAAACTGTAAAATTATTGTTATTAAACGTTTGTTCAATAGTTCATAAAAGTAACAGTAAACAACAGTAAGTTTTTCTGTCGAGTAAATAATAATGTATTTATAATAACAGTGTATTAAAAGCCTGCTTTACGATTCCATTGACGTTATTATGAGTTACATATTTAGGAAATTCCCAATCATGCCCAGCAGAGGTCAGGCTTCTCTAAATTGTAGCGCGATTAATGCTGCCTCAATTTCTCTTTACCTATTTGTTCGATATAAATCAGAGTTTCCATGTTTTATGGACAGAATTTATACAGAATATACAGAATACAGAAAATAACAGAATATAAAATGTCACGTTAAATAAAATGTTCCTTCCACCACCTGGGACATCTTTTATCAGAATAGGTATATTCATTTCCTTGACTGTTGTCTATTGAACCCCCTGTAGAATTGATCAGATTTGTTTGATTGGCAAATAATATATAAAGAGTGGTGCAGTTGCAGGGAGAAGAGTTGGTGAAGGTAGAGGAGTTCAGGTACCTGGGATCAACAGTGCAGAGTAATGGAGAGTGTGTTAGAGAAGTGAAGAAAAGAGTGCAGGCAGGGTGGAGTGGGTGGAGAAGAGTGGCAGGAGTGATTTGTGATAGAAGAGTATCTGCAAGAGTGAAAGGGAAAGTTTATAGGACTGTAGTGAGACCTGCGATGTTGTATGGTTTAGAGACAGTGGCATTGAGTAAAAGACAGGAGGTGGAGCTGGAAGTAGCAGAGCTGAAGATGTTAAGGTTTTCGATGGTATTTATTTATATGGATTTATTAGAGGGACAGCGCATGAAGGACGTTTTGGAGACAAAGTAAGAGAGGACCGATTTAGATGGTTTGGACATGTGCAGAGGAGGGGCATGGGGTATATTGGTAGGAGAAGGCCAAAAAGGAGGTCTATATATGTGGTAAGGGAAGTTTCATCTGTAGTCTTCAGGTTTTGGAAGCTCCTGATGAGAAACATTGTCTTACCAAACATTTCAAACGATTTAAAATTTTGTAAAATTGGATTAAAAAAAAGGAATCAGTTCTAGCTTTTGAAACAAAAACAGTTCAGTTGAAACTGTAGAAACTGTCAATTTGAAGGAAATAAATAAAAATAAAAACTAAGCAGTATGTTAGGCTTAGTAGGACTAAATCTTTATTTTCAGACAGCTAAAAAACAAAAAACTAAAATTTTTCTGTTTCCATTTAAAATAAAGACGGAAGTTCTCAACATTAACCAATAGTAATGTACACAATTGTCATATGATCCTCTAGCAGCCAATTATCACTAGGCCAAAAAGAAAGCATAATGAAATTCTCACTAAGGCAACCACCCTCCACTTAGCACTGAGTGAGTTCTATTTTTCCACATTGTTGTCATTCAGACCAAGCAATTTATTATCCCTTATGTACATTATCTTAGAATTAAAGAATGTTATTCTAATACATATGAGATTAATGCCACGTTTTGCTACTTAAATTCAAATAAGTATAAGGCACAGTTTGGGGATGACAATAAGGTTGCGCTTCCTTACATTAAAAAAGAGAGGAAGATGAATGAATGATGATGAGGTTGATGATGATGATGATGAAGATGGTATGTAGATAAATATTTAAGGAGGGAGAATAGGAATTTCAAAGGATGATTAAATAGATTTAGTATAAATGACAATTTACAGTATGTATAGTATTTTGTGCTTGTTTGAATTGTTGGTTATGCAGAATGGTGTTTTAAAATATTTTTTTCTTTTTGTCAGTTACAATGTCAATTGTTTTAATATTTCACATAATAATAAGGCATTGCCTCCAATCTTCCATAAATTAAAATAATTTTTGATTAAGTATTCAATTGCAATAAGAACAAACAGATTAAAACTTTTTTACCCAATCTTTTTAATGTGTACCATAAATGGATTGAAAATATAAAGCTTAGTAACAGGGTGAAAAATTATATTTAACAGGAAAGCATTTTTGGATCAAGACGTGGAAGACCAGCAAAAGGTCGTTTTACCAAGTACTACTCTGAACCGAGTTCAGTTTTTAAATCATTTTACAATTCTGCCAATAAATAATAAAATTTGACTTTAAAACAGCATATTGCATATTGAAATACAGCCAACATTAGAGCTGCTTTAAAGAAAATTTTAATTTTCTGTCCACGAGCATGACATGCATGTAAGCAAGTAAGTACGTTTAAAGACTTACTCTAAATTGGACATTAGATAAAAACCTCTAAATACCCCTCTGTCACAATTTGTTATAATGTCTGATCATACCTGGAAAATATTAATAAAAACATTTAACTTTAATGTTTCATATATGCAGGTACTGCAAAGCCTTTACTGCAAATATTTCCAACAGTGTTTGATTCCAACATACTTCAGTTTATGTATAATTAAAGGCTATAGCAGACATGTCCTGTCTGCAGGTAATCAATAAGGCTTGAAGTTCATGCCATATTGGGGGGTGAAATCAGCCACACTGCCACTAAACATCTGATAAAGCAGATAAAACTGGTTTACACTAAAAAACATAAGCCCTGGCCTTTGACAAAGATATACCAAAAGTCTCTCTGCACATGGAAGATAGACAGAGGATTATAGAGTAAAATAGATAGAGGGTAGAGCTGAACATTCACCACTGTTGACAGTTCCCATAATTTGCAGTTTGTACTTTTGCGCTAGATGGGTTAAGCTTTGTCTACTATAAATATTAATACAAGATGTTATATATAGTACAGTTAGGGGAAGAAATGCAAAAGATAAAATTGGATTGGAGTTTACATTTTCTAAACAATTTCAAATAAAATGCCTGCTTGGTTAAATAATCTATAAATTAATAGATTATAATATTTTAGAATAAATAAAATAGAATACATATACAATTTATCCAATACACTTTTTTATTATATTGATAAAATAAATTAATCAACAAAATTGGCGCAAATTAAATTGATTAAATCAAATCAAATACATGGAGACATTTTAAATAAATAGTTTACATTTGTTAGACCCATCTGGTAAAGATGTGTATGTGTGTGTGTGTGTGTGTGTGTGTGTGTGTGTGTGTGTGTGTGGTACAAAGTATTTCTGGTACAGATCATGTAGCCACAATGACACTGCATTAACTCTAGTTTCTTTTTTATACCCCATTGTTGTGAATGTTTTCAAGTTGAATAATAATAATTTAAAAAATGCACTTAAAAGTGTTTGGCGGAGACTAAATAAACTTGCGGTCCGCACATAAAAGCATTGCATTAGGTATCAAACTGAAAGCAAAGTAATTAAATAGTTATAATAATAGTCAAAATGCAATTAATAATCAATGTTCAAGTGTTAAATCAAAATGAATGAATATGAAATAAAATATATCATCAAACTGTCACCGAACAGTAGGTTTTAGATAAAATACATGTTGCTATGTCACATTCCACTTCACAAGTTTCTGTTCTTATTTGGAGAAGATGCTAACTCATTATATATGAGAAGGTTATCGATCATTTCTGTCCACACAGGCTGCTCAGGTGCTTGTTCAATCTCTTGTCATTTCGAGACTGGACTACTGCAACTCTCTGCTGGCAGGTCTTCTTCTGAACGCCATTTGTCCACTGCAAATGATTCGAAACACAGCTGTGTGACTGGTGTTCAACCTGCCTAAGTTCTCACACACCACCCCATTGCTTCGCTTCCTCCACTGGCTTGTCCCACCGTTTCTCATGGTAAGAGGTAAGTATACTTTAAGGCCCTTCTCTTTTCTGGCTCCGAGGTGGTGCAATGAACTTCCATTAATGTTCATACAGCTGAGTCACAAGAGAAGTCACTCTTCCTTCCTTTTTTTTTTTTAACCTTTCAACAGATTTGTATCTTTAGTTTGTAATCTAACAAATTTGTTTGATTTATTCGTTGATAGAGAATCAAAGCACCTTTGTACATTGCTCTGGATTAGGGTATCTGCTAAATGAGGTAAATGTAAATGTAAATCTTGTACGAAGGTTAAATGATAAAAGGAATACTAAACCAACTTGACTACTATTCCATACATCTACATCATTCAATTACATCTGGACTGTGGATAATTAGAAACAACTTCAACATACTACATGACAATGACCCAAAGCAAACATGCTGTAAGCATTATTTAGAGGGTAAAAAGTCAGCTGGAGTGTTATCCATCATGGAATGACCTGCCCAGTCACAGGACCTAAATCCTATGGGATGAACTGAATTGCAAGGTCTAGCGAAGAACATCTTTTACAAGCAGCATGGCAAAGAATTTCACATAAGACAGAATCCATTGCAATGAAATACCTTTGTCTAACTCTTGCATCAGTCTGATAAATTATTGAAGGTAACACATAGTCTCAGAGGTACAGTATTTCACAATGATGCTGATCTTCAACTGGAACAGCTGGAATTGTATTCAGGAATGAGATGTTAAGAAAATAATTTGTTTGGGGTTGTGCATTTTGATAGAGGTTGCTTTGTTATATTTGCCTCCAAAAATGTTACTCTTACTCAATAATAATTAAAATAAATAAATACATGCCATAGACCACTATGAACACTTTCCTGTGATGATAATATATTTATTTACTTGGAAAATACTTAAATACTATGGCATTTTTAAGACTGAAAGTGAGATGAAATTTTATCCAAGCACAGCTAAGGGCCTTTTGGCTTAGTGATAGATCTTAGATATGGACTTCAGCTACTATAACACCACTGTACTGACACAAATACCACACTACTAAGCATTTTGTGCTAAATATGTTCTGTTACTGATCGTCTCTGATAAATCACAAGTATAGAAGTGTATAGAAGTAGCTTTGATGACCAGAGTCTGAATTCAGAGTCTCTGATTACATCTATTATGTCTATTTGGGGATTTTCTGTATGTTCCATCAATTTTATATGGGGTTTATATATATATATATATATATATATATATATATATATATATATATATATATATATATATATATATATATATATATATATATATATATATATATATATATATATATATATATATATATATATATATATATATATATATATAAAATATAATTTTATATGGGGTTCACTCTCCGGACTAAAGAAGAGAAGGACCATTCGGCTTGTTTTCAGCACTCAGTTCAAAAGCCTGCATCTATTATGGTATGAGGGTACAATTGTGCTTGTGAAATAGACATCATCTGGAAAGGCACCATCAATGCTAAAAGTTAATATAGGGATAGGCAATGCTAAACCCTGTACTGCATCTATAACAACATCATCACTTGGCAGTAGAAATGTTTGGGTGCTGAATTCGTCTGCCTGCAATCCAGCACTTTCACAATTTGGTGAATTGAAAAATATGACAAAGAAGACTTTTGAGCAGGTAAAATCCTGTATCAAACATGAATCCTCACCCAAAACCCCAGCGTGTCTTAGTCACAAGATGTATATGGACTGTTTTTAAAAGAAGAGGGGTTGCTTTAAAGTGGCATAAACCACTAGGCACAGTGCACTGACCAAACTTTTAAAAAGACAATGAATCAAAATTAGCACATTTTTTCCTTGAAATTGTACATTTCCTTAGTTTAAACAGATATGTTTTTTTTATGTTTAATTGTAAATAAAACATTGTTTCATGAGATTTGCTTTCTGCATCCCCCAAACTTCTAATAAACCAGCATTCAGATGGGACAAAATAAGAATAACCTTCCTATTTTCACAATAATTAAACAAGTCATTAGCAGTCAGGTGTTACTCATTAAATGCACAAGATTATTTAATTATTAAGAAGTGTGACTACTTTAGAATTGCTATTGGCAGAACTTTTGACCGTTTGGTGTCTTTTTGTAAAAGTGTTTTACATTTAAATCAGCTGTGAACCTGTTAGAAAACCTGTCCCATAAACTATAAAAGATTTAGTTCCCACTTTGTTGCTTAAATAACACACTCTTCTCGGAAGACTTTCCTCTAGATTTTGGAGTGTGGTTGTGGAGATATGACCATTAAGCCACAATGCATTTGTGAGGTCAGTCCCTGATATCAGGTGAGGTGACCTAGTGACCTAGTCAGGGTTGCAGTTAGTCTCAAGATTGTTCATTGGAGTTGAATTCAGCATTCTTTGATTACAACTTTCCACATTAACAGAATTGTCATGCTGATACTGGCTTTGAGCCCTTTAGTTCTAATAAATCTTAATATTACGATACAAAGAATTAATTTATAAATGCAGTCAGTATTGTAGTTTGATTTGTAGACTTCTTTTGTAGCAAAACTTTTGCAGTTAATGAGTGTACATTGTCCGGATTCATAACAAAAATGATAGTATGCAATTCTTCAATTATTAATGTAAAACTACAACTTATAAAGATATGTATATAAAGTTAGCATGTAACATATATAGCTATATTTAAAAAGTAATGTGTATGTTTAAACTTACTAATTTAAAGCATTTAGTAATTGTAATGCAAATGTTGTTCAGTCCACTTTATGACCTTTATTGGGATGCCTACACTTTACAATACAGTTATTGAATTTCGTATTGATAATTAGAAGACGCATCTTATTAAATAATAATATTAATAAATGTAATGAAACATAATTTTAATATTTTCTGTCCACTGTTTCTTTCAGAGCTGTAATGGTCCAGTTCTGTGTGATTCAGCAGACAGGCCTGTTTGAAGCGAGGCTCTGTGGATTATACCAAAACCCGTGAACGGCGTCTAGGACTGTACCAATGTAAATAAGAAAGGGGCGGGTGTTGGAGTTTAAAGGCTGGAGCTGTGAGGAATGACTACCAGTCGCTGTAAGTTTCAAAGCCACCTTAGAAGCTCGATGTGGAGCATTTATTCCGCTATGGATTGCGCATTGAACTGATTTGGTTTTGAAGGCGGAGTGAAAGCGGACGCGCTGATCTGCAGCAGTTTCTTTTCCGCGTGTGCAAATCTTGATTTTGTGTTCCGCTTCGGTCCAGAAGGAAACATCAGCACCAGCATTTGGTGTGCGCGACAGCGCAGAGGAGTGTACAGAAGTGTGTGTGTGTGTGTGTGTGTGTGTGTGTGGACTGTACAGGAAAAGGATGGGGAGAATAAGGATGGTGCGATCAGGCTTCTTCCCGCTCCTCTGCATCTTCAGGATCAGCATCAACTCGCACGCGGCTCCTTCATCCAGCCGTAAGTTCCTGCATGCTTTTAAGATCTTGTTGGAGAAGGTTACACCTGGCGGCTCACGGGGCGATGGAAGGAGTTTTATCTGAGAGTTTAAGGTTTAATAAGTGGACAGTGTGGCTTTAGTAGCGTCTACCACGAACATGTTGGGTGATCGAGATTTGTTCTTTCTTACTTTTTTTTAATCTGCTGCCTTAAACTCTTTTCCCCCTTTCCTCCTTCCTTTCTTTATTCCCTGCCTCCCAAACTTTTTTTCTTTCTTTATAGGGGAGTTTCTTTTTTTTTTTTCTCGTGAGGATTCTAAATATTTATTCGTCCATTTTTAAGCACTTTAAATAGTTTAATGTCAATATATGCAGATTATTTTAGCAGAAAATATAAATAAATAATAAAAGTTATAATAATAATAATAATAATAATAATAATAATAATAATGATATCTGATGTATTTATGAATCTAAGTACGCCGAGTTTTCATTTTAATTTTTCCGTAGCAAAATGTTTATCACAACGATATATATTTGTATCAAAACAAATAAATAAATAATTTCGGTGGTTTTTTTTTTTCACAACTCCCGTTGTGGTGTGGAGTATCAGGGCTCAGGTGGTGGTACCGAGCTCCGGCTGTTGATTGCTTTGAGCCGGTAATCTCATTCAGTAATTGCAGCATGGGGGGCTTTGTAGGTTGTGTTAATGCTCTCCCGAAGGCACAAATAAGGTTTATTTGCCCTCGTATACTGTGCATTTACAGACAGAGCATTGCACAAAATGTGGCTACAACTGATACCCTGAGTATATGAGTCTATTCCTAATATTGAGCAAACTATTGCGTTTTTTTTTTTTTTTTTTGCATGGACAGAGAAAGGAACATTAGTTAGGTTTGTTCCTGTTTAAAATTATAAAGCAATGTAGTAAGTGTTTTTTTGTCTAGTTGAGTCCAATAGGTTTTTAGTCATTTAGTTTTAACTTATTATTTTAGCAATTGATTTAAAGACAACTTTATAACCCTACATTATAAAATGTGCAATGGTTTTAATGGTTATAATGGGCATTGTATTGGTTTTAATGGAAGTTGTAATGTGGTATAAATGTGTATTTTGTTGTTGTTGATACAAAGCCTTTGACGTTAAAACAAAATTAAAATCAAAAGTTGTGAATCTAAAGTCAAGCCGTTATCTTTGTTGATGCAGCAGGTGTTAAATTTTCATTTAGTGCATTTGAACCTTAAAGCATTTTTATGAAAAATATACAAACATGCAGGAGTTTTTATATTCTTATTAATTAACATGTATCTACAGCCTAATGCAACCACTCAGTTCAAGAATTGTACCTTACAAGCTTGTTAACTAATCACCTGATAAAGGATGATTTGTAATCTGAAGCCAAATCCTGCTGGCAGTACTAACCTTAGATAATGATTTGTAATTAGTTAGAATACAGAGTGATAGCCTATATCTTTAAATTAATTAATTAATTTATTTATTTTTTACTTTTAATTAATTGTCTTGTTAGCATGTAACGTATTCAGGGTACGTATGTAACCCTAGATCTCTGAGGAAATTAGATGCTGGGTCGCAATGCTTTGGGAACGCGTTGTCCATGGTGTGAATCACATGGGTTTATCTGTCCAATAGACACAACAGCCAGGTCCCACCCAGGCACTCTAGGTCACACCGGAGGCCTCAGCCGCAGAGAAAATGCGTCACCAGCGGGTCTCTGCCCAGTGATTGCCCTGCCACAGAAGCATGATACACTGAACCAGCAGACGCGTAGATTTTTAGGGTGGATAAAGCCAACCCTTTTGCAAACTGTTCCTGAAGGAACTCCAGCACTGAGCCAACCGGGCAGTGGACTGAATCCAATTAGTGCTGACCGTACCACACAGAAAACAGATGCCATCTCGTGGCATACCACCTGCTTGTGGAGGGAGCTCTGGAATGGAGAATGGTCTCTACCCCCTCGGTGGAAAGACACGATCCTCAGAGCCACAACCACCATAACTCCTCCTCAGAATCTCCCAAAGAGGGTGCTCAAGGAGGCCTACCAGTTCTGCGAACCATGGTCTGCCGGCCACCCTTAGGGCCACCTGGAGGAGACCGACTCTATTCCGGTGAACACTCTCCAGAACTCCTGGAAGTAGCGCAATGGGGAAATGCGTACGCCTAAGCAATGGCTTCCATCCTTAGAGGGGCTGGGGGAGTTAGCAAAAACTATAGGGGACAGTGCAACTATATCTCGAAACGTAAAAAAATCCACCTGAGCCTTGCCGAATTTCTCCCAAATTTGCTCCACCATGTGAGGACGGAACCGCCATTCCCCAGGTCTCAACCCGTCTCGTCAGAGTGTCTGCTGCTTTGTTCAGATGCTCAGATGCTATAGACGGCTCTCAATGATAGCAGCCTTTCCTGGGCCCACAGGAGGATCTTGTTGCAGGTGCGGGTGAGAGGGCAAGGCCAAATGGAAGAACCCAATATTGGTAAGCTTCGGCCCTGATAACAAACTTAGGAAATTCGTGTCAGAAGGGAGGATGGGCTTGAGGGTCAGCATTTCAAACATAAGCCTCATGTGTGAGCGGTTCTGCTGAGGTAGATCTAGAATAGGACGCAACCCACCGTCCTTTTTGGGAACTATGAAGTACCGGCTGTAGAACCCAGAATCTCTGTCTGATAAAGGGACCACCTCAATGGCCTCCTTTCTCAGGAAAGTGTTTACTTCCTGTTCCATGACCAAAGCCTGCTTGTCGATACGGGGTGGACGAGACTCGAACCGAATCGTATAGCCTCGATCTACAGTACACAGGACCCACTGAGACATGTCTGGCAGAAATTCCCAGGCCGCGTTCCTCAGATCTGTCACTTCCTGGGGCTCCGACCCAGAGCGCCGTGGTGGATCCCTGACAGTGGGAGTGCGCGTCACGATGCTCCATTTCTGCGCTTCCCGGTGGGAGGTGCTGGGTTGAGGCTGGCACCGTGAGCAGCACCATGACTGCAGCGTGGAAGGTACCGCTGAAATGCCGCTATCTGTTTCTTTGCCTCCTGAAACCTTTCAACTACAGAGTTAACGGAGTCGCGGAATAGGCCAGTAGGCGAAAGGGGGGCTTCAGCAGTACGCCTCTGTCATAAATGTCTCTCTGTTGAGGCTAGGATGCCCATGGACCAGCCAACAGCCTTAGTGGTTGCCTTAGTGACTCTGAGAGCCAAGTCTGCTCTATGGCGGAGCTCTTTCACCTGGCCGGCCGAGATGCCTCCAAAATCCAGCTCTCGTAGCAGGTCGGCCTGATACACCTGCAACACTGCCATGGTGTGCAGGCATCCAGCGGCCTGACCTGCCGAGGCATATGCCTTACCCATCAGCGCCCACGTAGTACCCAGGGGCTTGGTGGGTAATGTTGGGGTCTTTAATAAGAAAGCGATGCCCGGGGAGAGATAGCTTGCTAGCATATAACCAAAATTTTTCAGCCCCATGACATTAAAATATAAAGCCACCTTGAGGCTAAAGGGTCAGGCCGTGAAAAGACTTTACCCAGGACCTGGACACTTCGGTGTGCAGGTTGGGAAAGAACGGTAGACCCAGATATGGAGGTTGTGACGCCGGGAGCAGAAAATGCTCGTCAGGCTTGCTGAATGGAGGGGCTTTGCGATCATTGGCTGGACAAGCTATATCCAGCTTATCAACGGCACGTGTCACAACCTCCATGAGCTCCTCTACTTCAGATTCGCATAGCGCTGCCCACCCCTCTCCTCAGAGGAAGAGAGGCAGAGCTGCTTGCTCTCATTGCAGAGGGAAGAAACTGGAGAAAGGCATAATTCCAAAGGCCTCAACGAGAGCAGGGCCGGAACCATGAAGAATAAAGGCACCCTCAAAGAGTGCCTAATGGTAGCAGAGCAATCGCACAGACAATGCGAGTGCTTGCAGTCAGCTCCCTCGAGAACCAACTTAACGTGCTCCATTCCCAAGCAACCCACACATAGCTGGAAAGTGTGCTTAGCCTTCTTGGTTGTCTTCATTTTTTTGGACAAACAATAGACAAACGATTGACATAAATACACACAGAGTGCTTTATGAACAAACCGAAGCTGGCGCCTGCTTCACTCCATGTGCATTTTAAAGCTTCCTGGTCGTGACGTCACCCCGCCGTTGACGCCGCGCCTTCCATTGAACAGATTACACATGTGATTCAGAGCGTGGACAATGCGAAATTATTCCCAAAGCTGAGTTCCTGAAATGGAAATACAAATCTGTAGAGTTGGTCAAAGATTTCTTAGTTTATTAAATTGGCCGATGAGTAATAAGACAACAATATTTTTTTATATGAACTTATATAAATTTATTGTCTTCATGACATGCTTCTTTGAGAGTATCCATTCATCCATAACGAGTCACATTTCAGCAACTACTAGCAGTGCATTCAGCTGACAAATGTGCTTGCAGATTCAGATAATCACAAAGTGGAAGCTTGGCCTGAATAATGCGATTAAAGCTCTTCAATAGTTGTCGGGTTCGTGGACCAAAATTAAAAGTAGTCAAGCAATTACATGAACTGACCTAAAATAATGAGTATTGAATGAAATACCTGTATTTATTTCAAAATGAAAATTCTCAGGGGATGACAGTGGCTGCTAGAGTTTTTATTCTGAATAGAAAGTCTTTTAATTATTATTGCTTTATTGTTAGCTTTTTTATATTTCGCTTTCATACTACAGATCTCCAGTGAATTCAGAATGTCTCATTAGGCTCTAGGTAGATAAGAAATCAGTGTAAGTTCTTTAATTGTGTTCGGGAAATGACCAGCAGCCTTTCAGTCAATTCTCATTGTCTTATTAGTCGCCATCTTGGGCAATTAATTTTTTTGGATATGAGTCACATAATCCTGTGTTTTTATATGACAGCCAAGAAAATAGCTAAAAATCTTTTGTTCATTATTTTAGTGGAATGTGAATGTGCCATTGTGCATTTCACTCAAGACAGAAGCATCTCTGTGTCTGCAAAAGATCATTTATCACAAAGGGACTCTTTACTGGGAAGCCAGGACTTAACTCTGAGTTAACAAAATTATTTTGATTTTTGATAAGCAGTTCATTTAGAATTGTCTGTTTCTGTTCAGTTTCTGCATTTTTGGATAATATTAAGCCTTACTGTGAACCCTCGCTGTCATATTATATTGAACATACTGCTATTGTAATTGTTTGTAACAGTTTCTTTGGACAGTTTAATTGTTATTACAGTCGTCCCTATTTATCGTGCCAAAACCGGCAGCCAAAAAAACAAATTTCTTTAATAAATGGACGCCACCCAAAATTGTTTTTTATTTGTTTAAGCCATAAATCATCATCCCACACTCTTTAAACACACACAGAACACATTTGAAAAATTATAGTGAGATGAGTTTTGTGTAAATTCATAGAAATATCAGGGTTAGGGTTAGAGGTTAGGGTTATAAATTACACATTTATAGTAATTACTGTAGTACAATACAGTACTGTAGCGTAGCCTATGCATAGTTTCTCTGCTTGTTTATTGGTTGAAGTGTCCTATGACATCAAAAAAGGGGCTAAGCTAAAGATACGTCACTGCATTCTATATATTTATTAGCTTAATCTGGTGATGTATGTCTTCAACTTTTTTTTTTTTTTTACGTCAGAGGATACTACAACCAATAAATAAACGGAAACCTTCGGTTTCTTGTAATGCTACTTATTTCTTCTGATGAACTGAAATCGGGACCATTCGTGAAACACAAAATAGTGGCAAATAAAAAATCTTTTAAAAAATGCGATAAATTGAGGGACGACTGTACCACCTGTTCAAGTATTATATTCTTGGTATCTCAAAGTAAGCCTACTAACTAACATTTTTTGACCTGAATTTCACAAGGATGCATGATTGCACATCAGATGTTCCAGGTATTAGAGCCCGAATGTTAGCGATCCTAAAACTGGCTCCATAATTAGTTGCCATTTTTGTGAGAAATGTCTCTAGTACTGAAATTCTGAAAATCTTATAAAGGACTTTGCTTAAAGTCTAAATCACTCATGGATGAAATAATTTAGCTAAACTATACAGATTAACTTGAGTATTCAAGTTGCTAAACACAACAAATTAAATATACGGATAGGGTATAACAGCATTTGTCTTTGTTCATGTTGTTTCACAACATTTGTTAGATAAATAAAATTTGCCATGAGAATACGTATTCAAATTTGGCACAATGGTTCCATGGGTAGCTTTTGCACATTACAGCTTTAGGGACCTGGACCTATTGTAATTATTGGCCTGTGTGGAGTTTTACATGTTTTTTCCATGCCCACATGAGTCATCTTCAGGTTCGCTGGTTTCCACCTTTCAAAACTAGGTGTATTAGCTACAACATTTTGCCTTAAGATTTGTGTGTGTGTGTGTTTGTGTGTGGTGCTTTTTTGAAAGACTGTTGTCCCAATCGAGGTGTGTGCTATGTCTTTGTGACATGCTTTGACATATACTCTGGCAAATTGCAAGACAAATAGACATGCAAGATGCCTATGAGAGACACTAAAGCCACAATACGATTCATGTTATTATCCACATATAGGTTTTATGAAATAAAAATGTTGAGACATTATTGACGCAAATAAACCACCACTATAATCAATAAATTGTAATTAATATATTTGGTCAGAGATTATAATGCATAAGGGGTCATATTTCCCCTCTTTTATTAAAATTAAATTTTCAGTGTCATAAATGTATTTCATGGCAACTATATACTTAACTACTAAAAGCAACGATTATTATATAATTTAAGAGCATGTTGCATTTACCCATTTAATTGTACAGATGTAAATAACTTTAGTAAGTGTGACTTACATCATGATAAACCCATGCCATGATGGATCTGGTAGATTATGTAACTGTCTTTAGATGACGTTTCTACAGATATGCAATCAATTCTGTATAGTGTACAATGTTTTGCAGTGTAATTCATTTTGATGGGATAGAGTATCTTCTATCTAAACCCTGTGAGGTTATTGTATTTATCTTTTTTATCCTGCCTCACACTGGGATTTACTTTCATAGTTTATATGGCCTACAATTTAATGAACTGCTTGTAGCTAAATAATGATATTCTGAAAGAGAATAATTGAGTGTTTTAATTTTTTTATTCCGCTATTTCTGCTTGTGTTATTTGCTTTGGTTTTTTGCTAATTCCTACTCCAATAATAAATGCTATTCAATTAAAATTTAAATTGCAATGCATTTTGACAATGGGGGATATTCCGATGTAGCTTTAGAGAATAAAATACTTTACAAATATAACTTATGTATTATAAATGAGTCCATATAATTGTATCCCATAAATGTTTGTCCCTAATTAGCAAGCCAGTGGCAACTGTGCCAAGTGTTCCTGAGATGGTTGAGATGAACTCATCATTTGCCTTTTACAGAACGTCCATTCTTTTTAGTTTCATCTAGGGCTGCAACTAGCGATTATTTTGATAATCGATTAATCGGGCGATTACTTTTTCTCGAATGAATCGGATACAAAATCTAAACATTTATTTAATTTGATGTTTTGCTTATAACTATTTAAAATAGAAGGTTGATGATTAGCATGTGCTCCTTCTTAGACATGTGAAACCACCCACTGGATTCATTAATGCTGCTGATTATACGTCACAGGCTAGCATGATAGGCTAGTGTACTTCTGATTGATAGGGAAGAGAGTAAGGCTCTCTTGGCTCTGAACCACAGATGTCTATGCTATTGTCAAAGTAGTTATCTGCCCACAGTAGTGCAATTACTTCTCTGTTTTGCTAATCTTGTGTCCTGAAATTCAATATATTCAAATTTAGCAGAGCAATAAAAGTTGTAAGACTTCCAGTCTACTAGCATGGATGATACCGATATGTTTAGTGCACTCTGTACCCAAGATTCCTCCCAAAGGTTGCAAGTTATAACTAAAATCTTAATAGTGAAAGTAGATTATTGTAGGTAAACTGTTTGTGGCTCTTCAGGTGAAGCATTGAAGCCAGGTGTCATTCATGAACCTTTGTGTGAATGAATCTTGAAGTGGTAAAATAAAAATAGTGGGATAAACAGCCGTAAGTTCCTTAGTCATATTAATTTTGCAAGGGCAGCATCCAGGTCCATTTTTGCACTAGAGCTTGGCTTTTATTAACAGCCTATAATAAGCCCCTTCCACCTTCACCTGATTATGAGTTCAGATCTTGACAGTGCTACATGCTATCTATGGAGAGGTGGTAGCTATGAATCCTACCTGCTATCTATGGGGAGGTGGTAGCTAGGTGGTAGATTTGAATCCCAGCCACACCAAACTGCCACTCACGGCTACCCGTGCAAGGCCTTTAACCCCATAGCTGCTCAGCTGTATAAGTATCAGTCGACTGGAAAAGGGCACCTGTCAAATTACTTAAATGCAAATGTAAATCTATGGCCAGGACCCAAGTCTGCAAAATTATCCATGCTCTTTTGGTGGGGGGAAACGTATAGGTTCAATTTCCAGTCAGTCCGAGTGATTCTACTCAACCATGGGTGTCTCTGAGCTCATGGCTGCAAAAGAGGTCAGCTGGCAGAATGTTTTCTTTCAACCTCCAAATGTTAGCGATGTACTGTAGCATGAGCAGCAGTTTGAAATGATACAGTGGCCAACTTCATGTGTCCCAGCACATGTTCAACATAATGAAATTAAAAGATTAACACAGCCATGCCACCAAACAGGTGGACATTACATTTATAACCTCTTGGTGATAATAAATGCCATATGCTACATCATGAAAACCACTACAAGAACATGTATTGTCAACCTTATGACACAAAGATAATTTTGTAATCGCAATTTGTGTATGATTAAACGTTGAACGTTGTTAACATCCTTTTCCCACTAGCTTCTGTACCTTATGGGTCCTACAATGAGCAACATCATTCATTGCATAATTTATATGGCTGTTGTTTCATAGGCTTAGAGCACTTTTATATATTTATTATATTATATATTTATATATTCCTAATATTCTAACAAAAAAAATCATTTGTAACTCTGAAGTTGTAAGGAATTGTAAGGGTTTTTCAACAAAGTATAGGCCATAGTTATCTGTTTTCCACGGAATAATTGAAAAATTGTTTTACTTTTAAGAGAGATTTTTTTAGTGCTGTTGTTGGGAGACTACATTCAAATTAGTCATATACTAACCAATGACAGATGGCTAGCAACACTAAACCAGGCAAAGGAGGAGAGAATGTTTTTGTTAAGCAAAGCAGATAAGAAGTGGCTAGAATAGCATGGCTCAAAACGCCATTAGAGTACCATATCACATACACATATAAGCCCTGACACAAGAACTCTGCTTTCATTTTTGTTAAGATATTCTTGGAGCTTTATCCAATCATTTCTATTCCACAAGTACAGACTGGTGTAATTTAGATTAGTCATTGCATTTTCTGTCAAATAGATGTTCCAAAAGAAGCCTCACATTTTAGGAGTGCAGTGTGTGTTGTCACTATGTATAAATCTGAAGATGGAGATAAAGATCTCACCAATGAAATTAGGGCTGTCCAAGAAAGGACAAAATATCATGATCAGTTTAGCTTGGTATGATTCTAAGTGTACCTGATTCCAATTCTAGTCACATCAGTCATTTTAAAGTCTTTAGATGACTATTAACTAAGACTATTCATTTTCATCAGTTTTAGCTATTTATTCAATTATGATTAATCCTAAAAGTACACACGGACATTTTAAGCCCTTTTCCTGGTATAACAGCCTCCACTCTTTTGGGAAGATTTTAAAGCATGGCTGTAGTTTTTTTTTAAGCCACAAGAGCATTAGTAATGTCTGGAAGTGCTTTTGGATGAGGAGCCTGGGGCACAGTCAGCATTTCACTTTGTCCCAAAGGTGTTAAGTGTGGTTGTGGTCAGGGCTGTGTACGGGCTAAAGTTAGGGTTGCATCTTCTTCTTTCGGCAGCTCCCAGTAGGGGTGGCCACAGCGGAACATCTGTCTCAAACCTGCCTGTCTTCCCTCAACACATCCATAAAACTCCTCCTTGTATTCCTCTTTTTTTTCCCTGATTGCTCCATCGTCAGCATTCTCTTTCCGATATACCCCATGTACCTCCTCTGCACATGTCCAGACAATCTAACTTTGTCTCCAAACGCCCTTCTGACTTTCTAATCCTGTCCATCCTCGTTACTCACAATGAAAATCTTCAGTTCTGCCACCTCCAATTTCCGCCCCTTGCATTTTAGTCAATGCCACTGTCTCTAAACCATACAACATCTCAGGTCTCACCACAGTCCTATAAACTTTCCCTTTCACTCTTGCATCACTCTTTCCTTCTATCACAAATCACTCCTGCCACTCTTCTCCACCCACTCCACCCTGCCTGCACTCTTTTCTTCACTTCTCTAACACACTCTCCATTACATTGCACTGTACTTTCCACCCTTTCAACCTCTTCTCTCTGCAACCGCACCACCCCACTGCCCTCCCTCTCATTCACACACATATACTCTATCTTACTCCTACATTCGGAAAGAAACAAAGACACTTTTTTCTGCTGTACTTTTTTACAGACTTCCATCAAAAACTCTTGGGTTAAACAGACAGATTTCTCTCACTCATCTTGTAGATGCGCCTTGTACTAGACAGTTGTATAAAAGTGATAAATCAGGCTTGTTGTAGCAAGTTGTATAGAGGCTACATTTAGGTTTCAATTTTATACATATAGTATCCTGTACTTGTGTTTTGTCTTCAGCTTCTCTGAGTCTGACTTTTGACTACTGTTCATTACACTCAAATGTGGACAGCTTACAGATAATTTAATAGATAATGATGATGTATTTGGCAACTGCCAGAGTTTGTAAAAATGCACTTAATGGATTAACATGTTTCTCTTTTGGCTTTCATGGAAATAGTCGTCATTAAAACTGTGAAACCCGCTGGAGTTTTGAAAATGTTCCATTTTGCACAGATTGCTCTCCAAACGTGTGAAGACATTTAGCTCATTAAAATGAGTCATGCCATTGCTTTACTCCTCCTATTAAAATATATTGCTTGGGTTTTGAAAACTGTGTACTTGGGCACTCTTTCTATGAAGTAGATCTCCTCTTGTGAAGGGCCTGAATGTGCTTTATTCTGAAAGGGCCTCTTTAGTTTCAAAAGTGTTAAAAGTGAGTCTTTTAACAGCAGAGCAGAGGTTGTCTCCAGTTGACTCAATCAGGCTTGATAGTGAAAATCTGGCACTAATACGGAGCACTGATATAAGCTCTTGAGGTAGCACTGGCCTATTAAGCAGACTTATTAGCAATGATGAACAGAAGCACGTTTGCCTTTTATGCGCTCAAAATTAAAATTGTTACATATATTGATTACACATTACATTCGGATCATGGTTGTTTAAACTTTCTGTTTCTGATTCAGCATTACTATATGAACATATGAGCAGTGTTTATAAGTGCACTTATTCCATAGTTCAGGGGTTCTCAAATATTTGCAGCCAGGGATCTTAATAATTTGTATGGACCTTTCCGTAGCATTAGTAATAGTAACAACTATGATAGGCAAATAACTATAAAAACAATATTATTACAGTGGCCCTGCTTAATGAGCCCCTGAGAGTCTCCATATCTTACTTTGAGAACCTCATTCTTATTGTTTTGTCAGTTTGACACTGTTCTGAAAGCAGATGTTTTAAAGGTTGATCTTTTTACTCCAGTTTATCTGGAGTAAACTTTTTTTTTATAATATATAACTTGATACACAGATGTAGCACAACAAGAGCCTTATATTTAATTTACTGTGCCTGGTGATGTGCCAGTTATCACAGAGCAATAAAATACCTCTGGTCTTCATCTTTATACATAAACAGTGGTCTTTCAGTGGTGGCAGCAGTTGTGTGTAGCACCTGATCACTTTTATCGTCTGTTGCTTTCATAAATGGCAGTAGAATTTGTTGTGCTTTTCTTTTTTTGATTTTCAGTGTGCACAGTATGGTGTAGTTGCTCATTTAAGTGATCAGAATATACAAATGAAAAACAAAGTATACCCAGGGCAAAGCAATAAAATCCCATTAAGCATAACTGTCAAAGAAATTAAAAACTAGTTTTTTTGTCTATTTTTGTATCCTGAATGTGTTGATAGTGCATGCCAAATGGAAGCAGCTTTAAGAGCTAATGTCCTGCACGACTGCTGTTATTCATAATCCATTGGACTCTCTTCAGGCAGTGTTTCAGGTAAATGTCCAGTAGAGAAAGTAGATTCCAGCAAATTATGTGCTCAACTGAACTCACCACACTCTCTAAATCCTACAATCTACAGCAGAACCACTGCCATACCAGGCCCTGTTGCAGCCACTATAAGAGAGTTTGCAGAGAGGTTGTGGTTCTTTGTAGGCTGTTTCATTAGCATCTGAATAAAGACTACAATTTTGGTGTATTTGTGGTGTATACTATTCTTAGTTTTTGTATACTGCATTTTAAATAAAAATTGTGCACATTTTTATTTTTAATACAGATTTTTTTGTTGTGCTTTTGCCTTTTCTAACAAATACACAGCCTTATTATATGAACTTAGAAATTATTCACTGTATAGGATAGGGCTGCAACTAACAATTATTTTTTATAATTTTGATATTTTAAATAATTAAGGTGAAGCAATTTTGAAAATCAACACTTGTATTTTATTTTGCAAATGGCAAGTTGACAACACTGGTTAAAAAATATAATACAACATTGTTTTGACAATTTTGGTTTAAAGAAATACACAGATATTTTGTTCATTTGTGAAGATATAAGCATCTAGAATATATAATTAAATTTTGTATAATAATTAAATCATATATACATAAATGTAATATACAAAAAAAAAAAACAAGCATTTGAACATAGTAAAGCTTCAGTAAATCGCGTTTAAAAACAGATAATTTACTCATGTAGTAGACCAATGCTATAAGAAGAGAATGGATGGAGAAATGCAGCAAGCTAACAGGCTTGATTAAAAAAATATATATATATTTACTGGTGTACAAATGCATGAGCACTTGTTAAAAACCACAACAACAGTGACAAAAAAAAAAAATAATTGTTTACTGCTGCTGTTATTTGCTGCTTTTAGGTTTAGTGTTTGTTCGCACCGTTTTAATTGAATTCTTCACCATGTCGCGAGCGAGCTAATTGCACGTTTGCGAGTCACAACAGATCAGATCCAGTGCGACTGTCCCAAAGTTACAAACAAACAGGTTACACAATAACACTTCATTAAACTACACCATTTTTACATAATGAAGATATACAGTTTCTGCTTACCATGCTGATGTTTCACCTTCATCCATGACACCAGTGTGTTTTATTTTCTGTGCTCATGCATCACTGTGGTACTTCCATGCCAACTTCCAGGTACAATTTTCTTTGTTGCGTTTATTATAAAATTCTCCCATGCTTGGGATGCGCATTTTTTCCTGCTGCCGGTTGACCCTGTACTGTCTGCAGTGTTGGGGGTAACGCGTTACAAGGAAAGTGCGTTACGTAATAATATAACTTTTCTGGAGTAACGAGTAAAGTAGAATTTACACATTAATATCTGAGTTACTTTTAAAAAAAAGTAATGCAAGTTACTTTTCAGTTAAATTATTTTGCATAAAAAAATAAATCACGTAGAATCGCGCACTCATACGTGCGAGTAGCGGGAACAGAAGCTGGTCAGAAGCGGAGATGGAAACCAGAGCATTACATTACTGTGATGGAAGTATTCTTATTATTTTGAAATAGTCGAGGAAAAGGAAAAAGGAATAATGGTTAAGTGTAGCTTATGTGTTGTTGAAAAGCTCTTGTCAACTGCAAAAAATACCACTTAGAAAAAAAAAAAACACATCTGCACTACAGTGTGTGTGTGTGTGTGTGTGTGTGTGTGTGTGTGTGTGTGTGTGTGTGTGTGTATATATAATATAATTATGCAATGTTGCATATATGAAAATGGAGAAAGAAATATAGAAAACTTTTGCCGACTTTCCACCATTGCAGATCTATTGACTGCTCAGAATAAAAGTTCTCCGTGGGAGACACATGTACGATGCCATCGCAGCAGAGAAAGAGAGCAAATTCACAGCTCATTTGCTCTTTGTGGGAAGATAAACTGCCACGGTCACTGATAATAGCGCAAACTTTGTAAAAGCATTCAGAATGTTTCAAGCTGATGATGAAGCAGAGAATGATGTAGACGAGGACGAGGTCATATTTACTGAATTGCACGTTTTACGAGATGACAGCGAAAGGTATGTTCAAAATTTAGTCGATCATCCTATTGTTCTCTAAGAAGTTATTAAGCATTTTAAATGTTTAAGAAATGTCTTTTGCCCTAATATAACATTTCTTAATGGCAATTATCTATATTACACCTGTTACACCTGTAAGGCGTGAAAGAGATACAAGTAACGCAAAAGTAGTGCAAAAGTAATATAACGCCATACTTTCCATAAAAAGTAACTAAGTAACGTAAATAGTTACTTTTTTGGGGAGTAACTCAATATTGTAATGCGTTACTTTTAAAAGTAACGTTGCCCAACACTGACTGTCTGGCATTTTTTGCAAGCGGCTGTGTTATCTTGCAATCATGCTAACCCGTAAATTGTGCAGCCCAAATAATCGATAATGGTTGACAACAAATTTTGTTATCGATTATCAATTTTATCGATTAGTTTTTGCAGCTCTAGTATAAGATATATGTTATACAGTATGTATACAGTAGTAAAGAGTAAATAAATAACATCAAGACCTTCATAGTGCATGTATCCAATGGATATGAATAATTGAGGAAAACACTTTGTATATTGCCTCCTACGTGATTTAAATAATCTTTTTCTAACATTTGTCCATAAAACATTTTATACAGTTTTTTTTTTACCATCATTGTGGCTAAAAAGAGAGCAAAATTATGAAATTAATTATGATTTCCTGACATTGATTGTCATTCACATTTTTTTTTTTGCCATTTGGCAGATGCTCTTACCCACCCAATTATCTCATTTTTCACAACTGAACAGTTGAGAGGCTTATTTAAGTGCCAAGCACTGGTAGCATGATGGTACTGAGATGGTACTGAGATTCTAATCCAAAATTCATCACCTCAGCCACTGAGTTACCACAAACCCACATCCCATCTAATGGAAAATGTATTAGATTTTATTAGAGTTGTATCAACTACATCTGAGGTCAAATAACACATTTGAAATGTTTTAATTGTTTTAAATATGTTCATGTCAGTACCAGAAAACATGATCAGCAACTCTGCAATTGGCTGGCTTATGGTATAGTGAGCAAGAGTTTTATATCGAAGCTAATGATGAGTTGCAAACTGTATTAAAATGCCAGGGAACACTTTAAAATCTGCAAAAACTAGGAGAGGGGGCAGGCAGAAAGTTGCTGACAGATTTAGTGTTCCCCTTTATGTTATATTTTTTTCAACTGAATATTTTTTCACATATTTTTAGCCTCATAGTCACCAAATAACCTATTAAAATAATGCGTTTAGCAACAGGTTGCTCTTAGAAAAAGACAACATGGATGCGACAAACTTCCCGTATCTCCTCTGTTTATATATTCATGATCCATTCCTGTTTACATCAAATAAGTCAGCTTTTGAGCGTGTTTTAGCTCACAGACATGTGACAGCAACTCCAGGACGAATTTTAAAGAAACAAATAATCTTCCAACCAATTATGTTGATTAAGTACTTATACAAACCGGAATGGAAACTGTAAGGTGTAAAGGTTAAAGTACCATCAAAGTGAAGATAATAGGTGAAAACTTGGGTTGAACACTGGTCTATCAAAGGCATATGTATACACTCAAACTTAGAATCAATCTACAGTCACTAATGCACTTTATTTTGGATGGAAATGTATGTCTGGGTGTACAGTAGACTTTTATGTATATGTGTACGTGTAAATTCTGTTTGCTTTGTGCAGTATCTTTACTGTTGGTGTAAATCAGTGTGCTGTTTGACACACACCTTCCAGCCAATTAGAACTGAGGTATTCAATTCAATTTTCTTTTCAATCGGAGGCCATTCTGTGCACCTGGGAATGGTTCCACATCAATAACCTAAAGATCCATGTAATTACTGAGCAATCTGAGATTTTTAAGGATGGATTTGGACTGTATTTAATATAAACAGTCTACTACAAGGGCTCAGGACCACAGGTTGCATTTAATCACATATCACTGAACACCTTAACAATGAAGGGACTGTAAAGAATAACAATTCGGTGCCACCTAGATGAGGATGGGTTCCCTTTTGAGTCTGGTTCCTCTCAAGGTTTATTTCTCATGCCATCTCAGGGAGTCAGTCCCCACTGGCTTTCTCATTAGAAACAAAATTAAAATGATAAGGAACTTACACATACTTTTATAACCGCTTTATGTCTGTAAAGCTGCTTTGTGACAATGTCCATTGTTAAAAGTGCTATTCATATAAAGATTAATGGAATTGAATTTAATTATTCAGACTGACCAGTAGAATATATGTACAGTATATGAAAGCCTAGACAAATGAAACCATGTCTCTTAGCTGCAGACAAGCCTAATTATGCATAATTATATTGAGTATTTGCTTTTACATCTTTTCAATGTAAAAGGATAGTGAAGAAAAAGCTATTATAAAAAAAATCTGCAAAATTAAAGCACTCTTCAGAATAATTGGAAATTATGTGACACAATCACACACATGTTTATACATTTGTTCAGCATCTGTAGACCAGATTTGTTTCTCAGATGTCCTCCATAGTGCTTTTCCTAAAATGACAACACAAGCCAAAGCCATCTGTTCCTTCCTTCACTAATGTTGAATGTTTAGACACAGCTCAGGTGCTGGTTTAATGATTGGAAGGCCAAGGGGTCAAGCCCCGGTATCATGGTTGACCCTGCGCTCTGACCCCAGCTTCTGAACAAGCTGGTATAAAGAATTTCACTGTGCTGTAATGAATATGTGATAAAAAGGCTATTTAAGGATCTTTTCTATTCTAAATGAATCTATTTGCTTCCAATATATTATTGCGTCCTACTATTATGGAACAAGTGCTGTATGAACACTTAATTACGCTATCAGGTTATATGTTTAATTAGGTAATAGTGTACAATACTTACATAATTAAGAATATTCCATTATTAACTTATAATTTGTTATGTAACATTTATTATTGATATTTTGATGTCACTTATATTGTGTTCAGATGTCAAGCGTGCATATTCCAGGTGTGTGTCAACTAAGAGTAACCCTTTCTCTTACCAGACTGATGGTAGATTATAATGACATTATATGCTTTTGGATTGTGTGTATGGTGTATTTATTCATCCTATATAAATTTTTGCACAAGTGCAGCATTTAAGACATGTACAGTATGCAAAACTCAGGAGCCTTTTCATGGTTAATGTTGTTTACAGTCAGAAGATGCTAGAGACACAGTATGCTAACAGGGCTAGGGAGTGTGGTGCAATAGAAGTGTGGTGCAATAAGGAAGCTTTATAGCTGGCATTACTTTAATATAGAATAACTGAAATTTATCCAGAGAGTCACTCATCACTCAAGGTTCACTTATGGAGAGTTGGAGGTGAAGCCTGCTATTATAAACACTGTAAATTGGGATATGTGTTAACTGAATGGGGAGTGGGAGAATTTCCCAGTAAAGAGGGTTCCCAAACAAGAGGTCACAAATTAGTTCACAAGGCGAACTTACAATCTTTACTTGTGTTTTTGTCATTCATTATTATTTATACATTTATTATAAATGTTGGCATAGTTGCTGCTTCTGCTCATTCACAAAGTATTTTCTCTAACAAAAACCTGACATACCTACATAAGGTCTTCGGTATTGAATTGGGGCCAATAACCCCCATGGGGGATTGTTTTTGTCTATATTATCATTATTATTATTATTATTATTATTATTATTATTTATTTATTTATTTATTTAATTCTTTTTTTTTTTTTTTTTTTTTTTTCTTTTCTGTAGTAGGGCTGTAATTTAAATCACCTGATCTGTTCACATAGCAGTTGTATTAATTGAAATGCATTTTTGGGGCAGACTACTGCTTACTGTGCCACTGTTCAGCCCATAAATGTTTACTGACTGAGAAAAGAAGTAGTAGATTAAATAGGACCTGTGAAGGACAGATCTGTGCTAAAGCCACAATGCACCAACAATGAGTTATCGAGACAAACAGTCAGACCACTCTGCAATTACAATCACTCAAAGAAAGGTCAATAACCTTTTTATCAACCCCAGAAATGGACTGACCTGGCTTTCCTGAACCAAACTGTAATCTGGTGTATAGTTATGGGTTGTTCTGAATTTTACCTCATTTATCTTATTTGGGGATCTGCATTTCTCTTAAGTTGCTGTTGTTTTCTCACATCCACGATCGCAGAATAGAGATGGGAAATACCAAATAATCATTACATTTAAAAGTTCAGTTTTTTATATCGTTCAATGAGAGGTACTTTGCATTTTAAGTATGAGTCCCAATTAACACCATCCCCTCATCCCACACACAAACATACACATGGATGCTTGACACAGAAAACACACAAACCTAGTCAGAGCAGTACTGTTGTATCATTCTTTTTTTCTCTAATAAATGGGCACTTTGCCTAGTTGATGTGTAAAGAGAAAAGAAAAGTCTGTCCATATGTTCCCTGTGGTCCAGTGCACTCTTTTCTTAGCTGTATAAATAATATGCACAGGCTCTTAAACTACATGAATATTTAATTAATGATACTGGAGAATTTATGTAAGGCTTATATGAAGCCTGTAACGTAACATAATGGCTTAATAAAATAATTACAGGAAAACATGGTACCATGCCTCACTCTGTGCCTGTGAAACATGCAGCATGTTTATAGATCTTCCATTGACCTTGTATAAGTGCAGGCTCATTTTCTCACTTCAGGAATACTCAGCTGAGTCAGCAGCTATTCAGTAGTATCTAAAAGGAAGATGATTGACCTGTTTCCATAGTGTACACAACTTGAGAAATGACTGATCTGGAAACATAATCTTGCTGTTAAAACAAGAATTACAATAACATTTTTCAAACATGTCTAATTCTGATACTGAGTATAAATCCCATTGTTATAACTAAAACAGTGTAAAAAAGAATTTTATCCTTAAAAATTAACATACTGTAGGTATAATACGATAAAAATGTGACTTTAATTGTAGCACACGTTCTTTTCCCAAGCTCACATGGGTGCTTTCATTTGGTGGTTGGTGAAAGTCATTCTTCTTCGACTGACCAGCCTGAGGACTTTGCTATTTTGCACTCACTTAACATGGATCAACCAGCTGGTGAAGAGGATGCTAAACCTGGAAACACAATTACGTGAGGAGCATCATACAAGGAATGTGCTCATTTGGATGAATTCACCACCTATTAGTATGCATGCAAGCAGGCGTTCCTTCATGAGCAAATGCTGCTAATTTCACCCGAAGTCAAATAAGTGGGAAGTGCTGTTCAGGGCTTTGAGCTTTGTGCTGCACAGCAATTAGGCAGACTTTGTTATAATTTTTATATGTACTTCCTAGATGTATATCCTACTCAAGAATTATGGTATTTGAGGAATTGGAGAGGCCATAAAAATTGTCATAAAAAGTTCTATTAAAGAGATTAATATGAAGCCTGCATAATAGCACAACAATGACTACTGTATTTATATTACTATGATCTACATGGAAATTTTGGAAAACTTTTTTATTGTTATTTAACTTCTTTTACTTTAATTTTGCTATAAGGCAGAACACCAGATTTTGGCCCTGTTTTGAGAGCAGAGGCACATTACTTGGTATTACATATTCATTTAGACCTTTTCACTACAATAAAAATGCCCCTTATTAAGGTGCTGATCACATACCACTGCAAGGAGATTACCCTATCTGACACCTTAACCATTGGGACAAAAAACTCCATATTTCTTTAAGATTTCTTTGTTTTCCAAGTGCACTTCACTTCTGACATTTAAACCTGATTAAACCTGGTTGTTGCAAATGATGTTTTAAAGAAAGAATACCACCTGCTGATTTGACAATGGCAAAGACAAAACCTGGTGCTTTTAATATAATTTGTACTTTGTCGCAAAGGAAATGCTCTCAATTGATTTTTTTGAGCTTCTGAGGAAAAGTGGAGAGAAATTATTGACCCAAAGGAAGAAGGCTGATTATTGCTTGCCAGTTTCTGGAAAGTACTTATTCCGCACAGTCACTCCCTCCTGACACTAGAATTTATAGTCACATACTGTAATAGTACGGTCGGTAATGGTCAGATTAACCATACAGGAGATTTTCTGCCAGCATGCATTTCCAGGAAAAATGCCAGTTTATCAGGTGAAGACTGGGTTTTTAAGATGCTTAAAATGAAAGTAAGATGTTTAATTTAATTTTATTTTCAACCGGCATGTACAATTAATATGAAATACATTTTCCTACCTATGTAAAATATTTTTTTAAAACCCTAATGAACAGTAGCTTTATGAGCTTTATGGTCAGTCCTGTTTGAATTTTAGTCATATTCTGATATTTCATATTCATAAATCGTTTTATAACAATACATACACACACGCACACTGAAACAAACTCATTAACTGTACAGAATTGCTGTTTTGCACAAGTCTCTGCTGAAATATTTAGTGTTTTCCACATTTTTTGTTGTTATAAGGACAATTCATTTGCACCAACACAAATATTCTGTACTTTTCAGTGCTGCAGTGTCACTTTGTCTACTGTCTCATGTTGGTTTTTGCACTAAATGTTTACTTTGTCATGCCCTAGTTAGTTTTGTGAAGTTCGGTCTTTTGTTTCATTTCACTGTGTTCTGTACTGTATATGATCTGAATGACAATAAAAGCATACTTCAATCCCATATGTAAATAATGCATTTTAAATAAATAAAAACATTACTTAAGTAATGTAGTAGCTGAATTAATTTGTGCAAGTGAAGCTACTGTCCACTGACTATGTCCTCTATTTCTAAATATACATTCAGTCAAATCGAGCTAAACTGTTTGTTATTTATTAAAATGCATAGCAATATTTTATGAATATGCATTCATAAAATGTATAATATTTATTCAGATCAGGTCTTGATTGGTCCTAAATATTAGTTTGAAATTGTACCTCTGACAAAATTTCAAGTTCAGGGAAGGATCACACAGTATGGCCAGTGTTGCCAGATTTCAACTGTTGCAAAAGGTCGGCATCCAATGTGTCATGAAAACAAGCATTCTTTCGGCGTTATGGCCTTTTGCATCATTTTGTTTGCAATGTCTCTATGACAGATTCCATTGGGTTCACTGGTTTCCTCCCAACTTCCAAAGAATGCTGCAGGGTACACTAAAGGTGCCCTGCAGCAGACTGAGGTTCTACGTGTGTCTCTGCATGAGTCCTTACAATTCATTGTTTCCCATTACTGGCTCCACAGCAATTCTGATCAGAAGGGAACTGAAGATAAATGAATAAATTGTTTATTGACCACAGGGTGGCAGCAGGTGGCAACAGCCAATAAGTGTGTGTTTTTGTTAGAGAGAAAAAAAGACACCGTGTGTGTGTGTGTGTGTGTGTGTGTGTGTGTGTGTGTGTGTGTGTGTGTGTGTGTGTGTGAGAGAGAGAGAGAGAGAGAGGTGGTGGAGGGCAGCACTTTATCTTCTTCAACAAAGGGAATAAATTTAGATTGAGTCTTGACTGGAAGTCATGAACCAGACAACAGTTAAAAAGCAGACTTTCCTAAACAAAACCAGACACCTGGTAACTTGGGTGCAACAAACAGGTATAAAAAGAGAACCATGCTATAATAGTGCAGTTTTTTTTATTTTTATGGAGACACATTCAAGATACATGGAGCATCACTTGATTAAAGAACATGTCTGTTCAATAAATAATTCTACACTATACATGGTAATGCTTATCATGTTATATTCATAGCATGTTATATTGTCAAAACTTTAATACATTTAATAAACCAATTTATAAAATGTATTAGATTCTTCAAGCCAACAAGCTTTATTTTTGGTGGATTTTTTCATGCAGGTGAATGAAATATACTATTGTGCTCATTTCAAATGTAATCATTTAAAAGTATATTTTATAGCAATAAAATGGCAACAACAAGCTGCTAAATGTAATATATTGGGGAAAAAAGTCCATTGTGTCCTTCCAGCACTTACAAATAGATTAGGGCTTTAATTTAACACTTAAACACCAGTTTGGAAGTGACTTTGAAGTACAACCTACTGTCAAAAGCACCAGAGGTCATAACTGAGAGTTTTGCATTAGTTGGCAGAGATAAATGAGCAAGTGCTTACTGAGCTGTGAAAAGAATCTTGAATCTTGCTTAAAACCCACACGTGAACATTTGTGCTGCAGTTCATGCTTAACAGCTTGTTAAGAAAAGACTGGTCAGAACCCTAAAGTGTACATCTTGCTTTTCTAACAAATACTTCTGTTTCTCTGTACCTGCGGTGACATATTCAAGGCTTCTTTTTGTATCCATCATGGCAAACATGCATAAACATTAAATGAAGAGGAGTTTTGTGATTTAACCAGTGTGTGGGTGTTTGTGACAGAGATAGAGAAAGAAAGAGAGAATCTGGAGGGCAGTGCTGAGGTGAATCCTTTATAAGCGTGGAGATTTATAAGTGAGCCTGCAATGCTATTCACATAATGCTGAATTTTGTAGACATTGAACAAACCCAGACTCCACAGAAATGTGTCTTTTAAAATAAGTCAAGGTGAGTCGCATTGTGGTGTAAATTTGCAGTCATTTTCCTTTCATCTGAAAGTCTTTTATCAGTACTGCTGATGACATTTGTCATGCAGATTCTATATGAAGTGGAGTCCATGTTTAACTTAAAACCAGTAAAATACCTTTAACTCAAAAACTCACCTTTTTGAAAATACTTTTTTCTTGTACACATTAATTCTTATTTTTTTCATTAGAAAGTAATGTAGATTGATTAATTGAACTATTTATAGTTCATGCATGATAACCATTTGTTGGCTTTTTGTCTGGGATGTCTTCAAATGTCATCTGAGATAAAAAAAAAAAAATCTTATTATATTTATTAAAAAATCATATTATCCATCCATCCATCCATCCATCCATCCATCCATCCATCCATCCATCCATCCATCCACAGTATGTGTTGAAGTTAGGCCACTAATTAAAGATGATTTGCTTGTAAATGGAGTGCATATTTCATTGCAGTAAACACAAAGACAGATGGTTATTTAAATCAGTAAATGCTCAGTGGCTTCTGGTTTCTCTATTCTCCAGAGACAAATACCTTAAATCATTTATATCAAGCAATTTAATCTGAGTGCAAGCACTAATACCTCTTTTTTTGCATCAGTTCTCATTTTCCTTTACCTTCCTTCCTTTTTTTTTTTAAAAGTCCAGCAATGCTCTGAAAAACAGGATACTCAAAAGGATTTTTGGTGTATATCGGAAATGCATCTATTGCTATTGATTTCCATTTATATTATGCCAAAGGAACAGCAGATCTGATCAAAGTCACGCTACATGTTAAAGCTCTTATTTATACAACTGAGCAGTTGAGTGCTAGGACCTTGCATAAAGGCCCATCAGTGGCAGCTTGGTGGTGCTGGGATTTAAATTCATTAACTTCCAATTAGAAGGTCAACTAAGCTACCACTTTTACCTACCACAAACTTTCATTTAGTTTTTAATGGCTGAAACAAAAATATTGCATTTACCTTTTAAAAATGTGCTATTTATTTCATTGTCTCTCCATTTTCACATTCTCAAAAGAAATTGGACAACTGTCTAATAAGCATTTCCATGGAAAGGTGTGGCTGGTTTCCTCTTGATTAAATTATAAAGAAATAAAGTCTTGAGTGAACTCTAATTGTTGATTTTGTATTTGGGAGCTATTTGGAGTTATTAGGAACTCATAAGATGTGAGTTCAAGTTAAGGATGTCAACATTAAAAAACAGACCAAGCAGAAAGATGGCAGTAACTTTAAGTGGCTTCATCATTTTGGCGTATTTAAAAAAAGAAGAATGCATTGGGAAGCTTAAAAACCCCAGAAAATGCTTGGAAGACCACAAAAGCTTATGATTCTATTGATTTAGTCAAGTTAAGAACAACCTAGTGGAGATGTGTATCCTTGTCAAATGACACTGAAAAACAAAAAGTTCATGATAGACTGTGTTAGGAAATGTTTTAAAAAAGCATGCCCAGCTTTGGAACAAGATTCTGTATACAGAATAAAAAGAGTGTCATGAATAAAAGAAAGGTCTCATGATCCAAAGCATACCACATAATCTATCAAACATGTTATTTAAGGCTTGGGCATATATAGCTAAGAGCCAAGTCAACTGAATCACTGGTGATTGTTGATGATGTGACTGTTGATTGAAGTAGCAGGACAGTTTCTGGAGTGTATAGACTTAATGAACCGAATGAACCTGAAAAAAAAAAACAATGTCATTAAATGGCCCCGTAATGACCTCAACCCAATTAAGCATACTTTTCACTCAGAAATGAAACTAACGAAAGCAAAAGTAACCACAACCAAGCAGCAACTGAAGACTATATGATTTCAACGGAAACTCAACTTTTCTCACAGTTTAAGTCTGCAGTAATACATTTGAGGTGGTCATAGTAAAACAAACTGAAAGATACATGACAAACTAGCAAAATGTTTGAAAGATCCATGATAATCAGCAGAGAGTTTCATCATGGAAAATCTCTAGCAATTTTGTTTTTGTAATGATATTATGTTTAATAAAATATTTTTTATATTGACAGCTTTTGTTCTGGATCAGTTTCTTTTCCAGTACTGTATGTGGGCATGATATAATCATTGCAAAACAAAATACTCTGGACAAATAGACAAAATTCTTTTGATATTGTGTCATTTTACCAACATTTTATTTTAGATGTTCTAAATGAAATCATCTCCGTTCAATGCCTATTATTATTCCTGATAGTTTTACATATAATACTTTACTGAATTCACCACTTGCTACTGAGTAAAATATTTATAATACTAATGCATGAGGCACAAGACAAACACTCCCACAGAATGAATTAATGAATGAATGAATGATAATATATATATATATATATATATATATATATATATATATATATATATATATATATATATATATATATATATATATATATAAAAGACTAGAAAGCAATTTTAACTTAGTCATTTTTTGCTTTTATTATTTGTCATATTATTTCACTGCATCTATTTAGTTTCTTTGTTGCATTCCATATATGAAATGCAAGCACTCTAACTAACTATTTCATACATAAGGGAACTCATTATCTGAATTTTTGAGATAAATAGAATTAGCTTGCACATCATTATAATAGTTGCTTTAAAACTATCGTTATAGCAGCCTCTGTCATTTGCTTCTGAACAGGCAATAGATTTTTAAACAATAAAAATAAACAATAATTAATACGTTTACAGAAATAGATACAAGTTCTTTGCTTTTTTATAGTGTTTCGCAGAAAATTATAAGAATAAACAACAAAGTGTTAAAAACTCAGGAGAGGGAGCCCTCTGGAGGGCAAGATGGATTATATGCAATAATTTAAGAATGACGGAAAGCAAAATTTATAAAGCAAAAATTATTTGCGAATGTATAAAATAAAGACAAGCTTAGGCATAGTATTTGTCTGTCCCATTTCTCATGGGTTATAATTTTTTTCATGCTGTGCATCACTTGATTTTGAAACATAGCTCTTGGTCCTTTAGCCACAAGAGCATTTGTGATTTCAATTTAAAAAGTGTTTAGTGTGATTGGAGTAAGGTCTCTGTTTAGGCCACTTGAGTTCTTCCACAAAACCATTGGCAACCCATGTTTTTAAGGACCTGATTTTTTGTAGAATCATTGTTATGGTTAACACCCTGGCCTTCTTTTCTGAAGGTCATGAGTTCAATTCCCAACTCTACAAATGTGCCAAATGCTGGGCCCATTGAAAGGCCCTTAACTTTCGAATGCTTAGCATAGATTTGATCATTATAAGTCTCTCAGGATCATGCCATGCATGCACTTTTAATGTAAATGTCAAGAACAGTTTTGGGATAGAGCTATTAGTTCCAGTAAATGAGAAATCCAAGAGCATTCAAAGACATTTTAGATTATGCTTAGAATTTCTTGACAACAGCATGAGAATGGCTAATAGATGGATGCACTGGTCAAGGTGCCCACATTTGGGCATGTAGTATATGGAAACATATTTCTTAGGTTTTATAAAGATATGATGAAAATGATATTTTAGAGCTCATTAAGGCAGTTTAAGTAAGACAAAAACTATCTAGTGCAACTCCCATTAGTTGTACACTTGTTTCCTTCAAAAAAGCTGAGAAAAAGAAGGAAAATTCTTTTTATTTTCAGTGTTTAAATTATTCATTTATCAAGCTGATCTGAATGGATTTAGGCATAAGTATATGCATTAGTGTAAGTGTTTTCACAAAAACATTAGGCAGTCATACAGTTTTTCTCAGTTGCTTTGAAGCGTTTCTCTGATCAGAAATGAAATTCTCAAAACTACTCATCATTTAATTGATTGTGTTCAAGTGTCTGCTGTTTCCTACATTATCAATTGTTTATGTCATGTTGATCAAAATATATTATACTGGTTTCACCAAATAGTCTTAACCCCCAAAACATCTCGACATCAGTTCATTGCACAACTTATTGAATGCAAAATGGTTAAACCAATCATCATCCGTCATCTACAATTTCTAATTAACTTTTTTTTTGTAAATGTGACTTGAATTGATTATTTGTGCAGATTAATCTTGAATGTCACTAATATAGGAGAGTGTATGGCATCAGATCAAAGAATAATCAACTAGTTCTATAAAGCGGGTCAAAAGTGAATCTTGTGAACCTTCAATTAGAGAGTCTATACAGACAGAGCAAAACACAGAATTATAAATTATGAAAATGGATAAACAACCACGAAACAAACTAACACTTGTGTAGTACAGTAAACATGTGAATCAATATAAATCAAATGTGTAATCAAATAAATGAATTTGTGCTGCTGAAATTCATAAAAGCCATACAGAAGAAAGTAAATTTTTTTGCATTTTCAGTCACTGTGATCCATAGTTTAAGGTTCAAGGAGCGCAGATCAAGGATCGGCCGCTATCCGCCATCCTTCTTTGGAACAACGAAGTACTGGTTGTAATAGCCTGAATCTCTGACTAAGGGAGGAACCACTTCTATAGCCCCTTCCCTCAGGGTGCACACTTCCTGTTCCAGGACCAGAGCCTGCTTGGGTCCCACAATGGTGGGACACAACCCGTTGAACTTGGGGAGGAGAGGACCTGAACTGAATCAAGTAGCCCCTCTCTACTGTGTGCAGGACCCACCGAAATACGTCTGGCAGGCCTTCCCAAGCTGCCAGGAAATCTCTTAGGGAAACGAGCCTTTCGCAGCTAGTCTCTGACTCTCCCAGAGCAGCTGGAGCAATGCCCTGCAGCTGTTGGGGCCTCCTGAGAGGTGGCGGGTCTTCTCCATCCACAGCGATCTTTTGGGCCGAAATTGAGGGAGACACCCGCGGGAGGGAGGCAGCACTCTGAGGCACATCTTGTGGAAGAGTTAACAACCTGTCCTCCCCCTCTGCCCGGAAGTCTGATTGGGGTCTCTAGAGGCTGGCTTCTGACCCTATCAGAACAGCTGGGGAAATCCCCTGCAGCCGTGAATGCTTCCTGAGCAGGCACGGGTCCCCTCCATCCCCAGTGGGGACGGAAGGAGTCACCCGGTGGGGAGGAAGGCTGCGCTCTGAGGCACGTCTTGTGGGAGAGCTAATAGTCTGGCCTCCTGGTGGTGTTAAGGAGGTACGAGTGTAAACCGCCCTCCCTGAAATAGGGTGCTCTGATTGTCAGAGCTGCTGCACCACTGCCTGTTTGTTTGAGGAGAGGACCACCCTCAGGTTGGCAGACCCCTTTGATTTGGGCTTAGAGCATCGCCTAGAGCCCTTTGGTGGCAACGCTCTGCTTTTGGGTTTCACGGCGTTTGGCCGTGCCGGGCTGGGGCTGCGCCCCCACGCAGTCCACAGAGAGCGGCAAGGAAAGTACGGCTGAAACGCAGCTGACTCCTGAAACCTTTCCGCGTCCCTACCGCGTCGCCGAACAGGCCAGAAGTAGCTATCGGGGCATTCAGCAGAAAAACCCTGTCCCTGTCAGGAATTTCTGACAGGGTGAGCCACAGATGCCGTTCTGTGGCTACTAAGGCTGCCATAGAGCGACCAACAGTCCTGTCAGTGGCTATAGGGGTTGGGTCGGCAGCGTGACATAACTCTTCGATGTCGTCAGGCCCAGAGTTGAAACCCTCGTCCAACTCTCACACCAAGTCTGCCTGGTATGCCTGCAACACAACCATCGTGTGAAGGCTACAAGCGGCTTGACCTGCCGCTGCATAAGCCCTGCCTACTAGAGCCGAAGTGGCTTTCAACAGCTTAGTAAGCAATACCGGAGCCTTTAGCAATGCAACACCTGGGGAGAGATAGTCAGCTAGCATCTCTTTAACCCAGGGCGTCTCCCCATAGCTGCACTCCCTAAACCCTACTATATTCTTATATAACGAATGCAGGGGCGGAAAAAATAAACTTAGGCCCTGGGGCGGAGGCTGTGCCGCGGGATGCAGGAAACACTCATCCAGCTTGCTGGGAACGCGTTGCTCCCAATTCTCGTTGGGCCAAGCTATCTTAATAATAATAATTAATACTAATAATAATAATAATAATTGATTTATATACATATATTTTTTAATAGTAAGCTTTGTTGGTTTGTATTTAAAATTTGTTTAATATGTTATTTCCAATAAAATGGAATCTCCAGGTTATTTTGATTTAGTAATAATTTTGACAAGACCAATTATTTCTGTGGATTAGCAGTACAATTAAGTAAATAAGTAATAAGTCCTATGGCAAAATGTATGCTTTTATTAAATGAAAAAAAAAAAATTCTGGTTGTATGTTGTGTGTGAAATTTATATGAAGAACAGTTACACCACTGATAGATTAGCACAAATGCAGAAAAGAAGGCTTCCAAAAGAAGGATTTAAAGATCAACAAACATTTTAGAAATATCAATAAACATAAAAAAAAAAGATAAAAAACGTAATATAATGTAGTCATGTTTTCTGTTATTTTCCGCTTATTCCTTTAGAGTAGTGAGTTTACAAATTAAATACACTTTCTAGGCCTATTCATTCTTATCTATCATTACATTTCTGCAGAGACCTTTAAAAATGCCAAGTCTGTGAGTTCTGTTGTTTAGAGAAAGCTGCTGTGTGGTGTTGGTCTGGATGCTGCAGGCATTAATCTGTCAGAAAGCATTATATGACCCTAACAAAACTATTCTTCAACTCTCTTTACTCTCAGAATGTAATTGTTTTCCAAATCAGGTACAGTAAAATGCAGTATATACCACAATAGCATCCATATTGGACATAATGTTGCATATGTGTCCATCATCATGTTTATAACAGTTTTCTATCATCTTTGACAATGGCAATGATAAAAAGCACAGTTTTCCAATTGAAATGTCATGTTCCTAATATAACAGGATTGTCCTCAATGAATTGCATGCTTATAACTTCAGAACATTGTTCTCGATTATCTTAGCTAAGGCCAAAAATTTAGACGTTCAATTGATAGCCTGGTGAATGGAATGTTCCACATAAATATAGTTAAATGTAATTAGGGCTACAACAAATAAACAATAGAACTGGTAATAATGAAACTATTTGTCAACAAATGGCATTATTAATTAGTTGGGTTGCCCAAGTTACGGGTTAGCATTACAGAGGCACATAACACAGGCACTTGCGAAATGGCGCAGAGTACAGGGTCAACCGGTGGCAAGAAAAAAATGTGCGTCCCAAGTCATCCAACGAATGGGAGCATTATAAATTAAACGCAATATAGAAAACTGTAACCTGCAAGTTATGCACATCTGAGCTTGTGTGGCATGGAAGTACCACAGTGATGAATGAGCACGTGAAAAAAAAAAAAAAAACACTTTTCTCACGGATGAATGCCAAACATCAGCACGGTAAGCAAAAACTGTATAATACTCATCATGTGATAATGGTATAGTTTAATGAATTGCTTCTGCTTAAATTGTTTTTCAGGAGATGATTATGCATTTGTACACCAATGCATATTTTTTCCTGTTTTTAAATCAAGCCTATTAGCTTGCTATATTTCTCCATTCCATTCTCATTTTATATCATTTGTCTACTACAAAAGTTGACTTATTTGTTTTTAAACGTGATTTACTGCAACTTTACTACATTCAAATGCTTGTTTTCAGTGTCTGTATATTTAATTTATGCATATATCATTAATTGTTATACAAAATGAAATTAATTATATATTCTAGTTGCTTATTTCTTCATAACTGATCGAAATGTCTGTATTTTTTAAACAAAAATTGACAATGTTGTATTATATTTTAAATAGATTTTTTTAAACATGGTTGTCAACTTGCCATCTGCAAAATACAACGCAAATTGCTTTACCTTGCATACTCAAATGCTGTTTTTTTTCTTTCTTTTTTACAGCATGAGGGAATTTGTTCAAAAGGATAAATCCCCCATTCACTCCACAACAAGCAGCCACTATAAGCTATAACATGTCAAAATTAAAGATAGTTAAACTCAAAATGTGGCTTTTGCATTTTTAAGTGAACTTTTATATGTAAACACCCCCAATTAGTGTTGTATATAGTATAATAAGCAAAACATTGAATGAAAAGCAGCCCTCCTGGGTGAAAAAGGGAGGACCAGAGGGGACAGGTGCGGCGTCTTTTGAGTCACAAACAGATCCACTTACGCTCTGTAAACTTCTTCATAATTACTTCACCACTTGTGGGTGGGGTCCCCATTCTCTGAGCCTCTGCCTCAATGGGGCCTCTGCTCCCATGTTTAACTGCCTTATGATGTGGGCTGTCCACATGGAGAGCAGCTTCCTTCGCGCCCGCAGGAAGATCTGGCATGCCAGCTTGTATATGAGGCAAGGCCGGCAACAACCATGGTGTTGGTCTCTTAGGTCTAATGGGAAAATGCTTCAGAACCCAAAACATCTCCAGGCAAAAGGTCCGCCACGAGAGATGGGGCCCCTTCCAAAGACCTAGGTCTCCCATCCCGTAAGAGACGCATCGGCCATTAGCGCTACACATTGGCAAGGAACTCCCAACACAAGAACCCAGGTAATTTCTAAATGTATAAGGCCCATAAGGCTTACCGCATGACCTTGATTATGAGGTCCCCCTCTGGGAGAACCCTCTCTTTCTGAGCCACGATTGGAGGGGTCCTATGTGCAGGAAGCTGGGCTGCCATCAGACCCAGCGGGTCTCAAAACTGCTTCACAGTAAGTGACTGCATTCTTTCACTCTCTTGACCACCGTAACGATGGATTCATTTGAGTAGGGCCACTGCTTCCACATATTAATGGAATCCCATCCCATGCATATATAGGTGATCCCCTGTTCTGGGGGATCCACACTTTCCCCAGCACTTGGTCTTAACCAAGGGGGATGTTCCCTGAAGCACATATGTGTCAGGGTTAATGCGCCGTTTCTCTGAGGTCGCCTGGGATGGGTGGGCACCGTAAACTGAGGTAAATACAGTAAAACTTCCTCACTTTGCCCCACTTTAATCCCCAGATAGTCCTGACATCAGGACCAAAAGCAAACAAAAGCAGGAGGCATGTCTAGGGGCTCACTGGCATCCATCCCCTCCCCCTCTTAGGAGGAAGAGAGGTGGAGCACAGAGGGAGGAAACTGCCAAATGGCATGCTTCCGAATGTTGACATGCGAGCACAATATGCACAGTCAGCTCCTTTGAGGAACCGACCTAGCGTGCTCTGCCTCCAAGCACACACAGGCTGTGTGTACCCCCCAACAACACCCCACCCCATAATATAGTGGGGGCAAGGAGGAACACACAGGCAAAAAGAGTGCTTGCTCTTCATTTTTGCTTTCATATTTTGTTAGGATATTTACCACTTGCCATAGACAAACACACATGGAGCACTTCCAACTCCAACTAACCAACTCCACCATTTACCTGTCAAGTCAAGACCTAACTCCAAACCTGTAATAATCTCTCTTGATTTATATGACAGAGGCTAAGCTTAATTGTGATATTCTTTGTTTTAATACTAAAACAGAACAGTCTAAAATTGTCAGAAAGATCAAAATTCTGAGCTCATTTCATCACTGACTTGTATAAGTGAGCACAAGTAAAACTTATACAGAATAGTGAATGCCTTACCACTGAAAAGTATCAAGAAGGAACCCTATAGCCAAAAATACTATCCAACTTGTTTACTGAAAAGTGTCTCGTAGAAGACAACCAGAGTATTAACACCAGAATAGCCAGAAACTTCATAGACTTAACAATGGCTCTTTAGCTCAAGATTCTTGTGTAGAATTTAAACATTCTTATCTGCATCCAAACTCTAGATTGCAGATTGAAGACTCACTACAATCATTATTTAATTCCCCTGCACAGTAGGCACATGCACTATGCACAATAAGAAGATCTCCCTTTTTGTCCCAGAATCTCTCAAAAAACCCAACTGCCCCTGTTTCCATTGACACCAAACACACATTTCCAATTATCACCAATTTCTACCAAAAAAATCAAAGTCTTGCCTCCTCAGTGTATTTCAAATACCATCGTAACTGCCTCTACAACTGTAGAAATCTCTGACATGTAGGTGTCAACATTCCAGCCCATTGTGAGTTTTTAAGGGTATTCTGTGTCGTGTCCCTTTCACGAGAATTCACGAGTGCATCATTAATCTGCTTTTCTCTAAGGTAATGTATTTAATGCTTTGCTGAAGCACTGAAACAATGATACATCAGGGCATCCACATCTCCTACATCTCCTAATGGATTCTTCCTTCTTCAAAAGAGAGGGGCACAGTCAGACCCTGTACAGTATTGATTATAATGGCCTAAACCAAATTAGTGTCAGGTACCATTATCTGTTGTCATTGATTGCCTCAGCCTTAAAAGATTTAGAACCCACTGACATTTTTTATGTCATATGTAAAAATTACATCTCTCCAGTGTCCATAATCTCTTGATGGATGGGGAAAGAAATAGATATACATGTTTGGTAACGTAAAACAATTCTTCAGGCATTTGGAAACATTGCTCTCCAAGTTTTTTTTGTAAAGCTTTGAGTGCATAATTATTTTACTTATACCACTGCCTTCAGAACATGCTGGATTTTATTCTATTATATGTAAAAATTGCTGATATACCATGGCTGGTGCCAGACCATAACTTAGAGGGGTTCACACAATCAGGAAAAATAACCTTCAAAAACAAGGCATAAAAACATCTATTAAAGTGCAAACGTATTACTTACCTTCTAACTTAAGCCAGTCTCGAATAGTATACCAACTATAGACAAAATCATGTTTTTTTGCCACTGAACATGTGTGTAGGGTCCTGTTTTAAAATTACATTGTCATTGAAACATCAAGACTCTTAAAACATAAGACTCTTCAGCTTAAATATGCCCCAATACCAAATTCCAAAAATGTTCACCAAGACAGAAAGGAATTATGATATCAGTGATAGTGATTAATCATCATTAATGGTGATCATTGTGGTGCCATTGTTTTTAAGAAGCTGAGCATTCATCTGTTTTTCTCATGTTTTCAGTTAATTGTCTCTAATTAGTCTTATCAGAAAATGGGAAAGTGATCCTCTTCCTGATTACATTTTACCAGCCTTTTGGCCAGCACAAACGATACCACAATAAGTGGCAGTGACATTTAGACATTCAGTCTTCATTCTGTTCTCATTACATCCGTTTATACAGTATTTTTATAGACACTGAAGAGTCAGGAAGAAACAAAGACCCAATACATTCTAAGTGCAAAAAAACTATTGAGAGATGTTTAAAATGTTTTATCAAATCATATTCAGAATGTGCTCCAGCTATTGTTCAAACAAAACTATTCTCAGTTTCTATTCTCCATCATCTTTTTGGTGTACAAGAATATTAATATTATTACTGTCTTCAGCCTTACGGGGTCAGTTCAGAGGTCAAACTAGCTGGCAATAGACAGATATTTTGTCCTTTAGTTTTATCTAAACTCTGCCAGCAGTTTTTAAGACCGCCGAATAGTTATTTCAGCATGACTGCCGAGAAGGTATTTCAAGCATTTCGACATACATTGGATATAAACATGTCTGTACACCCCAGTTTAAATGTTGGCTTTTATGATGTAATAAGCTGTCCACATGGTTAAGCAAATATTGTGTATTTGTACACTTTAAATATATTACTCAAGTCTTTTTGAGTAAGACTTTATCAGCATCGCACAGTTTGACTGGCCAGCTTTTCCCACTCTTTTTTGCAAAGTTATTCGAGATCCATCAAATTATAAATGCATCTCCTGTTTACAACACAGAGAGGTCAAACCACAGATTTACACTTGGGTTATTTATTTAGGTCTCAGCTTTGCCCAAGTAATTCAAAAACACTAATCTTTTATTTGGCTAAGACATTTTTCTGCTGATTTGGATTTAGCTTTGAGTCATAATCATTCTGAAATATATAATTCTTTTTCATCTTCAGTTTATTAGCAGACTGACAGCCAAGCTCAGATTTGAAAACAATGGACCTTTGTGGGCCAAATTGACCTGGAATATAAATCATGCAAGTGCATTTTCTTAGTTTTGAACTGTCATTATTCTTGTTTGTACTGTACATGGTCCCAGTGGGCTTCATTTATCAAGCTGGGTAAAAAAAGGGTATATACCTTAAATAATGTATATTAACAGTAACACAGGAAATTTGGTATTAATGAAAACCATGTATATTCGTTAAATGTAAAATTTTTTTTTTCATTTTATGCTGTTTATTTAACAGATGCCCTCTTCAAGAGCAACTTATAGAATATATTTGTTGTCTAAAAGACTAATAAATCTTTGTTGTGCAACCGATGCATAGAAAGGCTTTATTTTTTGTATCCCTTTTGTATAAATCTTCAAGTAAAGTTGTGAAACCATTTTTTCACCAAATTTAAGTTTCGGAAATACTGATTGTCTTTGTATTTACATGTCAGTGTTGATTACCCAGAGCAAAGCATGTTACTGACCCAGCTCATTTACATTTAATGATGCCCACAATGCATGCAAAATGTTTTTATCCAAGTGCACAGAGAGCTGGGGGGCAAAGTATTAACCTTCAGAGTAAAGTCTGAAAGAAAGAAGTTGTCAGTTACTAGGATTCACTTTTATGGCAATACAAATGTTTAATAATATACATTGTTATTAATAAAACGTGAGCACTAAATTAAATGTCGAATGAGGCATTTGTTTAACTTATGCATGGACAGTTCAGTGCATCCTCCATTCATATGCTGGCACTTCACTTATCATAATTTATCGATTATTTTATTGATTTATTTATTTTATTCCAGTTTTTGTGCCCCCTTCTATTTTTGTACTTTATTTTTTAATGAATGCTGTTTTTCTAGAAAAAGCACATTGGCTATAATTGGTTAAGTATAGTTGGGTAAGTATAATAAAAATAGGCAAAAAAAAATTAAATAGGTAAAACAAACTCAAATGTTTTTTTTTTTATGTACATAAGGGCATGATTTAAAATGTTTACATTTTTACATCTTCTGACATGCAATTTTACACATACTCACAAGTAGCATGTAGTAAGTTCTAGTATAAACACATAGAAATAGTTTATGCATACATTGCTTGGTATTCAGCTTAATAAATGAGGTCTGATGCCCTAGTGTAGTCACTGTTTCATAGAGGTAATAACTTCTCATTAAATTAAGCTCAGCACATAAAATTCATTGTAGAAAAAAAATATATTATTGTTAATTGGCAATGTGTTGATATATTTAACTTTATTTTGAGGTTTGGGTTCAGGAATGGGGAAGAGAGAGAGGGATGTGTGGGAACAAAGAAGCAGTAAACTAACAGAAGCCAGTGAGTAGAAAGAAATAACTAAGGGATTAAGTTTTTTTTGTTTTGATAATAGCACGAAGTTTAATATGAGCATGCATGATGAAGTGAAAATAAAAGTAAATATAAAATTGCAATCAAACACCTCAACCAACCTGGTTTGCTTGTGCAGCACTAGCAAAATACAGGCAAAACTTCATTAGCCATTAACTGGTTTGGTTTGAGCAGCCATGGGGAGCTGCTTATCTGCTGAATGCATTCTCACAATATATCTGTGATTAATTCGCATAGCTCAGCATTTTCCTTAGCAGAGCCTGGGATAATAACCGTTGCTTGACCCATTACTGCAGGGAATTTATAACTTGTGGGCTGTTGCATTAAAAAGTTGCCTGGCTTATATTACCCGATCTGTCTCGTTCCTTATTAATGGCACTCTGACGTTGGCAGATGGGCTTTTTATGAGTGGGAAAATTTTACAATTCAGGGTCTTTTGAGACACCTGAACACTTTTAGTGTGTAGGCATTTTATACCAAGCTGGTAGTGCACAAAATTGTGTTTGTATACAGTACTAGACATTTAACTAGATGTGTAGAACGACAAAACAGTGGAATGTAATATAGCTTGCAGGGGGGTGGGCTATGTTATCCTTTATCCTCCCAGTGGAAATGAATGGAGAAGGGCAAATGGAGAAGGACAAATGCTCATGGGAGACTTAGGTTACTTCTGCTCTAAGTATTTGCAGATGAGGCATTATGCTAATTGAGTCATTATCTTTTCTGCTGAATCTTCAAGTGTACATGTGGTGAAGTTGTGTGATGTTTGTCTAAAGATCAAGAAACAATTGCTATTGTACAGGCATTGCCTTGAGTTCAAAGAAACAGTGAGTAGGAGTCACTTCTGTTTTCTTAAGTATGTTAACAAAAGAGAGGAAATTACTAATTTTTAGTCATTCCATAAAAAAACAACAGCAACTGTTATGAAGGATGACAACAGATTTATACAGATTTTAACTCAAATTACTATTTTTTTCTTCTCATTCAGGCCACTGTTCACCCTCGCAAAAGGATACTGCTTAAATGTTGGTCATAATCTTTGATCTGTATAATCCATTATCTCTAAAGAGTCCAGCTCTGTGTCCATGTGTTATCCTTTAAAACAGTTTGTGATCATGTGTTATGCCTATAATAAGGAATCAAACTGCCACTTCAAGTCATCAGAGATTCAATTATGCAAATCCATAGATTTTTTGGAAAGACTCATAATTTATGTGTTGCCAGGGGGATGTCAGTTTAATTTCTGTAAGCTAATGAGCTACAAATCATAGGTGAAAACTTGCCAGTGCCTTATCTACATGCTATCTTCTAGCACACCTTGCTCTGATCAGCATTCTCTCATCAGGCCTTCCTCTGCTCCATCAGTCCTCCAGTCACTTACTCATTCACAGTTCTCTCCGTCACAGCAGATGATGGTTCATGCATCATTTATGCCCATTCATATTCACACAGACAGAAAGGAGTTACACATATTTACATAGTTGACTTTTTTCCTTTTGACTTGTTTATGAACTGTCTTATAATTGAAGCAAGTGTGAGATCTGGGGATGGTAAGATTCACCATTCGCGTCGGTGCATCAGCATGAAAGTTAACGATGCAATGCATCAGCTTTAAAAAAGTGTGCATCGGATACAATTTGGCATTTGTATCGCATCGCTTTTAGCATATTTACCTCGGTTAAAAAGCTATTTATTTTTAAATAATTATAAATAGATGCACTATGCTTTTATTATTTAGAAAGCGACCAATATTTTATATGTAGATTAATTTCTTTTCGCTAAAGTAGCTTTTGCTACTGCTACGTGAATATGACATACTGTATCACAACACTATGGAGGCCAAGGCATGTCCTGAGAGTCGCATAAAATATAGATTAACAGGGCAGAGGTAGAGCTACCTGTTTGACCTGTTTGTGAAAGGTCCATGCTTTAGAAGTCAGAAGGCACTTGTTTTTTTATGATTGTTTTTTAAATGTATGATTTGCTGTCTGTCTGAACCAAAGAAATAAAAGCGAACTATCTGTACCATATTGAATTGCATAGCATTATATTTCTACCATTCCATCTTATTGCATAGAATTGCATTGTGTTGCAATTGAATTGCATTGCATTAAAATAGGGGTGAATACTATCGCATCACATGGGTAGTTGCTTTATCATTGGCTATGCATGGAGATGCGAATCGCATCGGTCTCAGCTATGGAGACGTGCATCCCTATTGAGAACCACAGCATGCCTCAAAATGAAAGCAAATATAACTTTTGAAGAAATGTTCTTCTTTAGCCTTTGTTCACGTTAGCACTCTCTGCTTAGTTGACTAAGACATTTTACATGCTTAATTGCATCAGGGTCTAATGACTGACTGGGCCAGCCTTAAACAACCCACTTTTGTCCTCTTATGAAGTTAATATTTTTGTAAAGTTAAGTTTTTTCAAGTTACAATGAATATATTTATTTTTGAATTTCTCTTTAAATGTTTCTCTAGATCTTTGAGATCGACCTGATACTACCTTCATGACTTATATTTACATCATCAGCCCATTCTAGATGCAGTCATGCAAGTTCAAGCTATGACACTGCCTCCAGTGTGCTTGAATGAGGAGCTTTTGCATTTCATGACCAGATCATTTCTCATCACTTTGGCCTTTCCATCACTTTGCTGTTCTGTGACTAATATTCTGAAGACTGGTTTTTATTTTGTGGTTTGGCCTTTATATTTCTGATCACTGGGTTTTCTTTAACTGTGAGGATTGTGATACCTTTATCCTGTCCTGTAAAAGTTGTTGATAATGCCACTGGCTGTTGTTTATGGGTTTAAACTTTTCATTTGCAACTCCCATTAATTGTTCACACAAAAACAATTCACTTGTTATTTCTAAGTATATCATTACCTCTGTGTAGCAAATATCATATGGTTTATACAAATTTAAAATAGTGAACAATTAAAAAGTTACATATCTTTTGCAACACAAATAACAAATAAATGACCATACTACTTGTTGAACTCTGAAACTTAAAACTATGCAGAATGAGAGGAAGAAAAAATTCCATGGGAATAGATATAACTATTCATGAGAAATTATTTTCATTGGTGCCGAGTGTAACTCCTTCCTGATGCGAAAGTGCAGCAGCATGTATATGTTTACAAACTGCTGAAGTTCAGCAAACCCATCTGTCGCCACAGCAAGTCAGAAGTGAGGGGTACAGATTTAATTTGATGCTTGACTACCCTTCTTAAAACTCACAAGGAATTATTTCTCAGGGTCTCTGCAGTATGGGATTTCCAAATAAATATGGCAGCTGTGGGGGCTCGGTTTGGCAAGAACATCTTTCTGAAAATTGTTCAATAAACTAGCAGAAAAGAGGCTATGGAATAAAGTTAATTTTGTTTACCTAAAGCTCCAGCTCTGGGGTTTAAGCGACTGGCAGTTGAATGCTTAAAACAATACAAGCATACCTTCTTTCGTGTTTTCCTTTGGATGCAGAAGAAAATGTTTTCATTTCATCACAATGAGCTTTCAACAAAAAGGATACTAGCACTCAAAAAATAATGGGAATTTCACTTCTTGTGAGGATGACTGTAAGCATGAGGGTTTTTTGTTTTGCTTAATGCATGAGATAACGTAGAATGTTTCACAAAAAATAGTTTTTAATTTGTAAAACCAGGGAGGGGAAATCACCACTAGATTTTACTATAAATTTTACTATAATACTATAAATCAGGTAAAGATTTTTGAAAAAATTTCGACTTGATCTGGTAAGCATAAATAGAAAATCTTCACTGTGCTATTAAATGCTCTCAAATGCTTGGATAAGAATACTAAATAAAGGGAATGTAGAAAAATAGCTGCTATCCTAATATTCTATACAGTTTGGTATTACACTGGTTAAAACTTTTATAATTTATTTCTATCAAGCCTAATGTTAACTTTTCCAAAGTGAACAAACCTTACTATTAAGGTATTTATAATTTTTAGTTACTGTAATTTCCGGACTATAAAGCGCACCGTTATATAAGTTGAATTTGACAAATAATTTTATTTTTAACATAAATAAGCCGCTACACTCTACACTGAAACTGATAAACTTTACACAGGCTTTATCAAAAAAGAGTGTTTGTTACACGGTGTAACGGGTAAAATATGTTGTATTTTGGGAACAGCACGTCACTGCATTCTTCCGGTATTACTGCGTGTGTGTGCGTGTGAGAATGAGGATTATGTGCTCATTATTTTATGATGCTGATTTCTAAGTTTCTTTGACTAACCCATAACGCTGTTGTCAAGAAAAATAAAAAAGCATGGATTTTGGAAACCTGTCTGTGCTTGTAAGATTTCATTTGCAACTGGAGTTAGTGAGCTATCCCTTCACCCAGACTCAACATGCTACAACGGCGTGTATCTAAACAGTAGCCGACCAAGAAAGTCATTGTTCACTGTCTTCCTCCTTCCTTTCACAACTATTTCTCTCGGGAGTTTATCTTTTGACATCGTTGTGCGTTTAAAAATCAACAACGGTGAAAGTTTTTTCTCCCGATGCCGTGCAGCTCAGAACACAGGTGAGGTGCGTTTTTTTGTTTCCGTTCGGAAATTTCATTGGTCTAATGTTATGTCGCTCAGTTTTTTGGATTGAAGTTTGTGAAACCGGGAAAAACCCAGGAAAAATCCATAAATTAGCCGCTTCGTTGTTTAAGCCGTGGGGTTCAAAACGTGGGAAAAAAGTAGCGGCTTATAGTCCGAAAAATACGGTATACGTTTTATTACTTGAAATTAGTTAAATAATACAATAGAATAACATCAGTATCAGATTTATACTTTTGCACAGTTCAAATACATTCCCTCTCTGTGACAGAATAAATATGTGTATATAAAAACAAACAAAAAAAAAGAATTTTATATATATATATATATATATATATATATATATATATATATATATATATATATATATATATTAATTCTCTGGTACTATATTTCAATATTAAAAAAATACTATTTCTATTCTCTGCTGTTCAATTTTGAGATGCGTTTTTTGCAGGTGTTTTTTTGTTTAGCAGCGGGTGGGAAAACCAGTTTCCTGTCGAATAGCACAAGACAGTGAAGTGCTCAAGCTGGTGATGTCAGTGTAGCTTGAGATGTGTGTTGAGAGGTCAGGAAGAGGCTGAGTTACCTGAATCCATTTATGGTGGTCATTTGAACCAACAAAAAGGCTGTGGGTTCTTTGGCAGCCTTGAATCAGATACATAGCCTGACTATCCGACATGTACAGAGAGAATCTATTAAAGAAAAAATCGAGCAGACTGACAAAAAAACCAAGACTGCATTTATATGTATATATATGTAAGAGCTATATCTCTAGGTGCCTTTTTTTAACCCACTTCTTCTGCAGCAATAAGGGGCCGATCTGCAATCCCTAGTTCATGTACAGACAGTCGAGGAACTGCAACCTCTAATTCACATATATCTTCATTCTTGTGCTCCATGCCATGAGACATACTGGGTGGAATTCAAACGGTACTTAGAAAGATGAATACTTTAATAACCAAGCCACAGACCAAAGCTGGACATAGTAGCAAAATGTTTACACTGCTATTATATTATTTATATTTCTCAGAGAGCATAAGGGATCTGCCAAAGGTCAAGGAAGACGCACAGGAATATGGCGGAAATTGAAAGTGCATTCAGATAGCTGCTGCCCTTGCTATTTAGGCCATTTACAATAAATTGACAAAAAATTCTTTGGCCCTCTAGCTTAGTCTTTAGACATATAAATCACAAAAAGCATTAAAGAAAATATAAGGAAAGCATCAATTCTGCAAGTTAAGGTTAAATATTTAACCATCCCAACCATTGCTTTCCAGAATTAGGTTTCCTCTTAATCAGAATCATCTTTAATGCCATGTAAAAGGATTGCATGTAAAAACAATTTGTCATAGTGTGCTTGTGCTATACAAATATGAAAATAAAATAATACCCAAATACTTTCTTTCAGCTTCTTCCATTAGGGGTCGCCACAGTGGATCATCCACATGTTTGATTTGGCACATGTTTTTACGCTGGATGCCCTTCCTAATGCAAACCTCCCCATTTATCCGTGCTTGGGACCGGCACTAGGAGTGGCTGGGGTCGGTTCCCTGACCGGGGATCAAACCCGGGCCACAGCAATGAGAGCGCCGCATCCTAACCACTAGACCACCATCTAAATATATAGACTTTACAATTTGTGCAGGGTATGTAGTGAGGCAGTGCAAATTATAATGTAAAGGTGAGGCAGTGGAAGTGATAATATTTCTCAAATAAGCCTAAAGGTGCATGGTTGCAATATAACATGAAAATTGTCCATAACATGCAGAACAGACAACAAACAACGAATAATAAATAAACCTTGGATAAAATGTTTGTTACAGTTTGTTACAGACTTAAAACCTGTCAAGACCTGTAAAGCTTGCTCTTAGCATGGCCAGAAAAGCAAATGCTTATCACAACCTTGACTCAGCTAGAAAAAAAATGACAGCTTTATCTTGGTAAAGGGCACACAGCAGCATTTGCCACAAAGTATGTAACAGCATGTCATGAAATATAATATATATAATAATATAATAATATATAAATCCTTAGTGAATCGAACAGTAGCTTTTGACTATCAGGTATAAACTGTAGTCTTAAAAAGACTTGCCAAATACATCTTGGAAAAGTTGTTTTGTCTTTGAAAAAGGACAGAGTGGGTGAAAAATTGTGGGTTTGTCTTAGTGTTTATGAAGTTAAAGCATGTTACTAAGTGTGTTAGCCAGACACTCCAATGCAACTTAGTGGATAAAATGCTTTTAAGGACTGAACGAGCACTGTAATTTTCTGATAATTTAAATTTCATTCCACTTCAAATACAGGTCTAATTGTCTGTACTGTGGATTGCCATCAAATACTACTAGCCAATAAATGTCTTTTACTTGTGCTAATTTAATGCAGGTCAGTCTACTGGTCTGCTGGAATGGACATCAATAATAATGCATACTGCGTGCTGGCATGCAACAATAAGGATCCAAAGATTGATCTATGTTGGTGAATCTATTTTTCCCTTCAGAGTGTTCTTGCTGCCAGACCTCAGTGCATTTCAATTGCAAAGCACTTGATGGAGATGGATGAGAAACAGTAAGCATGGTAGAGAAAGGGAGCCTATGAATGTGGGTGGCAGCATGAGCGAGAAGAGCTAAAATGAATTTTGCCTGATTCTGTCTTAAACAGGCTACTTACTGGTCTATTTGCAAAAAGGCAGTATAAAATGTGTAACACTCCCTGTCTGTGACCTGTCTCAATTCAAAGAAAAAAACAAAAACAGTGTGTGTGTGTTTGTTTGTGTGTGTGTGCGTGTGTGCGTGTGTGTGTGTGTGTGTGTGTGTGTGTGAGATGTGATATAGAGCCATCTGCTATATCTATTGAGCCTGATTTTTTTTGATAATGAAAGGTTGTTTTTTAGTGTGACCATGTATAATCCATCTGCTAAAATTTTTTTCAACTAAGATATTTTGATCTTAATCCACATCTCTCTCTCTCTCTCTCTCTGCACATGCGCTGACTGCCAAGAAAACGCGTAAAGAACTCATTGCCATTGTACATCTTTTGTCATAACTTTTATTAAAAGTTTAAAGTTTATGTTATGTATGTTAAATGTAAATTAGCATTTAAGGGGGAATGGGGCACAGTGGCTTCTGGGGCTGGTGGGGAGGTGCTGTCTCTACAACTTGGTCTCAGATGTGTACTGGATGATGGAGCACAGGTTGTTAGCTGTGGCAGAGCAGGTTGGATGTGATAACATTGAGTCTACTTCCGAAATGAAAAACGTTGTCAAAATGCTGATTGAAAAATAGAATAGAAGATGTGTCCCCCTGTTGTTCACTTGCACTGTGAGTCATCAAAGATATTTGCACTGCTAAATCAATGCCATTAGGGAATACTGTTCCCATTAAGGAAAGTATGTCTGTCAAAGTAGCATTCACATGAAATTCAATGCTTAAGTATTATGAAACATACTAGATAGGCTAGTCTTTGTTCCCCATGCACATTAGTAAGCTTTGGGTGTCCATAACCCTGTTACATGTTTAGTAGTTGTCTTTTCTTCAGCCATTTCTTTTAAGGTACTAACCACTGCATACTGGGAACACTTCAGAAAAATGCTGTTTTATAGATGCTCTGACCCAGTCATCTAAATATTACAATCTGGCCTTTGTTAAAGTCAAATCCTAATGCTTGCTCAATTGTTTTGCTTTCAACACAACAACTTTAGAACTGTTCATAAATCTGTTGATTGATAGCAATTTAATTCTTCTCTTTATACAATTTTTTTGCTTTCTCTCAAAACCATTTATTTTTATTAATTTTTTTACAGTTTTTTTAAAGGGATGCACAACCTGCTAACACATATCTATTCTAATTACAAGATGTGCTACATACACAAACAAGCACACAAACATAACAGAATATAACACAACATCTACGATAATCTACGATACCCTTAATTTATACTTTACTTCCAACATTAAATAGCATTGTCAGTCCAACAGGCTGTTTATACAAATCTCATGTTGCATTCCAGTATTCATCCCATTCTTGGAACCTGTGGTTACTTAATTATTTAAGATGCTGGGCTCAGCATGCTGCTTAGATGCAAATTGCAATCACATTCTGGCTGTTATTGCATTTTTTATGCATTTTTTGTTACAAATTTGTGGTGGGAGAGAAAACATTTATACAAATAGAGGGCATATGAGAAATGTAATTCAGGGATTTATTTAATCATTCATGATCCTTAATTGCCAGGTATTTTCTATGGCAATTTTGATATTATATATTTTTAACTCGTAATTTGTGATGCCACGTCTGATTCTTAGCTATTACCAGTCAAAACCAGTTAATGTTCAATTTGTAGACAAATTTAAGTATAAGTATTCTATAGGTAATGCTACTGTTTTATAGTTTCAAGTTCCCTATTGAGTTTTGGATTAGTGTATGAATTTTTTTTTTCCCCACCTCCCCAAAACATGCTAATAGACAATTTTTTGCACTATTTGTGAATGGGAGTGTGTGTGGTTTGTGTGTGTGTGTGTGTGTGTGTGTGTGTGTGTGTGTGTGTGTGTGTGCATGGTGCCCGGTGACTGATCTGTGTTTCAAGCTGTGTTTCAAGCTGTTTTTATCCTGTCTCACTCTTGGTGTTCCGGACACAAGACTGACAAGGATAAAGCAAACATGAAAGCATATGAATGAACTAATTAATGAATAAAGATCTTGCGACAGATGTCATGAAGGACAGGAGTACATTAGCCATGCCGTTTTAGGAACATGCCATTTTATAGCCTTTCAGCCTCATGTTGTGCTGAAGGAGGTAATGTACTTCTGTGAACTTCGGGCTATGTCACAAGGAGTTTAATGCACCCAGGAGGACCACATTTGGTAAACAGGTAGATAAAATACTAAATACCTGGATGTCGGCTAGCTAGGCTTAGTGGCAGTGCCAGCAGCTAAGGCTTAACAGACTGGGCCTCTCATCTAGGTATCAAGCCACACCCATGGTTGGTGAGGTGTCTAGTATAGATGGTAAAGGTAACATGTATTTTATTTTTTAAGTAGAGCTCTGACATACACTTGATGTTTTACTGACGTGTGCTGCAGTTGAGAATGTGCACATCAAATCTGATAGCAGACTTCAATGGGCATGTTGGTGAAGGGAACAGAGGTGAAGAGGAGGTGATGGGTAGGTATGGCCTTAGGGAGAGGAATTTGGAAGGGCAAATTTTGGTAGATATTGCTAAAAGGATGGAATTGGCAATGGTAAATACTTTTTTTAAGAAGATGGAGAAGTTGTTGAGATGTTGGAGACCAAGGAAAGAGAAAAGGATTTGTACCGATTGGCAAGGCAGAGGGACTGAGCTGGGAAGGATGTGCTGCAGGTTAGAGCAATAAAGGATGGAGATGGAAGTGTGTTGACTAGTGAGGAGAGTGTGTTGAGAAGGTGAAGGGAGTTTTTTGAGCAGCTGATCAATGAGGAAAATGAGAGAGAAAAGGTTAGATGATGTGGAGATGGTGAAGCAGTAAGTGATTAGGATTAGTAAGGAGGAGAGTGGAAAGTCGGTTGGACCAGATGACATACCAGTAGAAGCGTAGAGATGTTTAGGAGAGATGGCAGTGGAGTTTATAACAAGATAGTTTAATAAAATGTAGAATGAGTGTGCTATTATCAATTTTTAAGAATAATGGAGATGTGCAGACCTGCAGTAAATACAGAAGAATAAAGTTGATCAGTCACATCATGAAGTTATGGGAAAGAGTAGTGGAAGTCAGGCTGAGAGAAGAGGTGACCATCTGTGATCAACAGTATGGTTTTATGTCAAGGAAGACCACTACAGATGCAATATTTGCTTCGAGAATGTTGATAGAGAAGTATAGAGAAGGTCAGAAGGAGTTGCATTGTGCGTTTGTGGATGTAGAGAAAGTGTATGGCAGGGTGCAGAGAGAGGAGTTGTGGTATTTTATAAGGAAGTCAGGTGTGGCAGAGAAGTATGTGAGGGTGGTGCAGGACATGTATGAGGACAGTGTGGCAGCAGTGAAGTGTAGTAGGAATGACTGCGGGTTCAAGGTGGAGGTGGGACTGCATCAAAGATCGGCCTCTAAGAAATATGATGTTTACGGATGATTTGTGGTGAGAGTACGTGGCAGGTTGAGACGAACCTGGAGAGGTGGAGATATGTGCTGAAGAGTAGGGGAATTAAATTTAGTAGGAGTAAGACAGAGTAAATGTGTGAATGAGAGGGAGGGCAGTGGAGTGGTGCTTTTGCAGGGGGAAGAGGTGGTGAAGGTGGATGAGTTTAAATACCTGGAGTCAACTGTGCAAAGTTATGGCAAGTGTGTTAGAGAAGTGAAGAAAAGAGTGCAGGCAGGGTGGAGTGGGTGTAGAGGAGTGGCAGGAGTGATTTGTGATATAGAAAGGTATCTACAAGAGTGAAAGGGAAAGTTTATAGGACTATGTGATGACCTGCGATGTTGTATGGTTTAAAGACAGTGGCATTGACTAAAAGACAAAAGGTAAAGCTATAGGTGGCAGAGCTGAAGATGCTGAGATTTTCATTGGGAGTGATGAGAATAGGCAGGATCAGAAATTTTAGAGGGACCGCACATGTAGGCTATTTTGGATACAAGGTGAGGGAGGCGAGATTGAGATGGTTTGGACATGTGCGGAGGAGTGACATGGGGTATATTGGTAGGAGAATGCAGAGAAGCCACAAGGAAGGAGTAAAAGAGGAAGGCCAAGGAGGAGGTTTATGGATGTGGTGAGGGAAGACAGGAGGCAGGAGGTTAATTTAAAAGAGGCAGATGTAGAGGACAGAGTAGTATGGATTGGCGATTACATAAGAAGAATTCTGATAGCAATCAGTACGATGTCTGGTCTAAGATATAGGTCTTTTTTAACATTGACCTTCACAGTATGTTGACCACCAAACAGGAATTTAGATGGAAAATTCTTAATTAATTAACAAATTAATTTATTAATTGATGTTTAATAGCAGAACAAATTAATTTTTAGGTCTTTGGCTTTTTAAACTCTAGATAATGCTTAAAACTGCAGATAACAGTATTAACTACAGATAACAGATATTTGCAAGTAATTAATTTTGAGAAGTTCTTTGGGAAAAAAAATAGTGTAACTAGCATTTAAAAGGTCAAAAATTGTTTTGAAGTGCGAAAGTAAATGATGTTTGGAGATAAGATACTATTCTAATTCAAACAGTATGACATTCATTAAAATGTTTTTTTTTTTTTTATGTCAATAGATTTTTATTTGAATAAGCTCTTTTGTGTCACCATTGTGTCAAAGCAGCTTTACACAGAAAATAAAAGAAAGTATAGGTTTGTTCCGTAGTATTATAAGTTTGTCACTAAAGAGCAAGCCATGTGTGACAGTGGCAATGAAAAATTCCCTGAGATGGTATGCGGAAGAGACTTTGAGAGGAACCAGACTCAAAAGGGAACGCCTCTACCCAGTAGAGCCTGAGGGAACTCGACTGCATTGTCCATGCTCTGAATAATGAGCCTAAACAGTCAAAATTGAAGGCTGGCTGTCACCGGTGGGGTGATGTCAACACCATAAAGTATCAAACACCCATTGACAGAAACCGGCTTCAGCGTCTGTAACCGAGAAGGAAACGCTTTAGGGACGCCGGAGGCGTGGCGTAGAGACGCAGCGTCTCGCTCCCTCAGAGAACTAGGGTCACATACGTAACCTAGAGACGTTCCCTTTTAAGAACTCGAGCTGTGTTGGAACACTTTGGGAGCGAGAGTCCAATAACTCCACACCGACCAGTCCCTGACTAGTGTGAATGAGCACAGCTAGGTCGAAGGACAGAGGTGCCAGGAATGGCACAGAGTTTAAGGTTGTAAAACCTGGCAACGGTGAGTGGGTTGGACCAGCCTGCAGCGTCGCAGAGGTCTTGTAGGGACACTCTAGAGGACCAAGCTTTGAAAACTGCCACACTCCATGTAGAGTGAGCTCTAACCCTAAATGGAGTGGAGAGACCAGAGGACCCATAAGAGGATGCTATAGCATCAATAATCCATCTGCTGAGTGTCTGTTTTTAAGCAGAAAGGCATCTCCTCAGAGGGCCGTAGCAGATGAACAATTGTTCCGCCTTCCTCTATCCAGTGCTTGGACTGGACACAGCCGGTTCAATCTCTCCTGGTCTGGGGTCTGGAATGGAGGAGGATTGAATGCCTGGAGCATGACAGGTCGTGGGACGCCTGAGGGCACCTTGGGAACATAACATGCTCTAGGGTGCAGGAAGGCAACGGCCATGCCTGGAGTGAACTCCAGGAAGGAGGGGGCCACAGAAAGGGCATGTAAATCGCCTACTCTCCTCAGAGAGCAGATAGTCAGCAAAAACACGGTCTTAACGGACAAGTGCCTCCACGAAATCTCGGCCAAAGGCTCGAAGGGGGGTCTCGGACAACGCCTCCAACACTATGGACAAGTCCCACACAGGCACACTTGGACTCACCGGAGGCCTGAACCTCAGATGTGAGACACAACCTGCTTGAGGGTCAGGATTTTGAACTGAAGCCTCGTCAAAGAGCGGTTCAGCTGACGCAGATCTAGGATAGGACGTACCGGCTGTAGAACTCTGACTTTCTGTCTGATGGAGGGACCACCTTGATGGTCTCCTTCCTCAGAAGAGTGTCTCCAGGACTAGAGCCCGCTCGCTTTCCGCTCGTAGGAAAGAGCCTGTTGGAGGTTTAACGAACCAGGTCCCTGAAAGAAGCGGTGCTACACGCCCTCCGGTCATCCCTCCACAGTTTGGGTCAGGACCTTTTGGCCGACGCCCTGTTCCTTGAGATGACAGTCCTCAGATCTGTCACCTCATGTTGCTTTGACCCAAGTCACTGCGCAGGATTCCGCATGGGGCAGAGCGTGTCACGACGCTCTGTCTCTGCACTTGCCGGTGCGCAGTGCTTGGTTGGGGTTGGGGCTTTGCCCACGGAGCAGCATGGGAGATATCTCTGAAATGCCACCGATTGTCTCTTGGACTCCTGGAACCTGTCGACTATGGAATCAATGGTGTTGCCGAACAGGCACGAAGGAGAGAGTGGTGCGTCTAGCAGCACAACCTTGTCCCTGTCAGGTATTTCGGACAGGGTAAGCCACAGATGTCTCTCGGTGGCTATTAGGGCAGCTATAGACTGGCGAATGGCCTTAGTGGTTCTCGGTACGGCGGATCTTGGAAAACTGGCCGCCCAAGGGTTTCCCATATCCAGCTCCCACAGCAGGCTGGCTTGGTATGCTTGTCGCACCGACATGGTCTGCAGACATCCAGCGACCTGACCTGCTGAGACGTAAACCTTACCCAACAGCGCCGAGGTAGTGCGCAGGGGTTCGGTGGGTAATGTTGGGGTTTTAAGGGAAGATTCCACACCCGGGGAGAGATAGCGAGCCAGCGTCTCTTCAACCCGTGGCATGACAGCATAGCCATGATTCCTAATCCCCAGGACGTTGGAATAAACCGCGGTCTTGGTGCTGAAGGGGCGGGAAGAGAAAGGCTGCACCCAGGACCTGGACACCTCGGTGTCAGTTAACCCCAGGAATGGGAGTGCTGCTCTGCCTCAGTGAGAGTGAAACCAGAACCATGAGGAGTGGGGGCACCCTCCTCAAAGAGTGGAAGCAGAGCAGCCGCATAGGCATGCGAGCGCAGTGCTGGCAATCGGCTCTCTCGAGAGCTGAAATAGCATGCTCCGCTCCCAAACAACCTACACACAGGCTGTGTATATCTCTTCCCATAATAAAACTGCGGCAGGGAGAAGCACATGGCCAAAACGTGTGCTTGGTTTTCTTAGATGCCTACATTTTTTGACAAACAGACAGACAAAACATCAAATTTCACACAAAGGGCTTCATGAACAAACAGAAGCTGAAGCCAGCTTCTCTCCATGGGCATTTTATACTTTTATACTGGTCGTGACGTCACCCCGTCGGTGACAGCCTGCCTTCAATTTTCACTGATTAGACTCATTATTTAAAGCATGTACAACTCAATCTTGTTCCCAAAGCATTCCGACGCAGCTCGAGTTTCTGAAGGGAACTCATCCTAATCTGGGTGGCACGGAATGTCCATTTATTACAGTTAATCATTGTTACGGTGTGCAGCTATTAAATGTAACTTGTGGTCCTAGGCCATTGTAGTTGACATAGTGACATAAAAACAGAATTTACATAAATCAGTACCAATCATAAACCACTGAAAGCAAACAAATTTGTCCAAGTGATAGTAAATGTTTATTGTCATCCTCTCAACTTTGTTGATTTATTATTTAATTGTTTTTTTTTGTTTTTTTTTTACAAATGTATATATATATGCATTAAAATGAATATTTGACATGTGGCATCATGTTATAGGTGTATTCCTCTGTAGAACCCTGGTGTATGAGTGTGTGATTCTGTGTGCTCTAAATCATCAAGAGCCAGTAGCTACACTCTGGCCCTTTTATTGTAATACACTTCCTGACCTTCACTTACTGACTCATATGGAAATAGCAATATATCAGCAAATTGATGCTCCATTATGCAAGCCTGACTCATCAGCAACCATTTTGCTTTTTATTCTGACCCTGATGTAAATTCATGAATGATGAATTGCTTTTGACAAAAATGGAACTACCATAGGTCTGAAGATATTATTGAGAAATCACCTCAAAGAGGATAAGGTGAGCCTGACTTGAGTCTGAGACTGGCAATAGCAAATGTATCAGAATGAATGCTTGCCATATAGCAGGAACGGAGGAGAAATCCTTTCAGTTTTTTTTAATGCAGTAGCAGAGGTCTATAGCCACCAAGGTTAATGGCAGTTCAATAAGATTTTAATAGCAATAAATATATAGGGGATCTTAAAGGCCAATTGCAACTGATAATGTATACCATTGACCAAATGGCTATGTTATTAAAAGAGAGAGAGAGAGAGAGAGAGAGAGAGAGAGAGAGAGAGAGAGAGAAAGATATCACCTAGGCTATGGATTCAAAAGGCCACTGTATAGCTTATAACATTTGTTAAGCTTTTTTTTTTTTTTTTGTAGATGAGAATTCTGCCCTAAAGCCCTATTCGGACGGGACTAGTTTTACAGGGGGTCGTTAGAGAAATTTCTGTTTCACAAAGGTACTTTGTGATTTTAATCCCGTCCGAATCTGCCATGTCTGTCTTTTTCTCACACGACCTCTGTAAAAATTCCAGAGCAAATTACCTACTGTTTTTCAGCAAACTCGGCGCTCCTCTGGGAAATCTAATCCCGTCCGAATGCGAATGTCTGTGATTGGCGAAAATGTTTTTTTTTCAAAGCGCGTTTACTTGTGTGTTTTGGTCAACGTGAACTACCGTACTAACCTCAGCGTGCCGGTATTCAAATTTCTGCTTTCTGCGCACCAATAATGGATGTAGAGGTCTTGTGCAACGCCCACATGTAAAACACAGACACTCCTACCTCCGCAATAAACACGGAGATGTTAGTCCCGTCCGAATCCATACATGAAATTACAGACGTCGGCTGAAAAAAAAATTCTAACTCAAACGTCGTTTGGAAAACTAGTCCCGTCCGAATAGGGCTTAAGTAGATCAGTCACACACAAATTTATCCAGATATTTTTTTTACCAACCCAGTGATTCTTCTCGTCATTCACTTTGTTTATACAAGACCTAAAATAAAAAATAGAAAGATAGGTCAAGGTAGTATTTAATCAATTTTTTAACAGTTTCATGAATTTATTAAACAGTTCTGATTACTGTATTTATATGAAATTGATGCTAAATCTAAAATTATTCTTAAAAAATGTGCACACTACAGTACGTGTTAGTAAATCAAGGCCGCATAAAGTATCCATATTCATAATCATTACTTACTGACTCTAAACATTTTATTAGCACTAATGAAGTGCTATTATTGATCATTCATTATTATGTTATGATGCATGTGAGTAGTACTGCACAACATTTAAACTATAATGACTGTGTATCGCACCTATTGTATAATACCTAAAATACAACACTAATCATTAAATTATAATTAAATATGCTAAATATTTCATAAATATTATATATATATATATATATATATATATATATATATATATATATATATATATATATATATATATATATATATATATATATATATATATATATATATATATATATATATATATATATATATATTTGACAGAATTGAGTGCTTCAAGTAATGTAAGAGGCATGTAAAATGATTACATTTGTGGCCAAAAGTTTACATATGCCTATGATAAAGATAACAATATAACTATGCAATCTTAGTTTTTCCTAACTCTACATATAATACATGTTGTCTGACAAGTTAGTTCAAGGGCATCTACTTTGTTTAAAATTTAAAAACAATTAGACAGATGTATTTAAGCTGTATTCCAATATATCAGTTTCAGGTTCTTTAAACTATTTAGAAGAGTCCAGAATTGTACTGAATTTTAGAAGTTTCTGCATTACCAAAATGTTTAGTCTGTCAATATAAAACCTTTTTGAAGAGTGTTTACGGGTCTGAATAAACAACATTTAAACGTGTCAAATAAAACACAATTAAGAAACTGTATGGAGGTAAATTTACCTCCTTACAGTTTCTTAATTGTTTTATTTGTTTTAATTATCAGTTTTAATATCTCTATACAATTGTATGGATATCATTAAACCTGTGAATCCATCTCCAGGTTATGTATGTAATGAGACACTGCGTCAGAAATGCTTTGGGAACGCCTCTGCTTTGTACACACTCTGAATCACGTGTATAATTAGTCCAATGAAAAGCACGATGTCACAACCAGGAAGCTTAAAAGCACATGGAGTGAAATGAGTGCTAGCTTCACAAAAAGGGAAGGAAGTGCTGCAGAGATGCAGGCAGTGGCATGGAGATGCAGCGTCTTGTTCCTTCAGGGAAGCATGGTTACATACATAACCTGAAGATGTTACTCTTTAGGAATTTACGCTGTGTCAGAAATGCCTTTGGAACAAGAGTCCAATAAAGCCAGACTGACCAATCCCTGCCTAGTGTGGACAGGCACAGCTAGGCAAAGGACAGAGGGGCCAGAAGTGGCACTGAGGTTGAGTCTATAGAACCTGACAAAGGTCAGCAGGGTGGATCAGCCTGCAGCGTTGCAAATGTCCTAGAGGAAAAATCCAGAGGACAAGATCATAGAGGCAGCCACACTTCGAGTTGAGTTCGCTCTGACCCCGAAAGGAGCGGGAAGACCAGAGGACTCATAAGAGAAAGAAATAGCATCCACAATCCATCTGCTGAGTGTGTGCTTATTCGCAGGGAGACCTCTCTTTGGAGGGCCATAGCAGATGAACAGCTGCTCTGACTTTCTCCACAGTTCTCATCTGTGGACGTATATATATCCAGTACTCGCACTGGACACCGTCGGTTAAGATTCTTCTGGTCTGGGGCCTGAAAGGGAGGAGGAGAGAATGCCTGGCACCTAATAGGTTGTGGGATGAACAAGGGGACCATAGAAACATACCCTGGGGTAGAGGAAGGCACTGCCCAGGCAAAAAAAAGGAAGGGCCACAGAAAGGGCCTGAAGAGCCCCTTCTCTCTTGAGAGGAGATGGCCAGGATGAACTGGGACTGTCTTAATTGTGAGGAACCTCACAGGTACCTTAGTCAGAGGCTCAAAGGGAGGCTCCGACAGGGCCTTCAAGACAATGGAAAAGTGATCCCCAAGCCATTGATGAGAAACCATCCCAGCTGCACAGAGTCACTGGTACCTCAGGAGCATGTATATCTTGACTGAGAGAGAGAGAGAGAGAGAGAGAGAGAGAGAGAGAAGAGGAGTGACAGATAGAGAACGGTATGGATTATTAAGTAGCATTATTGTTGTATAAACGTTATGGACACTGTGTAGTTGGAGCAAGACTCGCTATGGCAGACATGAGAGATTTCTGAGATAAGAGACGGCCTGCCACACAACTGTGAACAAACCTACAAGAGAATGAGGGGATGATAGCATACAGATATCCCAGTTCACCAAACACTCTATATGCTTGACTAAAAAAAATATATTCATCCTTGACTTAAACACTGAGACTGTATCTGTATCTGTATTAGCAACCACTAATTGGAAGGCTGTTATTTTAGAAAAATATCTGCCCCTTGCTGTAGTCTTCATTATTTGAAATACCAACAAATAACCTGCACCTTTTGATGTAAGTAGGCATGGGGGAATCATAATTATACAGAATATCATTTAGATACTGTGGCACGAGACCGTTAAGTGCTTTATACGTCAGCTGTAGTATTTTAAAATCAATGTATGTTTTGATTGGGAGCCATTGTAGACTGAATAAAACAGGGATGATGTGGTCATCTTTTCTAGATCTAGTAATGACCATTGCTACTGCATTCTGGACTAACTAAAGTTTATTTATGCACTTATTCCAACACCCAGACATTACAGTAGTCCAATCTACATGTAACAAAAGCATGAACTAGTTTTTCTGCATTCTGTAACATCATATTTCTAAGTTTAAGAAATATTTCTAAGGTAAAAAAAAAAGGCAATCCTGGTAATATTATTCATGTGAGCCTCAAAGGAAAGACTAGTGTCAATAATCACACCAGGGTCTTTGACTGCTGTACACAATGAGAAAAAACATCCAGAGATGCTACATAATTGGAAAGTTTACTTCTAGCTGCATGTGGTCCTAGTAAAAGTACTTCTGTCTTATCCGAGTTGAGCAAAAGCAAGTTATCAAGCATCCACTGTCTAATGTCCTTTACACACATCTCAACATTTTAAAGCTGATCTCTCTCATCTGGCTTTGCTAAAACATACAACTGTGTATTATCAGTATAGCAATGGAAGCTAATACCATGTTTATTTATAATTTCACCCAGAGGCAGCATATATAAAGAGAAAAGCAGCGGGCCTAAGACAGATCCTTGCAAAACACCAAATTAACCTCAGAGAGTGTGGAGAACTCACCATTTACATCAACAAACTGATAGCAATCAGTCCGATACGACCAACAACATTTTCTAGTCTAGCAAGTAGGGTACTGTGATCAATGGTGTCAAAAGCTGCACTAAGGTCGAGCAAAACAAGTAAGGAGACACAACCCTGATCAGGGGCCAATAACAGCTCATTTACCACTTTAATCAGCGCTGTCTCTTTGCTTTGATGAGGCGTAAACTCTGACTGATACATTTAAAAAATGTTATTCCTAAGTAGGTGTGAGCATAACTGCTGGAATTATCTGTATGAACAAACTTGTAGGCAAGCGATCGAGAATACAAGTTGATTTTGATTAGACAATAAATGAAATTAAGTCATTATCTTGAATAGGAGTAAAACTTTGTAATGAATTGTCTGTTATAATTACAGTGCTATTTTCAGGGTTATTTATAAAATAGTTTGGATTTATATTAATTGTCTGGATTATTTGCCTGATGTTTTTACTTTACTATAAAAAAGTTCATGAAATCATTTCTACCTTTTGATGGTTTGCATGTTAGCGCAATGCTTTTATTACCTGTTAATTTCGCTGGCGTACTGAATAAAAATCTAGGATTATGCTTATTATTTTCTATGAGGGTGGAGAAATATGGTAGTCTAGCACACTAAGAGCTTTTCTATAACTCAGGAGGCTCTATGTATATGCTATTTAAATACTGTCAATTTGGTTTGATGCCATTTACGTTCTAATATCTGAGTGGTCTGTTTTGAGGTGCATGTATGATCATTATACCACAGTGCTAATTTTTTCTCTATGATAATTTTGGTTTTACGGGGAGCTACATCATCTAGAGTGTAATAGAACATTGATTCTAGGCATTCAGACACATTACAATAAACTCTCAGTCGGAATGAGGATTAAGAATGAATGCAGGCATCATAACAAGGTGTTAACGGTATTTCTTGTTTGTGACAATCTGCATCGTGCAAATATAACTAAGCATATTGGCAAAAATTATAAGGCAGTTATCATGTTTTCTTTTTATTCTCACACTGATAAAATCTAATATTTTGATCTGTCTGTATTAGTCATGTTTCTTTTTACTGACAGTACTTTTTATGAGGAAATGAATACATCTTTGTAATATAAGTAGACAATTTAGATGAGGTACTGTAATATTCATACTTTATGGATTCATAATGAAGTATTGTGAATCAAAATGAATGTATTGTGACCTAAGAGCCTTGCCTGAGCTGTAGTCTATTATGAAAAGTGACAGTTTTGGTGCTCTCACCAAGTCATCACTCTCATGAATATTAGAATTTGTGGTAATACAGAAAAGCCCTCCAGCCCTTCTGGGTTTTTTGTTGAATGAGATTAAAATACAAAATATCCTTGTGAGAGCTATTCATAGGAAGTTCTGGCTACTGAGGTATAGTTATGTATATGTGAATGATATATTATCCTACTCTTTGATTCCAGTCAATGATTATTGGTTTAGCATTCTTTGTCTTGAAATCATCATACAACAATGATAGTTGACTTTCATTAACATTGTCTTTATTAAAATATTGTATTTTATCAAAATCAGTGTGGTCGTCTGGCCAAATATTTATACAACCTTGGAAAAGAATTTCTACTCGACACAAGAACACATGCTTTTGAGGCTGTGTGAACAAGCCTGTGTCGATTTTATCCTGTAAAATAGTTATGAAAACAGCATACAAATATGGCCAGACACTTGGAAGTGCTTTATATTACAGTGTCCTTATACCAGTGTTATCGCGCTATACATAAATGCATTAGCTCAATTTAGCTACACTGTATACAATGTACACTGCATGTAATAACAAACCTGAATTCCTTAAATGGGTTAAAATGCCACAAGTACCGTTGCTATTTTCAAAATAACATATTCAGCTAAACTATTTATCAGGAATGAAACCCAGGGCAGTATTTTGTATTTGAATGCTTTGCATTACATTACACTATATTAAATGTATAGAGTAAACTATATGGGTTTTAGACACCTAACCCACCATTTTCAATGGTTTTAAAGGGTAGGGACATGAATGAAATGATTGAAATGCAGTGTTTTCTGTATGGTAGGCTTTAAATGTGAAATTTTTTTAACATCAATTAAGCATTTACTATTTCTGAAAACTACTATTTCTGGAACTCCAGCTGCGTTGGAATGCTTTGGGGAGCGCAACTGCGTTGTCCATGCTCTGAGTAATGAGTCTAATCAGTCAAAATTGAAGACAGGCTGTCACCGGCGGGGTAAACGACCAGGGAGTATAAAATGCACCTGGAGAGAAGACTGCTTCAGCTTCTGTTTGTTCCTGAAGCGCTCTGTGTGAAAATGTAATGTTTGTCTGTCTGTTTTGTCAAAAGAATGAAGGCATCCAAGAAAACCAAGCACACGTTTCGGCTGTGTGCTTCTGTCTGTTCTCGTTTCATTACGGGAAGGGATACACACAGCTCCCGGTAGACGCTTTTTTGAGTCACGGTTCCGGTGTTCGCTTATGGATCTCGCAGAAGGTTTGGAGACGGACTTGTCCCTTTTTCCTTTCTCCTCTGCTTGGTCCGACTCCAGTTTGGCTTTGGAGGCATGCCTCTTGGTGATGTCACGAGAGCACGCAGCTCTGCCTCTCTTCCTCCGAGGGGGGGCAGGCTCTAACATAAAACGCACTGTTCAGAAGCTGGATATAGCTTGGCCGGCTGGTGAGCATAAAGCCCCTTTATCGGGCAAGCTCGATGAGCATTTTTTGCTCCCGGCGTCACAACTTCCACGTCGGGGACCTGCACACCGAGGTGTCCAGGTCCTGGGCACGGTCTTTCTCGTCCTGCCCCCTCAGCCAGTTTATTCCAACATTGTGGGGCTTAGGGATTATGGCTAGGGTGTCATGCCATGTGTTGAAGAGATGCTAGCATGCTATTCCTCCCCGGGTGTGGCATCTTCCCTAAAACCCCCGACATCACCCACCAAGCCCCAGCGACAGAGCATCGCAACGCGCTCTCCCCCTGTGCGGGATCCCACGCAGCACCCTGGGTCAAAGCCTTGTGTGGTGACAGATCTGAGGACTGTCATGTCCAGGAAGAGGGCTTCGGCTGAAAAGGTCCTGACCTGACCTGTGGAGGGATGACCTTAAGGGACATGGTTTGTTAACCCTGCCACGAAATGTGCTTCAGGACCCTCAATCAGGTTGTGTCTCAGATTAGATCCGAAGATTGGTTTGTCACAGTAGATCTAAAGGATGTGTACTGTCACTTACCCATCCTCCCTTCTCACATGAAGTTCCTGAAGTTTGCTTTCGGGGTCAAAGCATTCCAATATTGGGTCCTTCGATTCGGCCTTGCCCTGTCACCACGCACCTACCCTGAGACTTCAGGGCATCCGTATCCCAATTATATAGAGGGTTGTTTGATATTAGTTCAATCAGAGCAGTTAGCGGTCCAGCATTTAGATGTTGTTTTCGCTCACATGAAGGAGCTGGGGCTTCGGATGAATACTGGGAAGTGTGTGCTTTCTCCGTCACAGAAAACCACCTATCTCAGCGTCATTTGGGATTTGGTGACTATGCGCAGTTTTCCTCTGCCCGCATAGCGTCCATCCTAACAGAGGTCAGGAAGGGCAAAGAAGGGCAGTCACTCACTGTCAGGGAGTTTCAAAGAATGCTCGGGCTCATGGCAGCAGCGTCTAGTGTCATTCCAATTGGCCTCCTGTACATGAGACCCCTTCAGTGGTGGCTTAGAGCCCAGGGGTTTCCACAAAAGGGCAATCCCTCTTCACACAATCAAGGTCACATGGCAATGGATACATGCCTTAGATGCATGGAGAGATCCCAGGTTCTTACTTCAAGGGCCCATTTTGGGAGTTCCCTGTCGTCGCATTGTGCTTACGACGGATGCGTCCCTCACAGGATGGGGAGCGGTCATGAGTGGTCGCTCTGCACAAGGTCTATGGGACAGTGTCCATTTGAGGTAGCACATCAATTGCCCAGAAATGCTGGCCGTGTTTCTGGATTTCAAGCACTTCCTCCCGGACCTCAGAGGCCTTCACGTGTTGGTCCACTCGGACAAAACCTCGATGGTCTCGTTTATCAACCACCAGGGGGATCTGCGTTCGTGCTTCTTGTACAGGCTGGTGCGCCAGATCCTCCAGGAAGCTCCACTCCTTCAGAGCATCTTATATCCCAGGCCGTTTGAACAAAGCAGCAGGCACCCTGTACCCTCGGCCGAGGCTGTGAACTTCCTCGAGTTCTGGAGAGAATTCGCAGGGACGGAGTCTGTTTCCTTCTAGTAGCCCCGCAGTGGCCGGGCCGACCATGGGTCATGGACCTGGTGGCCCTCCTTGAGCAGCTTCCATGGGATATTCCTCTGAGGAGGTATTTCCTCTCTTAATCAGGGGGTGCAATAGTCCACCCCTGCCCCAAGTTGTGGAAGCTGTGGCTGTGGCACCTGAAGAGGCACAGCTCAGAGGCTCCGGTCTCTCCACCGAGGTGGTAGAGACCACTCTCCAATTCAGAGCTCCCTCCACGAGGAGGTCGTATGCCGCGAGATGGCATCTGTTTACTGCGTGGTGCTCGGCACCAGTCCACTGCCCTGTTTGCCCATTACTCAGAGCATTGACAATGCAGTTCGCGTTCCCCAAAGCGTTCCGACGCAGTGTCTCATTCTCTCAGGGAACTAGGGTTACAAACATAACCTAGAGACTTTCTCCTCAGTCTGCCGAAGCCTGACTCTTTATATGCACTTAAAAGTTAAAAGTGTTCTTTGAGCCAGACTGAGCATTGTTAGTCCACTCACAAACTCCCTTGTAGACTAATAATTAGATATATAAATTAACATAAGCTGTAAAATTGACTTTACTTTTTAAAAAGCTGTATTTATTTATTTCAATTAGCAATCAATTTTAAATGTTTACAATGAATAAAGAAGGCAGATTACAAGTTTGATTTATTTGTGCCTATTATTCATAACCTTGTGTATTGCCATTTGACATTTATCCACCGAAAGAAACAAACCTTGTGTTGCGATGTGGTAAAAGGTGATTTTCTCACATTGCTATGATGGGGCAAACTTTGATGTATGGTGCACCATGCATGATAATGTAAAAGAATTAAACATAAAAGATAGGTAAATTATTTGGGGTAAATCTGCAGAGATTCTAATACAAAGGAAAATGGTGAGCGCACTTTGTGAACATTTACACTTGATATTGACATTACCTTTCTTATTTCTGCTTGTATGCTGTTTTGAAATATCTTTAACAAATATTTGACGTTACAGCTGGCTAAACTTAATACATAAAAATAAATTAATTATACATAAAAAAAAATCTTAAATACATAAAGAAATTTATTGTTTGTTTCTGTACAAACACAATCTCATATGACATGTCTGCTTAGCCGACCTTCAGTCTGAGTCTTCTGAAAAGTTTGGAGAAAGCTTTTATTAAAAGATAATGTTTGTGTTTTATAAATTTTCAACCAAAATAACAGGTAGAACTTTATAATACTGTCATTTTACAGAGTAAGCACATGCAAAGAAAAAAATTATGATGCCTTTAAAAAATAATGAGAATTCAATGTTTCTATGTAAGAAAGAAAACTATAAAGCTCAGAAAACTGTAATAAACCAAAGACAATTTAGTGTCAATTATTAGCTTTTTCTAAAAATGCATTTTGTGCAGTTTTATAGCGAAATTGGCTAATATGTTTAAGTGAGCATCTGCTGCAGTTCTTCTGGAGTCTCTGCTGATTACATTTGCTTCTGTTCTTTCAGATAAAACCTATTAGACTTCATAAAGTGCTCTGTTTTGTAACATTAATTTCTTGGCCAATGTACAAAGCAACATCAATTTTGGTAGTTTTTTTTAAGGGGAAAGTTTGGTAATCATGAATGAATCCATTAATGCAAAAGTCATAAAATCTATATACAATTTATGCATTTATAAAAAAAAATATTAGAAATAATAGTTTGTCTAAATGCTATGTATGTTTGCATTTGCATATTTGGCATTCCTAATTCTTGTGTACAGTATGACATGTTACTGATAAACAATGAGTTTCAGATTCTGCCATTTAGTGAAACAAACTGTCCTGAAAATAGAATATAAAGAATCCATGACCTAGCAATTATTATTACGTCATTTTATTACGAAATCAACTTTTGTTCCTTATTTTAGGAATTATTTTAGATTCAAAATATGTTTAGGAATTCTTCCAGGTATAATAAAATTCCCTCTTCCACATTGCCATATTTAAAGAATAAGGACATTGGGCATGCATCTATGTGTAAAAAGGACTGTGGCTCTCATTTAATGTGATTAGGCACTTCAGTTTTACACAAAAGTTCATGACACACTTCTGAACTGTTTCAGCTTGCTGTTGATATTGTAATTAAGAAGACACACAGATGGAGCTGTTACACTTATGATGAATAATGTATTAGTGTAGTGTTCGTTGTCTCCAGCATGTCAATGAAACCCAGGTCGGTGAGTTTGATGCTAATCAGAATGGTGCTAGGTCATAAAATGCTCTAGCTACTGTGAAAATACAAATGTAATTAAATGAACCTCACTGAGAATTTCCAAGAATAAATCTGAAGGAGAAGAGTCAAGATGTAACCAAAAAAGAGGTATAAATGATCATACCTGTTTATACACTTTATAACTTTATAATTCCATATTTTCAACTGAACTTGTTTAATTTTTTTTTTTTTTACTAACAATAATGCAGAAGTCATCAAATAAACATTAAGTTTGTATAAAAAAATTATTAGGATGCCTTTGCACAGTGTTGCATATGTTTTTGCAGGATTAGGTTATTTGCTCACATAATGGTTTTTTTCCACTGTTCTCTTTTAAGAGTGTATTCAGATTTGACATTTAAATTCAATAAAAGTAAGAATTGCGCAACAAGTGTTAAACACTGAACAACTCTAAATAAGTAGAGCTTTTTAGTAGTACATTAGAAAACAAGATATTTTAAAAATGTTGATCATACATACTGTAAAATAACATCAGCTTATGTCTGCTCATCTAATATTTAAGTAATTAAATGTAATTAGATAAATACCACTTAAAATGTCTAAAGCGTTAATTAAAAATAGAACATTTGATAGTGTGATTGAATAAAGCTCCATTCTCCTATTGATTAATTTAGTAAAAATGTATTCTAAGATGATTTCAGGTACTTTATTTGCAATGAATACAGAAATATCCAAACCTGGTAGTTATAGAGAGCTGCTGCATGATGAGAGACAGAGACAACAAATATAACACCACCACCTAAAAAGGTTTTTTTTTGGCATTACATAGATTTGATACATTTCCATTAAAGCCTTTTTAAACAGCAATTCATGGTTTCCTAAAAGGTTATTTTTTGTTTGTATGCTCAGTATGAGTGTTTTCTACCCAATCTTCAAAGTGCTTATTTTTTTCCAACATCATTTAGTTCCTTAATTAATTCACACTAACAAGCCTGTAAGGACATGCTGTGCTAAATAAATAATTTGAAAACTTAATTTGCTTTCACAAATCTTTGGCTTTTACTTAAGATATTCTTTCTCTATATCTTGTTCAGTGCAGTCTCTTTTTATCTATTCCCTCTGCTGTTTGAACATTGTAGGTGTGAATGTGTAACAGAATTTATGAGCAGGCTGTAGGCAATACATAGGAAGTTGTGTGATGCAGTAGGAGTGTGCGCACAAAACGCAAACAACGGTAGCCTGAGTTTAGTGTATTTATTAATCTTTTGAGTTGAGGGTATTTATTTATCTGGTGCATGGATGGATAATGGGAGAAATGTACAACTTGAAAAATAAAGAACTATATTTAAATCGTATATAGGAAGTAAGAGTCTCCTTTTACTTCTTCTTCTTCTTCTTCTTCTTCTTCTCTCAGCTTCTCCCATTAGGGGTCACCACAGCAGATCATCTGTCTCCATACTTCCAACTACCTGCATGTCTTCCTTCACCACATCCATGAACCTCCTTTTTGCCTCCTCCCTGATGGCTCCATCCTCAGCATTCTCCTACCGATATACCCCGTGTCCCTCCTCTGCACATGTCCAAACCATCTCAATCGGGCCTCCCTGACCATGTCCTTAAAACGTTCTACATGCGCGGTTCCTTTCTAATCCTGTCTATCCTCGACACTCCCAACGAAAACCTCAGCATCTTCAGCTCTGCCACCTCCAGCTCCACCTCCTCTCTTTAGAAAGCAAGAGTATTAACATAAAAAATATTACTTTATCCCCCTAAATAGCAAGTAAATGAGTTTAAATTATGATTGTAGAAAGTTGGTAATGAATTTTATTTGATATGCTGTACTTTTATTTTTTCAAATAATGTGTCTGTACCATTAGGGTTTCACATAGTAATGGTTGCATTAGAATGCAGAGTATTCTTTATTATCTTTGTGAATCCCTGTGGCTACATGAATCTACCTATATTAAAAGGAAGTGTATTAGTGCTCAGGTAGTCTATAAATTTTCACATTTCCTGACATGACTAGCAGTCATTTTGTATTAACAGAGCATGAATACAGCACTAGCATTTAGAGAAAATAGACTAGGTTGCTGCTTGGAAATAAAGAATAGGCCAGCAAGAATTACCCTTTGACTCCATATCCAAAGTCACTGCGAGGACCTCAGGGTCAGTTATGCTGCTCATGTAAAAACTAGGGTTAAGGTACGGTAGAGATGCACTTGGGATTCTCAGTTGTCTAAGACTTTTAAGTTTAGACCCTGCCAAGGCATGTGACATAATAGTGCTGCACTGTATAGCCAATTATTCAGAAAGAGAGACTGTCTGATTTGATTTTGTCAGCATAGAAGGCAGTACTGTGAGATAGGCCATCACAGAACAATTCAGTAGACTAAATTATTCTTTAAACAATTTTATTATTTTGTCCAGCAATTATTTTATTCTGTACATTAAATGGGAAAAGGCTACAGTAAGACAATTTGGGAATACATTAAAGCTTTCCAATGCTATATTATTTTTCAATACTCCAGCTGGTCAATTTACAGTTTGATTTAAATACCTTACAGGCACTTAGACTTTTAGAAAATACACACTAATTTGATGCAGACATAATATGATTTACCTCAGGTAAGGGTAAATTATATACAGGTAAAAGTCCTGGATTAAGAGGAATTATGTTACACTGTTTTTTGAGCAGGCGAAATAGACAGATTCTTACTTATTTTTTACATAAGACTTTACATAAAGCCTCTCAGAGCAAAGAGATTCTATCATAATTGTTTTCTTTGGCCCCACCAGTTCTGTATTCTTTTCAAAATCTGCCCACAATCAGTTGAAACTCTCTTGTACTTAGTACTTTATCATTAACTCATGTTTAAAGTTACCAGGCAATTGCATTTTTTTGTAGAAATTTGAGAAAGGTCTTCCCATCATTGCAGTTTTCTTCTGTTAGCTGTAAAATATAAACAACATAGACAACAAAGAAAATAAATACATCAACTTTTAGACAAGTAGCCTGGTAACCAGTTTGCACAATAGTTTTAGATTTGGTCTTTATCTGCTGCCATGAACACCTAATGTCATTTGTAGTGCAGCATAATTTAGCATTAACATATAACAGCATTTAACATTTGATTCAGGCTCTTGTGAACTGAAATTAAAGTGTCTTTAAGAACTTACTGTAATGTCAAAGGCATCCAAACACCTTCACAGTCTGACCATTGCTATTTTTTTTTTTCTTTTATTGTCTTCAGTTTTCTATATCAGTCCCTATCAGATTTTTTAATTAAGCTGTCATGTACTTACCCATATCTGCTTTCTTTAACTTTAAGAGGAAATCATCCATAAAATAATTTGAAAATAAAACTAATTACACTCATTAATATAATGATATTTGCAAGGTTAGATTAGAGCTTTACATAACATTCAGATACCATACCAAACATCATAATATAATATTCAGTGTAAACTTTTTTTTTGATGGGTTGTAGTAAAGACCTTTGAGTTTTTTATTTTTTGTGTGCTTGATTATAGTGACTATCGATACCTAGATGACTTTAATTGCAGCTTTAAAGGTGAAGTTCATGTTCTCATATTGTGCTCACATCAGATGCTGGAAACAACATACCGTATTTTCCGGACTATAAGCCGCTACTTTTTTCCCATGCAGTGAAACCTGCGGCTTAAACAATGTAGCGGCTAATATATAGATTTTTCCTGGGTTTTCCCCGTTTTCACAAGCTTCAAGGCAAAAAACTGAGCCCCATAACATTAGACCAATGAAATTGCCGAACGGGTTCAGGTGAACCAATGAAACTCTATATTAAATCAGATGCGCTCCCACTGAATCGGGCCGCACCACATCATAAATATGGATGCGGTTCCTCTAACGTTTTTATGACATTTCACAGTATACAGTAAATATTTACAACTGCATTCCACAATTCAATCCCCATTTCTGCATTATGTAAATCATACGACCCCCCTGGCTACAGGTCCCCACATTGAGAATCCCTGGTCTAGGATTCTTTCCATATTGAAGTGTTAATTGGCTGCTGAACCGTCACAGGGAATCCCCTGCTCCTACCTAAAGTCTCTGTCCATATATAAAGATTACATTTTTTTACCATTGTTTTTCCACTTTTCAATCTACAGTAATAAGGCTCAGAAACCAGCCAGGATTTTCTCTTTTTGTCAAGGTCACACCAGACTTCTCTGATATCATTATGATAATAACAGGAGGAATAGGGTCCTCTCCATGGTCTAGCCTCACAAAGTCATTTTTCTTGATCACCACATGCCTCTTTGTTCTGAAAGCTGCCAGCAACACAACCTCCAATCAGTGATATACTGATTGCTATACTGATTGATATACTGCGGGTGTCTCCCTCCATCTCTGCCCGGGGGATCACTGCGGATGGAGGAGACCCGCCACCTCTCAGGAGGCAGGGCATTGCTCCAGCCGCTCTGGGAGGGTCACAGGCCAGCCTCAAGTGGCTGGTTACCCTAAGAGATTTCCTGGCAAATTGGGAAGATCTGACAGACGGTGGGTCATGCATATACACAACAATACTAAAATCTCAAGTTTGTAAGATAATTTTAAGTTTGTATAAGGGCATTTACCAAATGTCATACATGTAAATGTAAAATTTGTTGCTGGCAGGTCATGTTATAGCCCTCAGGTCCATCAATGAACCTGGTTAACTAATGGTTATCAAGTTTATATTTGACTAAATGTAAACCTAATAAATGTCTTAGTAAAGGCATTTTAATCTTTGAAAAAAGTATGTGCTCCTTAATAATAAAAGGATTCACACCAATATCTGTTATACAGTACACTGTATAGGTTTTAGATATTGCTAAAAAGGCCTACAAGACAATGGAAATGTAAAGTTAAGTTCAGCTCTCAACAGAGTTGTAGGCTGATTTATCTTAAGTTTGTAATCTAGCGTACCCGTGTAGATTTATTCATTGCTAGAGACTCAAAGCACTTTTTTACGTCTTCTAAATGACACAAATGTAAATGTAAGTTAAATATGATTCTTTATTTATCTAACTTTGATTTAGGCGTCTAGGTCCTGGGAGACCCCATATGTGGTTCGTAGATTTGCCCTGCATTTGCTATACGCTAGCTAGCTATCTCTCCCTAGGTGATGCATCGTGACACCCTCCGGTATTGCCTACAAAAGCCACTTCAGCTCTAGTAGGTAGGGCTCACGCAGCAACAGGTCAGGCCAGGGGTTGCAGGCATACCAGGCTGACCTGCTATGAGATATGGACGAGGGATCTCTGCTCTCTGCTCCAGCTCTGGGGCTGACGATTTAGGAGTTACGGTGCACTGCAACCTAATCCTCAGGGCCACCAAGGTACGGCGCGGGCCGTAGGTCGGTAAATGCCAGCTCTAGTAGCCACAGAAAGGTTTTTGTGGCTCACTCTGTAAGCGGATATCCCGACAGGACAGGGCTTTCCTTCTGAACACCCCGGTGGCTCCCCCTGGCCTGTTCAGGTGACACTGTCAGTAAGGGGGATCGCCGACAGGTTCAGAAGACCACGGTGGCGTTTCAGTAGAACTTCCCTGCCACTCTCATGGGCCTGCTAAGTCTGCCAACCTAATAGTGGTCCTCTCCTCGAAGAAATAGGCAGTGGTAAAGCGGCCCTGACAACCAGAGCGACCTACATCAAGGAGGGCGGTGTACACCTTGCACGGTGCCTGTACCTCCACGTCACCACCAGGAGGCCAGGCTGTTAGCTCCGCCACAGGATGTGCCTTGGAGCCCAGCCTCCCTCTGACAAGTGTTCCCCCATCTCCGCCTGGGAGAACGCTGTGGATGGTGGGGACCCGCCGCCTCTCTGGAGGCTCCAACAGCTGCAGGGCACTGTTCTGGCCATTCTGAGAGAGTCAGAAACCAGTCTTGAGAGGCTGGTTCCCCGATCAGGTGTCTTGGCATAGGCGGCCAAGTTGATAGCCCCGCCACAGGACGTGCTTTGGGGCACAACCTCCCTCCAGCGGGTGTCTCCCTTCATCTCCGCCCGAGAGATTACTGTGGATGGAAAAGACCCCCTGCCTCTCAGGATGCTCCAATGGCTGCAGGGCATTGCTCCAGCCGCTCTGGAATGGTCAGAAGCCAGCCTCAAGAGGCTGGTTTCCCTAAGAGATTTCCTGGCAGATTGGGAAGATCTGCCAGACGAATCTCAGTGGGTCCTGTGTATAATAGAGAGGGGTTACCTCGATTCAATTTGGGCCCTCTTCTTCCTGGTTCAACGGGATGTGTCCCACCCTGGTGGGACCCAAGCAGGTGCTGGTCCTGGAGCAAGAAGTGCACACCCTCCTGGGTAAAAGGGCTATTAATTTGGTTCCTCCCTTAGTAAGAGAGTCAGGCTAATACAGCCAGTACTTCATTGTTCTGGAAAAGGACGGTGGATTGTGGACGATCCTAGATCGACGCTCCTTGAACCGGTCAATGGAACAAGCTATATCGTTCATGACACATAAACTGCCTGGAGATGATGGCCGTGCTTTTATCACTAAAACACTTCCTCCGAGACCTGAGAGATCACCACGTGCTGGTCCGTATGGACAACACGTTGGTGGTCTCATACATCAAAAGCAGACGCCCTTTCAAGGCAAGAAATGGGCGGGGGTGAACTAGGGTTCCCCCTGCCTGCGAAAGGAGATCCCTTCTGTGGTTTCTCTTCGGAACTCCCGGGAGCAGCGCGATGGGGGAAAGGCTTACAGTGGTAGCCTCGACCACGTCGGCACCATGGCGTCCAGCCCCGGTGGGGCTGGGTGAGAGAGAGAGAACCATAGGGAACAGTGCAAAGTCTCCTGATTCGCAAACAGATTCGAGGAATGGAGGCTTCACCCCGAGGTGGTGGAGCAGATATGGCAGAGATATTACAGAGCCCAGGTGGATCTGTTTGCGACTTCCCCTCATCGTGCTGCTTCCGGGAGTTGCCCGGTTGGTTCAGTTCTGGAGTTCTTGCAGGAACAGTTTGCCACAGGGTCGGTTCCGTCCACCCTGAAGGTTTACGTGTCCGCTATCACAACTTATTTTACCCCGCCTACGGGGCATTTGCTGGGGAAACATGTGACATGGCTGAGGCCTGGGATGCGACCCAGAGTGCCTGTGTGGGATTTGGCTGTTGTGTTGGCGGCTCTTTCTAAGCCCCCTTTCGAGCCCTTGGCCGAGGTGGCACTTAGGTACCTGTCGGTAAAGACTGCCTTTCTTTTGGCAATATCCTCCCTTAAGAGGGTCAGGGACCTACAGGCTCTGTCTGTGGCCCCGTCTCTCCTGGAGTTTACCCCTGGCATGGCCAGTGCCTTTCTCTAGCCTAAACCTGGGTATGTGCCTTAGGTGCCTATGGCTCCCTGTCATACTGCAGGCATTCTGCCCTCCTTCTTTCCTAGCCCAGACCAGAAGAAGCAAAATCGACTGTGTCCAATGCGAGCACTGGATCCATATCTCCACAGGACGAGTCCGAATAGGAAAGGTTTTCCTGCCAATAAGCAGACTCTCAGCAGATGGATAGTGGATGCCATTACCCCATCTTATGAGTTCTCTGGTCTTCCCACTCCATTTGGAGTCAAGGCTCATTCCACCCAGAATATGGCGGCCTCTATGGCTTGGTCAGCAGAAGTTTCCCTGCGGGACATATGCAAAGCCTATGTCCACCCCTTTGACCTTTGTCAGGTTTTATAACCTCGACTTTAGAGCCACTCCTGGCCCCTCTGTCCTGCAGGCTGGTGGTGCTCAGACACACAAGGCAGGGACTGGTCAGTATGGTCTGATTGGACACTCGAGTTCCTGAAAGGAAACATCTCTAGGTTATGTATGTAAATCTAGTTCCCTGAGGGAACGAGACGCTGCGTCATCAGGCCATACTCCCTGCATCCCTGTGGCTGTGCTGCTACCATTGCTCGCTCATCACTTGCCTATTGGCCGGATTTCACACATGATTCAGAGCGGAGACAACACGAGGCGTTCCCAAAGCGTTTCAATGCAGTATGTCATTCCCTCAGGGAACTCGGGTTACATACGTAACCTAGAGACGCAGAGAATGACCTGACTGGTTCAAGCTGGCTGATCGTAACAGATAACCGCTCCATACAATTGTGGTTAGCAGAAAAGCACCTCAGAATATTAAATATTTCAAATATTGAAACGAATGGGCTGCAACAGCAAAATATTGTATATGGTTCTATTTCTGTCAAGAACAAGAACAGAAAGCTAAGGCTTCAGTTGGCACAGGCTCACCAAAACTTGGAAGGTGGGAAAAGTCTGGTCTGATGATAAGGTGAGAATTTGGTGGCAATAGCATACATTCTTGAATCCAGTCTGCCTTGTCAATAGTCCAGGCTGGTCAAAGTTGTGCAATTTTATAGGTTGTGTTTTTTTCTATACACTTTTCATGGCAATGAGCTCAGAATTCTTCAGTGGCCTTCCAAGTCAACAGATCTAAATCTAATAGGAAACATGTGGTAGAACAAGACATTTCTGACATTAACATGCACCTATATATCTGCAGATATTGGATGCTGTATTTCTATGTAGGACTTCAGGCTTTTCTGATTTATACCAGATTCTATACATGCTGCTGTATTTATTCAGAGTAACCTCAATAATGACTGCTTGTAATACAGTACATCAGTCTATTGGATTGCCTTGTCTGAGAGTGACATGGAAGTCCAGTGTGGGCCCCATTCTTGGGCTAAATATTGGGATACGTGGGGCCCCACACTGTGGGAAGCAGGCTGGGCACAAGTAGGCCAGGCCAAAGTACTTGATGACTTTCACTAATGCCATTATAATGAATCCAGTAATAATTTAATTTAATTTAATTATATATAGCATTGCATCTCCAGGCTCCATGGGTGACTTACAATTTTTCCATTTATACATATAAGCAGTTAAGTGTTAACTGTCTTGTTCCAGCTCTGCATTGGTAGCTTTGTGGTTCCAAGATTTGAATTCATGGCTTTATGATAAGATGGGTTGCTGTAGACAAGCCTACAATTGGGTTGCTCACTGAAAACTTTCAGGGTGCCAAAAAAGGCAAAAGCACTGTGGACCCCGATGAGCTTACATCACTTGGGGCCTGTGTGGGTTTTTTATTAAATCTCACATAGGGCCCTCAAAGGGCAAAACCGCTGTGAGACCTGTGTGGGATTAATGTGGTTTGCACTGCCCACACTGCCCCACGGTAAACTTGTATATTCCCATAGTACTCAAAGGCATGTTTGTTGGGTACATGGTTTCTTGTATAAATTATTATTCTATGTACTGAATAAAGTACCTGACCTCTCTCACACAAAGTACTAAAACATAAAAAAAAATTAATGAAGTCACAAACTTGGCACAGAGTTTCAGTATGAAAAAAGGTATACAGTGCATTATAGTCTCTTTAAAGACCTGCATGATTAACTTTTTTAAAGATTTATCCATCATTATTGTCTGAATAGCAGCTTCCAGTGTTTGATTAAAAGTACACTGTGTGAGTGTAAAAGCTCACAATAGAGGCAGTGTAATCTGATCAATAGAGGCAGTGTAATCTAATGAATTAAGACAATGTAATCTGGCCTAGTGCAATTATATGGACTGTAGTACTGTGGTGCAAAGAAAGCTCTCTCTCTCTCTCTCTCTCTCTCTCTCTCTCTCTCTCTCTCTGATACTTGTAAAGTGGACCTGTTGTACCTGGCTGTGCCTTCAAAATGCAGCGCAATACTTTTATGTAAAAAAAAAAAAAATCAGACACTATAAAAGGGAGCACTAGACCTAGACAAAGTGCTAATCAGTTAACGAGAGAAAATCCTTCCTGAACTACATAAAAATAAACAATTAACAGCATACAGTATTTTGCAACAATATTCTCAATCTGTAAACAGTTTGAGTTGGGAATACAGGTGGGAACTAGGAACAATGGCTAATGCTGGCTAGACATTCTGTGATTTCCTGGAGGATTATGAGTTGGGACCCTGTTTAAGGCTCTCTCCAGTATGTAGGGAGTTTACAAGTTATGAGGTTGTATTTTTCTTTGATGATTTATTTGAAGTGAAAAGGTTGCATCAATATTTGCACAACATTTGCATACATTGCATATGCAGATTGAGGTTATGTAGATGCTTAAGTATTTTTTGGCCTGCCCATTCAGATTATGCAAATCTCTTGTGAATGGCTCATGGCTCAAGTTCTAAACATTCTAAACACACAGTAAAAATTGGGAAAAATCTAAAAGACTAATACAAATATATATGAATGAGAAAATGTTATGCTTTGAAAAAAGAAATCAAATAGGTGTGTCGTATACTTCTAATATTTTCATTCTAATTAGATTTCAGCTGTCACATTACTTGATGGCATGGTCAGAGGAACCCATCATGGAAACTGTAAGGCCAGCAGAGAAAGCACTGTTAGAAGATGTTGCTTTAACAAATCATACTGGTTTACTTTTTTATTCCAAGGCCACCTAGAAAGTGTTCAAAAACACGACTGCATATTCACATCCTTTGATTGGATGGTAAGAGAGCACATTAGTCAGATTTTACAAACCACACCTGTAGTTAACTGTTCAAGCACAAATATGCAGTATTCATGTGGATTTAATTACTGTTTCTTTTTTATTTCACAATGGAAAAAGTTGAGAGAAAGTTGATTATGTTACAGACATAATAAAAAGAAAATTAACAAGACAGACATTCAAGAAAAGATATCGTAAAGAAAAGTGAGCCAAAACAGTTCAAAACCGTTATTTAAGCTTTTTCATTAACCATTTTTTAACTTTTTATGTTTTCTTTTCTGTAGAAATTAAACGAAAACACACAATTTGCCTTTATTTCAAATCCCCAGGAAAACTGTTATACAGAGAACAAATGTACAAAAATGCTCAAAAAACCTGGGGTCATTTCATGAAGTTAATATTAATGTTTCTGATAGAAAGGATGTATGCAGGAGGTGCAGCTGTTGCTGTAGTAAAAGGAGACTTGTTGAATTCTGTTCATTGGGTTTCTTGATTTGGAAATGCAGCCCTCTGTTATAGTGTGTTAATGTATAATATTGTCATAATGATAGTATTCAGACCTGGATTTACTCAGGCAGGACATCACACCTATCACATCTTATTATTATTATTTCTGCATAATTATTTAATTGTTTGGTACGAGATATTATATAGTGCTAATACTTTAAATTCTCTAATAGGAAATGTCAAATGACAATAATTCCAGAATGTTGTTTAATTTGATGTGCTCTCCTGTATCATGTCCATGGTTCAGTTCTTCCTAAATACCATTGTGATTATTGGCGCTATGTGGAAAGGCCTGTAACATGGGATGTCATCATGCTGTGAGTCTTTAAGCTTGTTCCAAATGGAACATTAGAGGTGAAAACTCTGCCAATTGGTGGCAGGAACATGGGGAGTAATTAAGCCATCTAATTGAAAAGCTTCATAATTGATTGGCTGAGATTTGGGCTCAGTAGAGACAATAATAAAAATGCATGAGACAGTAAGGAATGATATAAGCAATAGTATCCTTAAAGTGTGCTTATGTGTGAATTGCACATGACAGCTGCTTCTAAGCAGAGAGCAAATGCTTATGTCACATTTATTTGGTTGCTATGGGATGTTTGAACTACAGTACTAATGTGACTGGATTCTTGTGAAGAACTTTCAGAGTATAATGAAGAAATAAACGACTAAAATATGTATAATAAGTGGACAATAAATCATAAAATTAGATTTACTGATTTTCTTTTTGAATTTAGATTTTAAACTTATCACACAGTTGCTTATTTTGGAACATACACTTTATTGCCAAAGGTTTGGTCAAAAGTATGGTATCTGCTTTTCGAGCATCACATTACAAATTTAGTCCCAATTTGCTCTTATAATTCCCTCCACTTTTCTGGAAAGATGTTTTACTAGATTTTCGAGTGTGCTTGCGGAGATTTGTGCACATTCAGACACAAGGGTGTTAGTAAAGTCATATACTCATGTAGGTGAGGTGAGGAGGCCTGGGGTGCAGTTAGCGTTCCAATTCATCCCAAAGGTATTCAATAGGGATGAGGTCAGGGCTCTATAGCAGGTGATCTTCCACTTCAAACCATACAGTGAACAGAAAAGTTCATGCTACTGCATCCAAAGACACTAAATACAATTGTTTGGTTTCAGCATTGTGATAAAAGTTTGGGAAAGAACCACATATGGCTGGGAAAGTCAGGTGTCCCAATAATCTTGTCCATACATAGAAATAAAGGAATTCAGGTTTTCTGTAAATGTTAACAAATTAAAAGTGGGCGCTATGTCATCTTCTTTATTTTTCATCATTCCGAATATATATTGGTCGATTGGCCATTTTGTCAGATGTTTAGTCTTTTACTGTCACTCTATACATTGATATATTTAATTGACAAGCATTAAATCCCATGTGTTGAAGAAAAAGTATTTAAAAAAGTATACATACTCTGTATAAAAGAGCATACAGTTGTTATTCTTACAAGAAAACGTTTGCAAAAACCTCTACAGTTTTAATTAGATATTTTTTATCTGGTTTTCAGAAATGGTTCTTCAGCCTTGCATAATTTTATGTACTTTAACATTCAGACTGTTACATCTGACTATAAACTCTCATATTTTTTCCCCATTTAGAGTGACAGGTTGCTTTGTCATGTTTTCATGCATTTTTATGTAAATCCTGTTCAGTGAACACAGTTCTTGGATTGCCGTCTTTGGATAATAGCAATGCTTGTTTTAAATGTATTTGAAATGAAAGATCGTAGAAGACTAAAGCTTTCTTCCAGACAGGACAGAATTTTAAGAACAAAAAGCCCCCAAAAACTAATGTCATTTCTAGACTGTCTTAATAGGTTCCAAAAACACAGTCTGCATGGATAATATTTCAGGAAAAAAAATAAACATGTATGTGGTTACATCAAATAAATCAATACTGGGGTTTTACAGCCAATGTAAATTATTTTCCAACAGCATGTCTTGAATTTTTTCTGATTATATACATTTCATATCAGTTACCAAAGGTCTTTAATTAAAGAAAGTCATGTACATTTTGCTCATTTGCAATTATATTTATTGTTGTAGAACATTGGTGAACCAAGCTAGTTCCTGTGATCAGATGTAGTAGCAGTGATAGTTTTTTCTATTTGTAATTTAGCTTAATGTTAATAAGACAAATCTTATCTTATCAGATAAATCTTCTTAGTAAATGGTGCAATGTATAAAATATTAAATAATAATTATTATGATAGACATACAATTATTATAAAATAAAAGTAGCTTGGTTGCGCTATTTAAACGTCAGATATGCTTTATGTTGTGGCTTGCAGATTATGGTTTGCATTAAATGCACACAAATCTCAGGGTTAAGATTTATAACAGTACGCCACCATTTGTGAAGATGTTTATATATACCAAGTGACAGGCCGTCAGGGCCAGAATGGCATTCTCTGCTGGTTTAAAAAACAAAATCACTGACTTACGTTTTAACATATTTTAGTCCATGAATATGTATTACATTATTCCCAGTAATCTGTTCTCTTTCATAGCTTTTCTCTTGGCTGCACTGCAACTGAGTTTAATTTTAGGTTAGTGTTTCTTTCCAATCAGATTTCAGCCCTCACATCTCGTGTTGCCTAAAGGCAGTATGGATGGCTGGTCACATATAATAAATGAGAATGATGCTGGTGCTTTGAACATTAAGAGCTTTCAAGCTGAAGTCACTGGGGCTATTTTGAAGGTGTCCAAAAACGTTGGCTTTTTCACATCCTTTGTTTGGAGTGGTCAGAGAGCACAATAGTCAGAGCTCACAAACCGCGTCTGTAACAAACTGCACATGCTAAAATATATTCAGGTTGATTTAATAGCCATATACTGTACACTTACAAGTTTATTTACAAAAGCTGGACATCGCGAGGAAAGGTCAGCTGAAACAGTTCAAAACAGTTAAGCTTTTTCATGAACCATTCATATTTTAGCGTTTTTTTTCTCATAAATTTTGCTCAAAAACACCCAATTTGCCTTATTTTTAAATCCCCTGGAAAACCATAACATACAGAAAAATCACACAAAAATTTATGAAAAACCTAATATTTAGGTTAATATTAATGCTTTGGCTGGATATGATGTATGCATGTGGCGCAGCTGGGGTAGCTGTGAAAGGAGACTTGTTGAATTGTGTAACTTGGTTTCTAGCTTTAGTCATGGCATCCATTCTCACTGCATTAAATACCCGTGTGATGCAGTAGTGTGTGAATAATGTGTGACAGATTTTTTTTGCTGGTGCTGGGACAGTCTCTGTTTCAAATTGACATCAATTGTATGCAGGTGGCCATAACCATCATCATCATCATCATCACACACATGGCAATGACCCAAATCCCATCTCCTTACCTCGACTCCTCCGACCTATTGATTGTTTGCTCGCTCATTAGTCACAGTGCTCTGAAAACAGAATGGCCCAGTGGCAACCTGTTATCATTACTTCTTATTAAGCAAATTATACCCATGGCAGTGGGTAACACTTACCTTCGTGCCTGTTTTTTCACTGATTCAGTTCAAAAAGGAATCATGAAACACTGTAGCATCTACAGATAAATTGGTGTTAGGACAGATGAGAAACGTTTCTATCCATTTTACATTCACACAAACACAAATGTATTCATTTATTTATTATTTTGATCATTTGTTGGGATCAACGGTGCATAGTAATGAAGAGTGTGTTAGAGAAGTGAAGAAAAGAGTGCAGGCAGGGTGGAGTGGGTGGAGAAGAGTCGCAGGAGTGATCTGTGATAGTAGGGTATCTGCAAGAGTAAAAGGGAACGTTTATAGGACTGTGTTGAGACCTACGATGTATGATTTAGAGAGTGGCATTGAGTAAAAGACAGGAGGTGGAGCTGGAGGTAGCAGCGCTGAAGATGTTGAGGTTTTCGTTGGGAGTGACGAGGATGGACAGGATTAGAAATTAGAGGGAAAGCGCATGTAGGACGTTTTGGAGACAAGGTGAGGGAGGTGAGATTGAGATGGTTTTGACATGTTCAGAGGAGAACCATGGGGTATATTGGTAGGGGAATGCTGAGGATAGAGCCACCAGCTAGGAGGAAAAGAGGAAGACCAAGGATGTGGTTTATGGATGTGGTGAAGGAAGACATGCAGGTAGCTGGGTTGAAAGAGGCAGATGTAGAGGACAGAGGGGTATGGAGACGGATGATCCTACTGGTCTATCATTTCCTGGCTATCACAAACCACAGATTTAGGCTAGCCTATAAAGCTAACATCAAGCAACGCAGAAGAAAACAAGAAGTATGGGTCTAACTTGGATGAGACAGAGCGATGTAAACATGACTGGGAATAGAGACATTCCTAATCATTATCATCTTTTCATTGCTTGTGTTCTAAATGGTGGTTGTTCAGCCTGGATACATTCATTAGCTAACAAAATATTTAATATTTTTTGTATTAATATGATGTGAGGTGCAGCTACCGGCATGACACTAAAACAGGTAGTAGTAATGGCTAATTTTTACTAAAGGAAAAAAAGTCAGAGTCCAAACTTCTTTACTTTAACTTAAGTGGAAAAAGTGTCGTCAGTACTTCACCTTTTACCAGAGTCTTTTAAAACATGAGTATCTGTATGTAGCCGGTCTACTGCTAACCGCTGCTACTTTCATCTGCGTTGTGTTCAAGAAAGGCTCTCTGTGAATTAATGTCAATACAGGTAGTCGTCGACCGACGACCTATGCAACTTACGACCACCACAATCGCTAGCCGCGGCATACGACATTGCGTACCATCTTCCGGCATAATTTCACAGTACTGTAAATATAGCCTACTCTACTTATGACCAAAACGTGTTACGAGCGTTGTACACGCAGCTACGCCGACGACAGTGCGTACCAGCTTCCGGCATAATTTCACAGTACTGTACATATAGCCTACTCTACTTACTTACAAATCTTGTTACGACCGGTCCGTCGGTCCCAATCGTGGTCGTAAGTCGGCGCCTACCTGTAAGGAGAAATCACTCATGGGCACAATGTGACAATGTATTCCTCTCTCCAGCATATGCAATGCAAACTGACCATTATATGCAACAATTGAGCAAAATACATTAACATTTAAACACTAAATATTCATACAAAAGACAATAGAAAAATAATAAGAGATCAAAAAAGAAATACCTGTGGATTAATGTCAATAAGAGAAATCACTCATTGGGCACCATGTGACAATGTATTCCTGTATAGTACAACACTTGTTAGCTGGTTAACAACTCAGAAGCACATTAACACCGAACACATACGGCCCACATGATAAATTCTCACATTCTAAATCCACTTGCACATAAAACATACAATAGAACATATCAGTCTCAGAACTGTTCACAAAGTGAAATCAAATAGATTTTTACACTTAATGAGTTTAATTATCTCATTAATTGAAGAGCTCACACAAACGCCTACCTCTCTACAACATTTGGGATGCAAACTGACGAGGCACATGCGCTCAATTGAAAATGCCGTCCGCATAACGCCAAGAGAAAATCTCAAAATAAAACTCTTACAGCAAACAGAAAAATTAACACTTAATACCCAAAGAAAGAAAACATAAATATAGCAATACAGGATTTTTGTGAAAAAGCATTTATATTGCACTCATAACTCGTTACATGTACTTCTAATTGAGTGAAGGATCTCTTGCCATCTCTGATCAATCATTGGACACCTATTTGAAAGCTGACAGACTCCACGTTTTTTACCTTGACCACCTTCTTTTATATGGATCAATTTTCAGTTCTAATCCCAACAAGTCTGTGCAACCTACTGAGGTTGGTAGGCTCCAATTGGTAGGCACCAATTAGAAGCAGCATTTTTATGATGTCATCATTTAGACTTCTTACAAAGTATTTTACAGTATTTTAAAAATTAAAATTAAAAATAGCTGTGAACTATAGATAGACTGAGCATATTTAACAATTTGGTATACACAGTACAAAGATAATCATAAAGTACCAGCCATGTGTATTTAGTGTCAGTATTAACCATGTATTTTTTTTAAGCTTAAGTTGGTGGAGTCTAGCTGTCAGCTCTAGGCTGATAAGTGCATTCATATACTATTAATGAAATAGAATTTGTCATGAATAAATCTTTTTCCTTTTTTTTTGGAAATAAAACTGTTGGTGCTTTTTCCACTCTTATGACAGTTCTTTATAAAAGCATATGTAGATTTTATTTTTGCATATTTGCTGCTATAAAAATGCTGACCAGTGAAAACACTGCCAAATTGGCAATCAAATTGAAAGGTTGCATCAGTCAAAGTCATTCTTTTTCTCTGTTTAATGTCTGATTGAGTCAAGCCAAGTGACCCAAACAAGCATTTCCATTCAAATGTCAACTGCTATTCATTTAAAAGCAGGCTCAATTATCTTATTCAAATCAACTGACATACAGTATGTGCTTTTGACATGTGCTTTGATGTCAGATAAGGCTATTCACAGCATTCATATCTGACTTTGAGATACTGTATTCATTCAAGCTTACCTCATGCCTATAGGGCTTGGGAATCAGGAGTGTGCCATGCTACAGCTTTCATTTGACTATTTTGAACGGTTTAGTTCTTTGTTGAAATGCTACATGCTATAATTACATGCATATACCTCAAGGACATTAAAAGCTTGCTGTTTTATTGTGGGTTTTTTTGTCATGGTTGATGAAATCTATTGAGGAACCAGTATATTAGAACTTTCCAGAGGGATGCCAAACAGTATATGTATTAACCTGGTTGTATTTATGATGTGGAATATAGTAAAGTGAAGATATGCCCTTTTTTTAACCACACGTGTGGTGAGTGTTGTTCTAGAAGTTCTTTCAAAAGAACTTTTAATAGATTCTCATCAACGCCTTGACTGGTTCCATGAAATTCCGGAGTAAGAATGGCGCTTTGAGGATGGACTGGACTGTAGTTAATGTCAACAGTCTGCTACACTGACTCAGGATACAGTTCGCTTCTGATCATCATCACTGTACCCCACAACATTGTATATCTGCTTCAAATGGACATTCGGCGCAACCCAGATGAGGATGGGTTCCCTCTTGAGTCTGGTTCCTCTCAAGGTTTCTTCCTTATGCCATCTCGGGGAGTTTTTCCTTGCCACAGTTGCTCATCAGGGACAAACTTACTTACAAAGAACATATTTACTTTTAATCACCACATTATCTGTGTAAAGCTGCTTTGAGACAATGTTCATTGTTAAAAGCGCTATACAAATAAAAATTAATTGAATTGAATTGAATTGAGATTACCATTATAACAGCTTGAATAGTCTACCTGTATGAAAACTACTACTAACTATAGTAGACCTGATCTGACTAGGTGACTGACTAACCCTGCTAAAATAGGAAATCAACCAATAAACATTCTTGTATTATAAGATTCTATCACACATACATCATCTGTCTCATACAGTTGAATTTTTTTGTTGGATTGTATGGATAGTCATTTAATAGACATTTAATTATAGACATTTAATTAAGGATAGACATTTAATTCTTAAATGCCATAATTTTTAAACCTTCACTTCTGCACAATATTCCTTAATGCCATAGCCTCGGAACCATTCGTGTACTCTAAATTGATGTCCACACATCTCTGCATTGTTACTGACTTTATATTTATTCACTTTACATATGTTTACATATTTATCACTTGCTGTAAATATGCCATATATTTATCTGCATTTTTGCACGACTGCTACATTTTGCACTTCTGGTAGATGCCAAACTGCATTTTGTTGCTGTGTACCTGTACTATGCAATGACAATAAAGTTGTATGTATCTATGTATCTATGTATCTATCTATCTATCTATCTATCTATCTATCTATCTATCTATCTATCTATCTATCTATCTATCTATCTATCTATCTATCTATCTATCGTATCTGCCATGCTTTGATCAGTTCTTTTCTTTAAAAAGGTACTGTAATTGCAGAGCTATTTAAACTTTTACTTCTACTGAAATTATTGTAATAATTTTATATAATGGATAGTCTTAGGTGTCAGGAGCACTCTGTTCCATGATTCAGAAAGTGTACAATGTGGAAGCGTTCCCAAAGCACTATTGACGCTGCGTCTTGTTCCCTCGGGGAACCATGGTTACATACGTAACCTGGAGATATTCTGTTGCTATAAGAGTCGTTATGAATTCATATTTCAATTAATGAATTGTCAAATAGATGGTCCCTTATCTCATGACACAATATTCTAATTTTGAACATACACAGACACACAGCCTTTGTAGATTTGACCTGTAATCAAAAAAAAGTCAACATTATAGCAATTACCCAAGCATTTCATTAGCAAGGTAGCAATGCTATTAGTTTAATTGTTTCTCAAAGTGAGATTTTATTTGGAAATAGTTGAAGGCTTCAATTGGCAGAAAAGTCCATTTATTTTGCTGTGCAAGACATTTGGACATTTTAAATGATTCTTGTTCCAGACAGGTGGAGCTCTACATTATCCTGCAATTTCTGCACCATTTCTAGTGTGGCAGAAACATTTATAAGCAAACGCAACTAACCTTTCCATTCCACTTATGTTTGTAGACATCCATTATAATATTCTAACAACTGGGTGGCAGAGACAAGGGGCATACAGCATCTGTTTAATAGAAAAACAAAAATCAAAGACATTCATAAACATCTTTTCTGGATCTTGGTTAAAATCAGGTTGTTTGTAAACAGATTGCTCATAGGGGTATGCATAAAAATAATAAGCTCAAACATAAATTTAAATAAGCATAAAAAACAGTAAAGTATCACATACAATGATCTTTTAGTACGCTGAACATGAATATGGTCAAGTAATTCTAGCACATTAATATACACAAAGAGACCAGACCAGACTCCATTATTATTATGAAATTCAATATAAGGGATAAAAACTGCAGTGTCCAGATTATAAAAAGTCTTTTATCTAAAAACAAAAGCTCTGTTGCACAGACCACTACTATTAGAAAAGGCATCAAATGGCTAGATACATCTGTACCAGCCACCATGAACCCTTAGTAACAGATCATGCTGTTCATTAATTACGGTTTGTGATTTAGCACCATTACTAAGCTTGACATTTGGCAGTTCAACTGGATGTCCTATTGGGCAAGTGATGGCAATTGTTAAGGCAAATCTCAAGCTATTTTTAACAATAATTTTTAAGTTATCCCCAGGGATGTGTATTCAGCCCCCACCTGTTGGAACACTTTTAAAAATAGGCAAAATAAAGTTAAATTAAACAAATAGATAAAGTAACTTAGGATATGGGATAGTTTTTTATGTTTATTTCTTGTGGGTAAACCTGCAGACAGCTTTTTACACAAATAAGAAATGTGTTGTTCCATTCATGTTGTTAGCCTGAAACAGTTGATGAATATGTGAAAAATGTTGTGAACCCAGGCATTAATTGTTCGAAATAAATTTCATGCAGCATGAGTAAACAATCGCGCAAAAACGGGCCAGAAATGTAGTAAATTAGGAAGACTTGCAAGCAAATGTACTCCTGAGACTTTCTGTGCCAACATTTGCTTGCAAGTCTTCCTAATTTTCTGACCAATGATTAATTGTTAGATCACTGAAAGATTTCTGGACCGTTTTTGCGCAGGAGTGTATATAGCTATCCTCCAGCACAAATAGGTACAAATAGCCCATAGAGAGGAGATCAGAACAATGTAAGAGTATGAAAACCTCGCTCTTGACATTAGCCAGATAAAAGAGATGATAGTGGAACAGATACAACACATCCCTATGGACAACAATAGGATTACAATGGAATGGAGTAAGGAGCTTTATGTTCATTGGTATGCACATCACATGCAGTTTTACCCAGTTTATCCACTCTAAAACAATATTAGGGTCTGCCCATTAAAGACTTCCTGTGGGAGCTCAGAAGTTTGTACTTGCCCCTAACATCTTCCCCCTAAAATCTATTGCTGTATTATAGAGAGCATCCTGACTGGTTGCATCATTGCGTGGTACAGAAGTTGCTCTGCCTCCAGAATTGAGAGAACAGGAGAACTCAACATAGGCAAACTAGTCCCAGCTTTACAGGACGTTTACAAGTCTCTGTGTCTGAAGAAGGCTAGGGGGAAAAAAAGCATATGACTTTAGTCTCCTAGCACAGATGTTTTCTAGTTGAATATACTAAAGCTTCAAGTCAGACAAACAGCCTAGACAGTTTTTTTACAACAGCACATTAGACTACAAAATAACATCTAGTGATTTATCACTAAACAGTTTTAATGTTCATTGCACATATTTTGTTCTTTATATTTTAATGTCAGAAATGTACTTTAGTTCAACTTATTTATTAGTCCTGCACCATAACAGATATTCCTTTCACTTACTTCCCACCTCCCACATTCCTATGCCACCTTCATAAAAACCCACACATTTTATATGTTTTATATTACTTTATTATATATTTACCATTTTATTAGTTGATATTTATTCTCGTTGCTCTTATTTTCTAAATGTGGTGCCTTATGTGTGCTAGAAATATTATAGGCTACTGTCCCTGATATACAGTTCACAGGAAAGTGGTTAAGACTCTGGGTTACTGATCGGAAGCTGCCACTTTTGGGCCCTATACCATGACCCTGCGCTCTGACCCCAGCTTCCTTACATTGCTTGGATATGCAAAGAAATAATTTCATGTATGTTTACCTTTACTGTACATGTTTAAAAAGATGTTCACTTGATTTACTTTAGTATGATATGGTTATTTGGCTAATCTATCTATTCTATAAGGTGTGTTATTGTGCCATTTTTTTTCTAGATCTTATTTTTATTTATATCTCTTGCAAACCTTTTACCTCTTGCAGATCTCTTGCTGCACACCATTTACTTAAAAAGATGGTAATAAACAATATTAATTAAATATGTAAATATAACATGATTATGTTGACTATGTATTATATTTGAGTTTGTTGAGTACTGTACAGAGCAAATAGTAAATATACAGTATTTTATGAACCACCATACACTCATCTGTATACCTCTTTATTCACAGAATTATCTAACCAGATAACTATGACAGCAGAGCTATTCATGGAATTATGAAAAACAAGTCGTTCAATGTCAGAATGAATTAAAAGTCGAGAAATAAAAAAACATTCAGTGGCATGGTGGTCTGAGTATTTGAGAATACAATTTTTTAATCTTCACCTGTTAGCTTTGTTAAACCTGTGCCCACTGTAGCAGTCTTCTACCCTCTAGATTCAGTTGAGTAATGCTTTTCAGGTCACATATATATTGTAAAGTGTTATTGTTTGTGTCACAGTGTACCTCTTGTCAGGTTGATCCAATCTGACCACTCTCCTCTTGATTATTCTAATTAACAAGGCTTTTTTACCTTCTAGGCACAAATATTGTAGTGGAAAATCTTTTAGTATGAGCTAAAAATCTTTATTGCGCCATGAGAATTGTAATGTTAATTAACTGTTAAAATGTCTATAAAAGAGAGAACTGTTTCATCTTATAGGCTTAATACAAATCTAATAAACCTGCATGTGTAACATACTGATTATGATCAGTATAAAATTTCCATTTATTCATTTAAATCTATGATTTAGACCAGTGTGAACAACTTAGCAAAAGCTTAAAGCCAAGTCTGAGTTTAGCGACTGACAACATGATGAAAGAAGTTTGTATTTTACAGTGTTATTGTGCCGTTTCAAAGTGTTAATGGTTATTAGTCAATACAGCCTGGAGCTGTAATGAGACTGGAAACTATTTCCTTTTTGTTTCTATAAGATACCGGTAACTAAAATAAGTTTCAAATTTTTTAATTTCTTTGCACGAATGGCCTCATTACTGTGTTTCCATTGAGAGGAAGGAAAATAATTTTTTATTTATCAATATTTGAACCCTTCTAATAGTTCCTTATTTGCCACTATTGGTTTACATAGACAACCTTTTAATGGATTATGACAGGGAACGACTCACTCAGTTTTTGCTTTAGAGTTTAGAATCTCTCAATCTCATGTCCACCTGCCTGACATTAGCTGGTCTATTTTTCTATACTATTATTTTATGCTAATATTTGATCTATCTTCTTAATATATGTGTCCTTGCAAACATCTCTAGGTTACATATGTAACCCTAATTCCCTGAGGAAGCAACATGCCGCAGCGCTTTGGGAATGCTTCAGCGTTGTCCACGCTCGGAATCACGTGTGTAATCTGTCCAATGTCAGGGTAGGGTGACGTCACGACCGGGCATAAAAAGCACATGGAGTGTGGCAAGGGGATGCAACGTTTTGTTCCCTCAGGGTCACAACGCTTTGGGAACGAGAGTCCAATAGTGAGTGGGGTGACCAGAGGACTCATAGGAAGACATGATAGCGTCAATAATCCATCTCCTGAGAGTCTGCTTATTATCAGGGAGGTCTCCACTTGTAGGGCTGTAGCAGACAAGCAGATGTTCTGACTTCCTCCAAGGACTCTTCTAATAGAAATACAGTGAGGAAAATTAGTATTTGAACACCCTGCTATTTTGCAAGTTCTCCCACTTAGAAATCATGAAGGGGTCTGAAATTGTCATCGTAGGTGCATGTCCACTGTGAGAGACATAATCTAAAAAAAAAATCCAGAAATCACAATTTATGTTTTTTTAACTATTTATTTGTATGATACAGCTGCAAATAAGTATTTGAACACCTGAGAAAGTCAATGTTAATATTTGTTACAGTAGCCTTTGTTTGCAGTTATAGAGGTCAAATGTTTCCTGTAGTTTTTCACCAGGTTTGCACACACTGCTGGAGGGATTTTGGCCCACTCCTCCACACAGATCTTCTCTAGATCAGTCAGGTTTCTGGCCTGTCGCTGAGAAACACGGAGTTTGAGCTCCCTCCAAAGATTCTCTATTGGATTTAGGTCTGGAGACTGGCTAGACCATGCCAGAACCTTGATATGCTTCTTACAGAGCCACTCCTTGGTTATCCTGGCTGTGTGCTTCGGGTCATTGTCATGTTGGAAGACCCAGCCTCGACCCATCTTCAATGCTCTAACTGAGGGAAGGAGGTTGTTCCCCAAAATCTCGCAATACATGGCCCCGGTCATCCTCTCCTTAATACAGTGCAGTCGCCCTGTCCCATGTGCAGAAAAACACCCCCAAAGCATGATGCTACCACCCCCATGCTTCACAGTAGGGATGGTGTACTTGGGATGGTACTCATCATTCTTCTTCCTCCAAACCGTTTAGTGGAATTATGACCCAAAAGTTCTATTTTGGTCTCATCTGACCACATGACTTTCTCCCATGACTCCTCTGGATCATCCAAATGGTCATTGGCAAACTTAAGACGTGCCTGGACATGTGCTGGTTTAAGCAGGGGAACCTTCCGTGCCATGCATGATTTCAAACCATGACATCTTAGTGTATTACCAACAGTAACCTTGGAAACGGTGGTCCCAGCTCTTTTCAGGTCATTGATCAGCTCCTCCCGTGTAGTTCTGGGCTGATTTCTCACCTTTCTTAGGATCATTGAGACCCCACGAGGTGAGATCTTGCATGGAGCCCCAGTCCGAGGGAGATTGACAGTCATGTTTAGCTTCCGCCATTTTCTAATGATTGCTCCAACAGTGGACCTTTTTTCACCAAGCTGCTTGGCAATTTCCCCCGTAGCCCTTTCCAGCCTTGTGAAGGTGTACAATTTTGTCTCTAGTGTCTTTGGACAGCTCTTTGGTCTTGGCCATGTTAGTAGTTGGATTCTTACTGATTGTATGGGGTGGACAGGTGTCTTTATGCAGCTAACGACCTCAAACAGGTGCATCTAATTTAGGATAATAAATGTAGTGGAGGTGGACATTTTAAAGGCAGACTAACAGGTCTTTGAGGGTCAGAATTCTAGCTGATAGACAGGTGTTCAAATACTTATTTGCAGCTGTATCATACAAATAAATAGTTTTTTTTTTAGAAAATGTCTCTCACAGTGGACATGCACCTACGATGACAATTTCAGACCCCTCCATGATTTCTAAGTGGGAGAACTTGCAAAATAGCAGGGTGTTCAAATACTTATTTTCCTCACTGTAAGTGTCTAATGCTTGCATCGGACACAGCTGGTTCAGCTTTTCCTGGTATGGGGCCTGAAAATGAGGAGGATAGAATGCCTGGAGCCTAACAGGTTGTTGGACGACCGAGAGCACCTTGGGGACGTAACCCACTTTAGAGTGCAAGAAGGCACTGGCCATGCCTGGAGTGAACTCAAGAAAAGAGGGGGCCACAGAGAGGGCCTGTAGATCACCTACCTCCTCAGAGAACAGATAGCCAGCAGAAACACAGTTTCAAGCGGGACTCAGCCTCCAACACAACGGCCAGGTCTCACCCAGGCACTCTAGGTCGCACTGGAGGCCTCAGCGGGTCTCTGCTGGGTTGGGGTTGGGGCTGCGCCTGCCGAGCAGCCCCATGAGAGGGGCATAGGAGATACCGCTGGAATGCCACCGATTGTTTCTTCTCCTCCTGAAACCTTTCAACTACCGAATTAACGCCGAATATCTCGGAAGGTGAGAGGGGGCGTCCAGCAGCACGGTCCTATCTCTGTCAGAGATTTCAGCAGCTCACCTCGGTGTGCAGGTCAGGGAAAAACGGTACACCCCGACGTAGAGGTTGTGATGATATAGCAGGGGCAGGGGGGAAAACATAGCCAGAAATTGTGCTTAGCTATCTTGGTTGCCTTCATTTTTTTTTTTTTTTTCGACAAACAATTTGACATAAATCCACACAGAGCACTTAATGGTTAAACAGAAGCTGGTACCAACTTCACTCCATGTGCTTTTTATAGCTTCATGATCGTGACGTTACATCGCTGGTGATAATTGGACAGATTACACACGTGATTCAAAGCATGGACAGCGTGGAAGCGTTCCCAAAGCGTTGCGACGCAGCTTGAGTTTCTAAAAGGGAATTAAAAGTGCTACTCACCTTTCAATGTAAATTGGTTATGAATTAAAATTTAACCCTGACCAGTCAAGGTTAATGTCTCTTTCTCACCAAAGCAACTTGTACTGTAACTCGTGTGTTTTTGCCTAAATAAAGCTGAAACTGTCAGTTGGAGAATGAACTCCGCTGCCTCTGCATGAAATCATGTAGTGGGGGGATGGATTTTTCATGATTAACAGGAGTTTGTTCAATGACCTGTTGTCCCTCACTGTCTCCACTTTGTCCAGTTTGTGTCCGATTATGTATTCATCAATGAGGATGATTTAATTGATTTATAAAGTCTAATCAGTATCAATTAGTATTGATAAGTCTAATCAGTATTGAAAACTAATCAAGGTAAGTCTAGACTGATTCGTGTAAGTTTGTCCTTTGCTGAAACTGCAACAGAGGGCTGTTGATCATGTGTATTTATTAGAATGTTACACCATGCCTAGGCATTTCTCAGATTGATCTAATCAGCAAGTATTTAAACTGTTGCTGATTGTGTTTAAACTTTTGTGTTAACTGTGTTTAAACTGTTGTGTTAAACTGTGTTTAAACTGGTGTATATCAATTAGTTACACTGTATATTTTTCATTTCTAGCTTTGCAGTGCCTTAAAATAACACCTCTGCAGTTGTGCAAAATGTATATATATTTTTCTTATTTTACAGTACTACCATGTATCATATTTCTGAAGACTTTAAATATTCATGCAATCTAGTGACCATAATAAATACCTCATTATTACAATGAATAGCATTACTACCTAACATCTTCAAGGTCAACAGTTTGATCTGAAGCTTGAGTTAGTGTAGTCTCAGATGTTCTCCCCATGACTACAAGTTTCCTCCTAGTTCTCCAAATCCAAGCCAAAAGACTGATAATCTATAATCAGTCAATTCAATGTGTGATTAAGATTGTGAATATGAGTGCGTCATTCCCTTTGATGGACCGGTGTCCCAACCAAATCCCACCTTGAGAATTCAGATTCGCTGCGGCTCTGAATTATTAAATGAATGAATAAATTTCCTGAGTGCACCCACATTACAGTGGAAAATTATATCCTGCATAAAGGCTCGTGTCTGGTGTAGGAAAAGTGCCGTAATGAAAAAAAGAAGAATGTGCTAGCTTTATTGTGCCCTGTTTGTTATGGATAGCTTGGATATTTTCCCTCCAGACCACCAGAAGGCACCCCTTATCGTACTGGCCTCTGACGAACCTCCAGAGCACACTCTAATGCAAACTTTTAAATTTATTTTTCTGTTGTCACTTCCATTTCCTGAGTGAACTTTAGCCATATTATTCAAGCTCCTTGTTTTCTGCAATTTTTCGTTGAGGCTGTTATTTGTATGAGGATGTTATCTATTTTACAATATGCTATGTGAGTGATTTTCCCTGTGACTTGCACTGTATAATTTCTGGGGGGTTTTTTCTACTTGTTCCAGTTCCCCAGTCTTTACCTAGCCTTAACCTAGCTTTTGGGCCACCCCAGTTTCTGATTTTTTACTTTTTAAATTTTTTTTATTTTTAAGTTCTGAATTTGCATCTGCCTCCCACTTTTCTGGATTAATAGCCTGACAGAATGCCTCAACCAAGCAGTGGACCTGTATCTGGCAGAGTTTCGCCATTTCCTTATGCAGAGCCAACTCCAGCTGGCAAAAGCAATTGCTTACTTGGACAAATAAATCAGACAGTGGCAAGAAGAGTCCCAAGTCCTGGTCAGGATGTAATGTCCACCTGACTTCCCTGCCCTGCTAAGGATGTGATTTTGCCTTTTTTTCCAACATGACTTCACCCTCCATCTTTTCTCCAAGCTGAGGATGTCTTTCTGCCCCCAGCTCAGCAGAGGAAGTCACTCTACCCACTCAACTCACCACGGTCAACACTCCCCGCTCCGGCCTTGCTGTCATTATCACTCAACCAAAGGTCTACACCACAAGTTTGGGTACTTCAAGAGCCATGTCTTAGGAAGGGGCTATGTCATAGATAGTCAAAAATATTTTCCTTCAGACCGCCAGTGTGCACTGCTTATCATATCAGTTTCTAAGTATTCTGCTCAAGACCCTCAGTGAACACCCTTGTGCACAATTTTAAATGACCTTTTTTTGTTGTCATTTCCATTTCCTGAGTTAATTTTGCACACTTACTTTATAATATATTTATTAGCCACATTATTTAAGATCATTGTTTTCTGCAGTTCTTTGTTGGCATTATTTATCTTACCATACACTATGTGATTTTTCCTTAGTCTAGCCTATTTTCTTCCCTAGTTTCTGGTTATTATATTTTTTAATTAATAAATTGTATTTATTGAATAGAGTTCTGCATTTGCATCTTCTTCCCACTCTCCTGACACTTGTTACAGTATGGGAATTGGCAAGACCAAATAAAAAATTTTACTGTTTGGATATGCTTTTCTTGTAATTGGAAAGAGTGAAGCCCATTTTAGTAGGTAGTGAGTCATGGTCATAAAGGTGTGTTTACTAAGCCAATTAATTTGAATGCTAAGGCTTTTAATCCTAAGGCAAACAATCTAATTGTATATAAGGTAAATGTACAACTTGATTAAGCACTTAATGAGTACTGGTGCAGCCACACAACCATAGTGTGACCATGCATGTTTTTTTCTTAATAGTGTTTTAACAGAAATTCTCCCACTCTTATGTAGTGCTGTTGTAGACAATTATCTGTGTTAAGTGAGTCTAGCATTTATTCTTTGACCTTTCTTTTCAACCTGCAGCATGAGTGACACTGTGCTCCAAACAGCAGTAGCTAGCTGTGTTGTAATGTCCTGCCTGAGGACAATATTTCTCTATTCAAGGATGTGAGCCCAGTACTTTTAATCTTATTTGACTTGTTTCTAATGAACAAGGTGCATCAGTTAGCCAAAAGGCTGAATTCAGAAGACAGACTTTTTTATATATAAATGTGAATAGGGACAAAATAATAAAAACAAATACTCTCCTGTAAAGTCAGTACATGTTTCAAATTTGTCATCTCAAACTCCAAATCCATAACTGATATGTCCATGATGTGTCTGTGTGCTGAGATTAGAGTCAGTGAAGCTGTGGCAATTTGATGTTGCAAGAAATAGATTTTAGTCTTTTGTCAAAAAAGCACCATTTGCTGATCTCTCATGCATTTTCTGAGTGTGTTGAAGATGCTAAGTGAGTGCAAGGTGTCAAAGGGTTTCTTTTGTAACAAGATTGCACAACACATTTGAACAGAGGAAGTTTCATCTCTTTTCTATCTGTCAGGATTATAAGCAAAGGTGCGCCCCTGTTTATACAGTAATCAGTGGCTTACTTGCAATATGAGTGATTTTTCACAAAAAATCTTCAAGATACAGTAATTAAAATAATTTAAATAGGGACAGAAAATGTGCCTATATGATCGGTAGTAATTAATTATTTCATTAGTTGAAATAAAATGCAAGTTGAAATAAAAGCAATTAATCTCTGTGATTTTTCAAAACAATTTGCTGTATACACAAATTAGTAGCATTAAAATAAAAGCATTCAAACCAGAAAGGATGGAGTAATTCATTCAATTAATTAGTTCTTTTAATGACTATCAGTCTAAATTTCCTCAAATTTTGAGGTCTGCTATCATTCTTTTCAAGTTTGTTTTAAATGTAATTATTTAGATTTTAGCAGAATAAGCTTAATTTAATTCTAATACATCTTGCCATTTATGTCCACCTTTCACATAATGGAGGCAAAGCCAGTGGATGCAAATACAGTATTTTATTTTGTGCGAAAAAAAAACCCAACTGAGCCAGAGCCATTGAGTATTTGCAACATATATAATCAGTGGTGGACAGTAAGGAAGTAAATGTAATTTGTTACTGTACTTAAGTAGCTTTTTTGCGTATCTGTAATTTACTGAAGTATTTCGATTTTGGGAGACTTTCACTTTAACTTCACTACATTTCAAAGTAAAATATCGTATTTTTTACTGAACTACATTTTGTGAAACAGTCGTTCCTTTTTTCTATAAGTGGATAAAAGCTTCATGACTCTCCCCTTTAGCCACTGCTTGTAATCTTGGGGTAACTATGGCCAATGAACTGTCCTTCCATGTTGTTAATGTGGCTCATTCCTGTTGATTTCTTCTCTACAACATCCGAAGAATTTGACCATTTCTGTCCACACAGGCTGCCAGATGCTTGTTCAGTCTCTTGTCATTTCAAGACTGGATTACTGCAACTCTCTGCTGGCAGGTCTTCCCCTGAACGCTATTCGTCCGCTGCAAATGATCCAAAACGCAGCTGCATGGCTTGTGTTTTATCTGCCCAAGTTCTCCCACACCACCCCACTGCTGCACTCCCTTCACTGGCTTCCAGTAGCTGCACGTATCAGATTCGAAACACTGATGCTTGCCTACAAGGCCAAAAATGGACCAGCACCATCTTACCTCATCACATCTCGCACTGCACCACGCTTTTAGACAATGTCTGTTGTGAAAAGCGCTATAGAAATAAACTTGACTTGACTGTCTGAGATCCTCCAGCACTGCTTGACTGGTACCACCTCCTCTCAGAATGAGAGGTAAGTATACTTCAAGGCTCTTCTCTGTTCTGGTACCGAGGTGGTGGAATGAACTTCCACCACCTGCAGAGCTATAAAGGTTTCTTTATAAACAATTGAAAGTAAAGTATCATATGCTTGCTGTTGTTTTTAAATGAAGGGGGATGGGGGTTCTTATCTAGTCACTGTAATAAACGAGACAACACCTGAGACGTGTGCTTCACAAGGAGGTTTACTGCATCCTTCCATTAGCAACACTACATGCTCTCTGTTCATGAACACAACAATGCATGACGGGAATGTCATTTCTTAAAGGAGCAGTACAACACTACATCCCTCCCTTTGTTTTAGAAGAAAGGCATCAAAACATGACAACAATAACACAATATCCTAGGCATGTTAATTATTGATGAGACCTGGGAGAAGTGGGAATGCATTTTCTCAAAAGTATGTTATCTTGAGTCCTCAATAAAGTTGTAGTACATTCAGCATTGTAAACACATTAACTTACTGTCACTAGAAAACTTAGAACATATTAACTTTCTTTTTTTAGTGCTATAATCTTAGTTCATCAAGTGTAATCCATTAGCTTTTGAGGTCTTTTCCTGTTCTCTCATCTAGGATAACGTCGTTCTCGTTGCACAAGATTTTTAGGAACATTTGGTTGTTGTCTTTGTTCTTGAGGTCTGTCTCCATAATCAAGTTCATCCATTTCATCATCAGAGAGATCGCTGAGTGGTACATGTACTCTTTGTTTCAGGGGTTTAAAGTGTGAGGTGTTTCTTGTAATGATGTGTTGTCCTCTTTGTGCTGTTATCATTGTGCCTTTTGGTTTTATCACTTCATAGGGTTTTGGATTATATGGTGTTTTGAGTTTTCCTTTTGTCTGTTCACGACAGTACAGAATCTCCTGTTGTAAGTTCAGATGTTGAAACTCTTTTCCTCTTGTCCGAGTATTGTTTCATCCTCTCCTTTTTGTGGCAATCAGCTCGCCTAAGTGCATCGTCGCGTACTGGGCTGTGCACTGTCGGTAATTTGATGTGCATGGGTCTACCGAACAACAATTCGGCCGGGGATATTCCAGTGGTCTGATGGGGGGTTGCTCTGTAGTTCCTCATAAACTTGTATAATTCTTGTTTCCAGGGTTTTCCTTCGGCAAAAGCTGTTGACGTGGCTTTTTTTATCGTTCTCATAAATCTTTCAACTTCACCATTGGCTTGAGGCCAGTGCGGAGTGATCTTGCGATGGTGTATGCCTAGGTGTGTAGTGAAGTTAGCCATTTCTTGGCTGAAGAAAGGGGCCATTGTCAGATTTCATTATTTTGGGAATCGCGATGGAGAAGACTTTGTCTAGCAATGGAATGACCTTGTTTGCTGATGTTGATGGTGTTATCTCTACAAAAGGAAATCTGGAGTATTCGTCCAAGATAACTAAAAGATGGTCACCTGATGGGAACGGACCGCAAAAATCCACAGAAACATTTTGCCATGGACCCTCAGGTAGTTCGGACATTTGAAGTGGTGAGTGTTTGATCTGCGTTGAGGATGCCTGGCATGGTATACAGTTTGATAGTAGATGTTCTGCTTGTTTGTCGATTCCCAGAAACCAAACTTTTTCCCTGAGTAGTTGTTTTGTCTTCACTAAGCCTTGATGACCTTCGTGGGCAAGTTCAAGTGCTTTTTGCTGTAGGGCTTTTGGCATAACAATACGATCTCCTCTTAGAAGAATGCTTCTGTCATCCAGAATAGTAAGTTCCTCTTTTACATTGTGGAATGACCTCAGGTCTGCTTGATCACGTTCTGAAGTGAGACTACCATTCAGTGTGTGCCATTGGCCGTTGTGCATGGTGTTTAACATATTGAAGAAGGTTGTCTTTGGCTGTTTCGGCTTTCACTTCTTCTAGTGTCATGGCTTTGGGGACTGCATTGTCAGCGTTGAATTTGATGTGTATCTCAGTGTCAACATCATCAGTGATTGTAGATTTGTGAAGTTTGTGTGGATGGCGGGACATATAGTCTGCCGGATTTGTTTTTCCTGCTTTGTAAATAACCTTGTATTTGTAGGGTTGTAATCTTAGTGCCCATCTCTCAATTCTTGCAGGGGGTTTTGACTTAGGGTTGTTGAAGATCAGCTCAAGGGGTTTGTGATCTGTGATCATGTTAAATTCCGCACCGTAGAGATATAGATGGAAGTGTTCACAGTTCCAGACGATGGCAAGGGCTTCTCTCTCTGTCTGTGAGTATCTTTGTTCAACTGGGGTTAGTGCTCTACTAGCATAAGCGACAACATAGGTGTGATCTGTGGTTTTATCTCTCTGAGCTAATATGCCTCCTAGGCCAACGGGACTAGCATCGACAATGACGTTGGTTTCTCTGTCAGGATGGAAGTAACTCATTACAGGAGAATTCACCAGGTTGTGTTTGAGTGTTTTCAGTGCGTCTCTTTGTTCATTTCCCCATATCCACTTTGAGTCTTTCTTTGTGAGCTCTCTCAGAGGTTGAGTTATTGAGGAATAGTTGGGAATGAATCTTGCACTGTAGTTGGCCATGCCTAATAAACTTCTCATCTCACTTTGGTTTTGTGGGGGTGGCATGTCTGTGATCGCCTCAATTCTTTTGGGATCAGGCGCGATACCTTTGTTGGAAAAGAGGTATCCGAAAAACTCAAGAGACATTTTGTGAAAGTCACATTTGCCTTTGTTGATTGTCAGGTTGTTTTCATGTAGCCGTTGGAAGACTGCTTCTAGGGATCTGTTGTGTGCGTCAGCTGTGATGCTATACACCAGAATGTCGTCACTGAAATTTCTAACTCCAGGGATGCCTTGTAGGACCTGTTGGATCGTGTTTTGGAAGACTTCAGCAGCTGATGAGATACCAAAAATGAGTCTTGTGTATCTTCGTAACCCGACATGTGTGGAAAATGTTGTGATGTATCTGGATTCAGGTGCTAATTCGAGCTGGTGATATCCTGAATTGAGATCCAGTTTGGAGAACATTACTGCGCCGTTCAGGTCATGAATAATGTCATCAGCGGTTGGTGAAATGTGTCTCTCTCTCAATACAGCTTGATTTGGTAATCTCATGTCAACACAAATTCGTATTTTCTCGGGATTTTTTGGTTTTGGCATCGCAACAATAGGTGAAACCCAAGGTGTTGGACCCTCCACCTTTTCTATGATACCCTCATCCTCCAGAAGTTGTAATTCTTTCTCTACTTTCTTTCGAACATGAAAAGGAATTCTGCGATGTGGTTGAGCAACAGGTTTGACTGTGTCGTCAATGTGTAGCTTGACTTGAACATTTTTCAGTTTTCCTATGCCATTTGTGATGTCTGGGTACTTTGACAAGAGCTGGTCAGCGACAGAAGGTGTAGGCTGAATTATGTCTGTGGAAAGGACAATATGAATGAGTCCAAGTTCAGTAGCCGTTTTGTGACTGAGCAGAGATCCATGGTCTCCTTCAACTACATAGAACGTTGCCTCAGTGGTTTTTCCATGAGCTGAAATGTTTGCAGTTAGCTTTCCTAGTAATGGAAGTGGTTGTTGTTTACCATATGGCAGTATTTTCTTGTTGGTTGGTTGTAGTTTTGTTGACATTTTGATTTTGTTGTGTGCGTTTTTGTCTAGCAGGTTGACTGTAGCACCTGTGTCTATTAGTATATCTAGAGGTTGTTGAGCTATCCAGACTTCATTGGTTGTTTGACATTTGCCGGTTCTGGTGTGTCGTAGACATATTCATCATCTGTGCTTGAAGTTGTATCTGACTCCAGTGTTTTTGTTGGTGGGTTGTTTTCACTTAGCTTTACTGCTCTCACCTTTTGTGTGATGTCTTGTCTTTGTCAAGGTTTTGTGTATCTTCTGTTGACCTGCTCCGTCTTTGGTCTGCTGAAACAACAACGGGCAAAGTGATTTGGTTTACCACATAGTTTACATGATGCACCTTTAGCTGGGCATGTTAACTGTCCTCCAGGATGCGGGAAAGAGCCACCACAGTTCCTGCATGTCGTATGTGGTTTTCTCTGTGTTATTTTCTGTTGGTAGTTTGTATGTGCTCTCTTATTGAGGTTTGTTTTTGGTATCGCTGCGACACTTTCAAAGTTATTAGCCTGTGTGACATTTTCAATTCCAGCTGCCTGTTGTTCTGAAGTTTCAAAGGCTCTGGCAAAGTCTAGCAATTGTTTTAACGTAAGATTACTATCCCTCAGCGCTCTTTTTCGCAGTCGAGATGATGTGCATGTGAGTATGATCTGAGATTTTATTTCTCTGTCCGTATTTGCAAATTCACAAGTCGTTGCAAGCTGTCTTAGTCTTGTGTGAAACGCATCGATAGTTTCTCCTGGTTTTTGTTTAGCCTGTCTAAACACATATACTTTATACTCTGTATTACGGCTTGGGCTGAAATATTCAGTCAGAACTTGTGCTGCTTTATCATAATCATCACTGTCACCATTTTCTGGAATTGTGTCGAAAATGTCCTGCACCTGTTCTCCTGCGTAGTGTAGTAACATCGCTCTTTGCCTGGTCTTGTTCGTTACACCTGCAGCTGTTAGAAATGTTCCAAATCTCGATAACCACTTCTTCCATTTCACTGCAAGAGAGCCTTGATCTGAGTCAATGTCAAATCTTGGAAAATGTGGTAATACGGCAGCAGCATCCATTTTTATTTTTTTTTTCGGATAATAGTAGTTTAGTTGTTGAGCACGTTTTTAGATTTAGCTTTTAGCGTTGAAGCTGTCTGAATTTTACACACACATGTGCGTGACATCCACTTTATGCTTTTCTGTGTTTTGGTTACTTTGGTTTAGTTTCTTTCTTGATCGTTTCTGTGTAGTTTTACTCACAAGATAAACGATGGTAACTTTTCTCCATGCCGCGTCTCAGGCTTTCCTTGTCTTTTAATTAATTTTATTTTTTATTTTTATTTTTTTTTCTCCATCTTGTCCCCTGCTCTGAAGGCGGAGTCTCTAGCCTTTAGTAGCGTATGCACCTTTGCAGCCATCCAAGGCTTCTGGACATTATAAAATCATTATATGTTTATGCACCGGAAAAATTAACAATACATTCATATTACTCCATTTTACCAGAATATGGCACCAGGTGTGAAATGTGTATGACATGCTAACATTTATATCATGTCGCAGGCATTGAGTAAAGTGTTACTGTTGTCAGAAGGAATATCAATTTGTTAAAGCCATTATAAAAATGTTAATTCGAATTTTAGCTCAAATTAAACTTCTTGTCTCTTTTTTATGTTGAAGTATAAGCACTTCCATTACATAAGAATTGTTCTAATTATTTCGATGAAACTTTGCAGTAAATTGGAACTTTACAACTACAACACTGATAGATTCTGCTATTTAGCATTCTACAAAATGGAACAGAAGAGCACACATTCTTTTTACTACCTATTTCCTAATGAAGTCATAAAAATATGTGTGCTAATGGACAAGGGACATATCAGGATTTTTATAGCCATGCTTATTTGAGTGTTGCTTTAAATAGAGGAGGATGCAGTAACAAAGCGTCCTGCCTTTAGTGCTCCATACATTTAGCACATTAGCTTCTTCAGGCCCTGTCTCCTGATTAACCTGTGAAAGCTTTAACTTTATATATGAGCTGTAACTGGGGCACAGGGACGAAACCCAATTATAGAATTTTACTTAAATTACCTCCTGAAGGCTTCAATAAAGGTGGTCACATATTAGACATTAATTGTCTGTATAGCTAATATATTACATATAAAAGTGAATATAGCAGTTATTTGACATTATTAGGAACTTGGCAGGTCTTTATTTTCTATCTAATTACCTTTTCCGGATTTGCAGGCTAACGATTAATAAAAACTCTCAATATATTGCCCTAACTGGCAGTTTGTGTCCTAAGATTTGCACATTGCAGATCTTTGGTGGCCATCAGTATCAGTAGTAATTAATACATTATTTTTTAGGTATGTTGCTGCAAAATTCATTCCGATCAGATCCTTTTGTTTCCTTTGAGCCCGATGCATATCCGATTTTCAGATTTTTAGGGTGCAAAAAAAAAGAAAAAAACCTGGCTTCCACTTTTGAGTCACTATGTATTTGCTCAGATATACAAAAAGAAAATAATAAACTCCTGTTTTACTGACGCGCCAAGTCTCGATTCAAGCACCTAAATCCATGCCGAATGCATACATCCGGCAATTAAAACCGTTCGTGTGGAAACATAGCAAAAGTTACGTTTGGTGTCCAGATTATTTAAACATTTACAAGAACATTTTGTCTTTATGCTTTATGTTGAGTATCTAAAAGAGATTGGGGACTGTAAAGTGTTGGCTGAAGACAGTGTAACTAGACAGCATAAAAATGGTGGTCTGTAGCAGTTGTAATTTTGACAGCAAATTTTTTTTTTGTCTTAGTGATAGTCTTTTGAGTAAAAAAGTCAACTAAATTCCATAAGAATTAAGTCAACTACATCTACAGTAAAAGACTAAATCTAAAGTAAACTCGAATAGGTTTTGTTCAAAGTATTTCTCAAAAATTTCCAAACTCTTTATTTATTCCTGGAGAAGCATGTTAATATGAATAATGTTAAAGTTTATAATTGTAATACAAACACATTCAACTGTTGTGACATAATACATCTTTATTTAAATAAATAAAGAATATTCTTCTTCTAGAGAGACAAGCATTCATTAATGTTTGGGTTTTATTTTCATGGTGTTCTCTCACATTCTCCTCTTACTCAATCTCATCTACGTTCATTTAAATAATGTAAACTATGCTGTGTTGTTTTAAATTTGATTGCTTTATTCTCGCACACACACACACACACACACACACACACACACACACACACACACACACAGTTTACATTATTTAAATTAAGTATAGATTAATCCTTGCTACAAAAAAGTTACAGAAGATTTTCACTCCACGTGGTTTGCACATCATCTTGTTTTCTTGTTTGCTGTTCTCTTTCTCTGCGATGTTGACATTTTAAGAGTTTTGTGCATCATGCAGCAGGTATATGTGTGGTGGGTAGATCAGTGAGAATGTGCACACCTCACCTGCCTGCCATGGAGGCACTTCTTTATGATTGGATCTCTTCCCAAATCGCCACACCCTAACATTTTCATCTCATTTTTATTAGTTGACGAAAGTGTTTAATTTATCTAATATTTTTTCTCATTAACAACTGATTTTTATTTAGTGTACATCTCATTTTTGTCAGTGAAAAAATATCAAAAATTATGAAGAAATTTATTTGAAATTCTAAATTAACACTGGTCTGTAGGATAGTCTTGGAGGTGAAGAAGAAGTGGAGGGGAGTGAGGACTGGAATAAGAATAAGATGGTGAAAACTGATGGAGAAAGAGTGTAGTGAGATTCAGGGAAAAGGTCAGACAGGGGCTCAGTGGTGGTGAAGAGGTGCTGGATGATTGGGCAACTACTGCAGAAATGATATCAGAGACAGCTAGAAAGATACTTGGTGTGACATCTGGAAAGAGAAAAGAAGACAAGGAGATGTAGTGGTGGAATATGGAAGTGCAGGAAAGCATATTGAGAAAGAGGTTGGTGAAACAGAATTGGAATCGGCAGAGAGATGAGAAAAGTAGGCAGGAGTACAAGGAGATGCGGCAGCAGGAGAAAAGGGATGTGGCAAAAGCCAAGGAAAAGGCATATGAGGAGCTGTATGAGAAGTTGGACAAAAAAGAAGTAATAAAGGGTTTGTACCGATTGGCAGAGAAACTGAGCTGGAAAGGATGTGCTACAAGTTAGAGCAATAAAGGATGCAGATGGAAATGTGTTGACTAGTGAGGAGAGTGTTGAGTAGATAGAGGAGTATTTTAAGAATGAGGTAAATAAGAGAGAGAGAGAGAGAGAGAGAGAGAGAGAGAGAGAGTGAGAGAGAGAGAGAGAGAGAGAGAAGGGTGGATTATGTGGAGATTGTGAAGCAGAAAGTGGATAGGATTAGTAAGGAGCAGCGATTAAGAGAATAAAAAATGGAAAGTCGGTTGGCCCAGATGACATACCAATAAAAGTGGAGATGTTTAGGAGAGATGGAAGTGGAGTTTTAAACTAGATTGTTTAATAACATTTTGGATGGTGAGAGAATGCCTGAGGAATGGAGAAGGAGTGTGCTGGTACCAATCTTTAAGAATAAGGGAGATGTGTAGACCTGCAATAATTACAAGGGAATAAAGTTGATTAGCCACACCATGAAGTTATGCAAAAGAGTAGTGGAAGCCAAGCTGAGAGAAGAGGTGACCATCTGTGAGCAACAGTTTCATGTTGAGGAAGAGCACTACAGATGTTTTGAGGATGTTGATGGAGAAGTATAGAGAAGGTCAGAAGGAGTTGCATTGTGTGTTTGTGGATCTATAATAAGCATACGACAGGGTGGAGAGAGAGGATTTGTGGTATTGTATGAGGAAGTTAGGTGTGTCTTAGAAGTATGCGAGGGTGGTGCAGGACATGTATGAGGACAGTGTCACAGCAGTCAAGTGTGCAGTAGGAACGACAGACTGGTTCAAGGTGGAGGTTGGATTGCATCAAAGATCGGCTCTGAGCCATTTCCTGTTTGCAGTGGTGATGGACAGGTTGATGGACAAGGTAAGACAGAAGTCTCCTCGTGGACTATGATGTTTGCGGATGATATTGTGATTTGTGGTGAAAGTAGGGAGCAGGTTGAGAAGAGCCTGGAGAGGTGGAGGTATGTGCTGGCGAGAAGGGAATGAAAGTCAGTGGGAGTAAGACAGAGTACATGTTTTTGAATGAGAGGGAGGGCAGTGGAGTGGTGCGGTTGCAGGGAGAAGAGGTGGAGAAGGTGGAGGAGTTCAGGTACCTGGGATCAACAGTGCAAAGTAATGGAGAGTGTGTTAGAGAAGTGAAGAAAAGTGTGCAGGCAGGGTGGAGTGGGTGGAGAAGAGTGGCAGGAGTGATTTGTGATAGAGTATCTGCAAGAGTGAAAGGGAAAGTTTATAGGACTGTGGTGAGACCTGTGATGTTGTATGGTTTAGAGACAGTGGCATTGACTAAAAGACAGGAGGTGGAGCTGGAGGTAGCAGAGCTGAAGATGCTCAGATTTTCATTGGGAGTGACGAAGATGGACAAGATTAGAATCGAGTGTATTGGAGGGACAGAGCATGTAGGACGTTTTGAAGACAAGGTAAGGGCGGCCAGATTAAGATGGTTTGGACATGTGCAGAGGAGGGACATGGGGTATATAGGAAGAAGAATGCTGAGGATGGAGCTGCCAGGCAGGAGGGAAAATAAGAAGGCCAAGGAGGAGGTTTATGGATGTGGTAAGGGAAGACATGCAGGTGGCTATTTTGAATGGGGCAAATGTAGAGGACAGGGTAGTATGGAAATGGATGAACTGCTGTGGTGACCCCTGATGGGAGCAGCTGAAATAATAATAAGAAGTTCTATGTTGAGTATAATAAACATACTGTACATTTGCATAATGCATCCATATTTGTCCATGCCCATGTTGATTAGAGTACAGTTGAACCCCATTGTACAAGCATAGTTCATTCTTGAAAATTGCTTGTGCGTCCATTTGCTCGTATGTTCGAACGAATTTTCCCCATAGGAATGAATGTAAAAGTGATTTAATCCGTTCCGAGATGTCATTCGATCGGTTATTTCTGCACTTTGTAGCCTATTTTTAAAAACAAATACACCGCAAATTACCGTAATATAAACATAATTTAACACTTACTCATGTGGTAGTGGTTGATTGCGAGTGTGAGACGCACCACGCTCGTAACCTCCTCGGTTTCCATGGTAATTCTATTTACTTTCTTTTTTACAGCACCATCACTGATTTTCTTGGGAGACATTTTTCAAGATTTCTAGTGAAATAAAAGTATAAAACTAAAAAAAGTTACTGTGGGAGAGCGTATGAATACGGGAGCCACTTTTATTTTTTTTTTTTGTGTCGGTCTACTTAGTGCCCCACGCAGCACGTCTCTGGCGCGCGCGCACACACGCACGCGCACACACACACGCTCTCCTCCTTAAATGCACCCTCCGATCACTTGAACTAAGCGTCATCAACTAAGCGACTGATGCGACCCTCCGCCGAAAACGGGGAACCGGCAGCGTGGGTTTGCTTGTGCCTTCGAAATTTGCTCGTGAAACAGGGTAAAATTTTGCGAGCGAGTTTGCTCGTATCTCCGTTTGCTCATACTATAGGTTGCTCGTACAACGGGGTTTCACTGTATTAAAAACATATTGAATTTATTAAATATTAGTTTAGCATGTAGTTTAACTGAAGTGATTTACAAAATGTGATTAGCAAACGATTTCTATGGACCTCTGATCCTCAAGTTTGCCCTGGCTCCCTAAAGATTCATATTATCTCCAGCTGTAGCTGCTTAGGACAAAAAAAAATTAACCTTTTGAAAGGCTTTTATTGATCATTTAATTAAACCTAGTGGAGAGACATATAATATCCAAGTGATGGGGACAGTTTAACACCACCGTATATCGTTCATCCATCATTGTGGGTGGACCTGCAGCTCTGGGCTTGACATAACTTTTTTTAACTTCTTGAGTAAGGCTGTATCTTGACGAATCAGTTACTGGCTTAATCTCTATGTCTGACCAAAGATTAAACAGGGCAAATGTATTATTTTATAAATTAGTGTTTTTTTGGTGTCTTTCCCCTCTATTTGTTATTTCCACTTTAAGTATATTCACAATGACAAACAATTTCACACATGGGTTCTCATGGATATCATCCTGCTATCTTTGAATGATGAAAAAGCCAAGTTTAGGAAAAAAAAACGGCTTTAGGACAAAAAAATGACAACTTAATAATTTCCATATCTTGTTAACACAGTTTGGATTATTTGCTCATAACATTTACATTTACATTACTATTATCTCATTTCATTAGGATTTGTACTCGCAACCTTCTGAGACAAATTTTATTGCTTTATGGAATGACCTACCACCTCAACCAGATTTATAATGCTGCTTAAATGCTGCTGAAGAAACATTTGTAGTGTTTGTGTAGTGATGTAGTAAACTGGTTCAGATTATTGGTCCTATTGAGTCACAGAAGTCAGATATATTGTTAGTTGTTTACTATTCACTGCAAGTCAGGTGATTTTTGGTACAGCTCCATATAGGACTACATATGATCCATTTGTTATATTTTACATCTTGATAATTTACTCCTTTGGTGTTAAAAACTGATCTAAACTGTGATGAATAAATTAAGGTAAGCAGATAATAATAATGTTGGGGAACTCTTACTACTGAAGAGTCATCCAAACATAGCAAGTACTAAAAATTCTCAGTCATTAATTCGTTATCAGCAAACACTATATCAAGGTCATGATTGTGGTGGATCCTATGTCTAATCCAAGGGAAAATAAGCATGAGTCTAAAAAGCACCATGAATGGGATGCTAATCCATTGCAGGGATCTGTGGCATACAAATGCACCCACACAAACACACACCAAGCCACACTCATTCACATTAAATATGACAAGACTTTAGAGAACCTTGAATAAACCAACAAAGACAGAGTTTTACGTGTTGAATTACTTGCATCTATTGCTATAAATGTGTTACCAGAGTCTTCTTTTTTGGCTTTTACAGAATGTAGAGTATTATTAGCCTTGCTCTCTTTTTGATGGTTATGAAAGCAGAAACAATTTGCTTAATACAATGTTCTAGGGACTTCACTTCATATAACCATGCATTGTATGATGTGTAGCCAGGGTCACAAAAATGTCTCTCAGTGCATGTATTATGTACTACCTAAACTCCTAAAGAAGCAAAAGGTAGATGCTACTTGTCCAGCTAAATGTTTATAATGTTTTTTTGTTGTTGTTTGTTTGCATGCACAAATACATTTTCATTTAAAGTCCTATTAAGCAAGCAACACTGGAAAACGAATTCTTAAATCAGCCTTTTCACTTATATGTATATATACAGGGAGTGCAGAATTATTAGGCAAATGAGTATTTTGACCACATCATCCTCGTTATGCATGTTGTCTTACTCCAAGCTGTATAGGCTGGAAAGCCTACTACCAATTAAGCATATTAGGTGATGTGCATCTCTGTAATGAGAAGGGGTGTGGTCTAATGACATCAACACCCTATATCAGGTGTGCATAATTATTAGGCAACTTCCTTTCCTTTGGCAAAATGGGTCAAAAGAAGGACTTGACAGGCTCAGAAAAGCCAAAAATAGTGAGATATATTGCAGAGGGATGCAGCAGTCTTAAAATAGCCAAGCTTCTGAAGCGTGATCATCGAACAATCAAGCGTTTCATTCAAAATAGTCGACAGGGTGCAAGAAGCGTGTGGAAAAACCAAGGCGCAAAATAACTGCCGTGAACTGAGAAAAGTCAAGCGTGCAGCTGCCAAGATGCCACTTGCCACCAGTTTGGCCATATTTCAGAGCTGCAACATCACTGGGTGCCCAAAAGCACAAGGTGTGCAATACTCAGAGACATGGCCAAGGTAAGAAAGGCAGAAAGTCGACCACCACTGAACAAGACACACAAGCTGAAACGTCAAGACTGGGCCAAGAAATATCTCAAGACTGATTTTTCTAAGGTTTTATGGACTGATGAAATGAGAGTGAGTCTTGATGGGCCAGATGGATGGGCCCGTGGCTGGATTGGTAAAGGGCAGAGAGCTCCAGTCCGACTCAGGCGCCAGCAAGGTGGAGGTGGAGTACTGGTTTGGGCTGGTATCATCAAAGATGAGCTTGTGGGGCCTTTTCGGGTTGAGGATGGAGTCAAGCTGAACTCCCAGTCCTACTGCCAGTTTCTGGAAGACACCTTCTTCAAGCAGTGGTACAGGAAGAAGTCTGCATCCTTCAAGAAAAACATGATTTTCATGCAGGACAATGCTCCATCACACACGTCCAAGTACTCCACAGCGTGGCTGGCAAGAAAGGGTATAAAAGAAGAAAATCTAATGATATGGCCTCCTTGTTCACCTGATCTGAACCCCATTGAGAACCTGTGGTCCATCATCAAATGTGCGATTTACAAGGAGGAAAACAGTACACCTCTCTGAACAGTGTCTGGGAGGCTGTGGTTGCTGCTGCACGCAATGTTGATGGTGAACAGATCAAAACACTGACAGAATCCATGGATGGCAGGCTTTTGAGTGTCCTTGCAAAGAAAGGTGGCTATATTGGTCACTGATTTGTTTTGTTTGGTTTTTGAATGTCAGAAATGTATATTTGTGAATGTTGAGATGTTATATTGGTTTCACTGGTAAAAATAAATAATTGAAATGGGTATGAATTTGTTTTTTGTTAAGTTGCCTAATAATTATGCACAGTAATAGTCACCTGCACACACAGATATCCCCCTAAAATAGCTAAAACTAAAAACTACTTCCAAAAATATTCAGCTTTGATATTAATGAGTTTTTTGTGTTCATTGAGAACATGGTTGTTGTTCAAATTAAATCCTCAAATAAAATTAATCCTCAAAAATACAACTTGCCTAATAATTCTGCACTCCCTGTATATATTCACAAAAATATGCAAGTTCAATTAACAGGTAATTATTACGTTTATTTAAAAAAAAAAGGACACAAATATACAAACTTAATTTCTTTTAGAAAAGGACATTATATCAGTTTGTAAAAGGTCGAAAAGACAATCAGCAACAGTTAAATGGAAAAATCTGAGATGATTTACAAAAAGAAAACCATCCTTTTCTGCATGACAGTGGATAGTGAGAAGTCATTACTCAAAATAATCAAAAAGTCAGCCTAGTACTGCGTGTTGAAATAATGGTAAATACATACAACACAGCATTATTGTCTTTATGATTACAGTAGCAGTTTTTATAAGAAAATCTGCCATATCCAGGGACATTGCATACAAAGGAAGGGCTGAGAACATGGTGCCAAATGTGCTAAAGCCAGCATTATTTCCAGTAAAGGTTGTGATGTTTGTGCAGTTCAGGCATTCTGTGGCCTAAGGGCCTACAGCAGAATGAAATATTCACTAAAAGAATAATTTATAATGGAGAGTGTGATGTCCACTACCTCCAGAGTCATTCTGAACTTATTGTTGGTTTCCTCTCAGTATCAGGGTGCTGTTTGGCCTGTAAATTTATCATAATCGCATTTTCCTGTCATACACCCACCCACACTGACCCATTGTGTTTTAGTAATAAAACAGGATTCCATTTACAGATGTAATTGTGATTTTATTTTTTAAGGTAGTCTTAGATAAGGGTTATTATTATATATATTTTTTTTTTGCATGGTGGACTACCACCTGACTGTATTAAAATATAATTATATATCAAAAGTTTGCACCAGAACTATGAATTATTTATTTATACAACATAGTTGCATTATTTTGCTACTAATCATGAGAATTTACTCAAGTTAGCTGGTGTGGTGAAGGACAGGATTCCTGCAGCCTATTCATCCTACATACACTTTTTGGGTTATAAAACATATTAGTCTTCATTTTTTTGTTAATATTAAATTTTTACTGTTATGTAACATCAGATTGTACCTGAGAGCTGAAGTCTGTGTTTTCTGTTTGTGTTTTTGGAAGGATTAAACACTGCTCAAGAAAATCCATCAAACATGAAGATATGATAATTTGATAAGCTAACTGTTCAGAAAATCAATACAAATACCTGCATAGGTGAACTTACCCTGCATAAAGATTCTCTCCATAAATATCGATGTATCTTTTGAACTTGCAAGATGATAACATTTTTGTCAATGGCCTATAATGTATATATGTATGTAAAAGTCTTTGAGCAGAAAGTTTTTGTAGAGTAGACAAAAAATTATACTCAGAGTTCAGACCAGCAAAAATTTCAAGGAGAATTTATTAAAACTTTAATCAGATAAATCGACTTAACCCCCTAAGGATGTTCTTTTCTAGATTTTTTCTGATTATTGTTGAGATAGTTGAGTTTTACTTGTATACAGTTTTTCAATATAATTTTTCAATATTAATTGTTTCAAGCTTTTGACAAAAGTTAGCAACTGCTGAAAATGAACATTATGAAAGCTATTTAAGCAATTATTTCACATCTGCTAATGACCTGGAAACTATGCTGTTTCAGAACTGACATGTGCATGCCCTTTGTTTGCAAATTGAAATTTACTCTATCGATAATCAACCCTAAATGCATGAGACTGTTCTCAAAGCCGACAGGTCACATTGGCCAGCATTCTATCTAAGTTTTCTTTTACAAAGAGCCTTCAACCTTTTGTGGAGTTTATTGTGTGTCTACCTATTTGTTCTTACCCTAGTCATGGAATCTCAGACCAGTCTTAATATTTATTCAAGCAGTACACACTTGCATTGTACTAATTTTTCTTTAATACTAAATATAACAGTTATTTTTATTCAAGTATTATACTATACATCTTTTGTTATTGAATGATTAATGGTCCATTACTGAATTCCTTGATGTAACGCTTACATCATTGCTGTTTGATGACAAATGTAATTTGACAAATGTAAAGTGCATATGAAAAAATTCAGTATGAATATATATATATGAATGTAAGTGGTATATCGAATGAGCAGCATTGGCACAATTTAAAATAAGTGTGAATGGACATGATGAAAAGGACAAACACTGACTGATGGTAATGAGATGTCCTCTGGCAAATGGAAGCAAAGAGGAACATGCATATGCTTTATGTCATCATTTGTATATATAATATCATGATATTGTTGCTCATCACCCGAAGACATAATATTTTTTCAATACTCATGCATACTGGTGGTAGCATCATGCAGAGAGTTAGGCATGGTTGCTTCTTTGATTAATCCCTTGTTTACCTGGTCACTGACTTTTGGTGAATGGCCTTCTAATAGCAAAGCCCTGTTTGGTTTGTTTGTTAGTTAGTTTTTTTATTATTATTGTATAATATAATAATACTAATAATGGACCATATTTTTCACAAACAAACCTTGCCTGATTGTTATTTGAGACTTGTTTTTGGTTTTCATGATGGTTTGTTTTACATTGCATTTTGTGTACGATATTTGGCAGACATATGGTATGTCTCCCACACAAATGGTATTCCCTTATCCAGAGTGACTTAATCTCCATCACTAAATACATTCTTAGGTAGATAATTTTAGTAGATTCAGCATAACGGGTGCGTTTATGGTGAAATAATGTGAAACAATGGCCATGTGACAGAACTGTTCACAGTGAATACAAGCCTAAACATTTGCAGGGAGTGTTCATTAACAAAAGCTTTAAACACTGGCCACACACACACCATCTGCAGTGAAGGATGGCAAGATATCATAAAGGTACAGACTTATTACTTATTACACATTACTATATATATATATATATATATATATATATATATATATATATATATATATATATATATATATATATATATATATATATACCATAACTTTCTTGTGTGTGAATATTTAAGTACATTTTTTAATATTAAAATATATGTATATATAAAATATTTGTAAAATTATTGGTAAAAAAAAAAACAGACAGACAGACAGACAGACAGACAGACAGACAGATAGATAGATAGATAGATAGATAGATAGATAGATAGATAGATAGATAGAACATATACAATTTGAGATTATTTAATATAACATTTTATTTTATATTAATTATATTTTTATATATATCTTAATGCTTAATGTTGATTTTGAGAAAAGAGAGAGAGAGAGAGAGAGAGAGAGAGAAATAGATTTCGACAAGCTCTAATAGCTCAGCTGCTTGGTACAGACTGTTGGTTTGAACTCCATGATATTGTTGCACTGGTATGCCCTTCAGGTGAAAATGCTTCCTCAGGGACATGTTGGAGATCAAGTTTATTCTAATGAATATAGTGCACGATGCATGCCTATGTGTAAGTGAGAAAGACAGTAAAAGAAAGCAAGTGTGTTCTCAGTAATATTTTTTTTAGATGCTGTTTGGTACATTTGATTAAAATCATGTTGTTTTCTTTGGGTGAGAAAGGGAATCAATATTAAACAAAAGTTAAAAAACAATGAAAAACCTGTGATGATAATGTCCTTGACATAAGTCCAGAGGTATGGAAATAAATATTTAGCCCGTGTCAAAACAAATCTGGCAAGACCTTTTTTTCAGGATTTTTCCCCTGAACAAGCTGTTGGGCATGGACAGAGAGAATTGGACTCCAGCCTTGTGTGCTTATGTTCTGCTCCTTCTTGGCTGCATGTGATGTTGTTTGTATCGGAGAAGTCTGGTATCTCTGTGGTTGATGGTTCCTCACACTTGGTCATGTGGTGTAAGATGTGGCATTGTTTTTCCAGGGTGGCTGATAACTGTGCATATACGGGTGTAAGTGTATTGCTTATGAGAGTACAGAATAGCACTGCTGGTATCTGGCTCTTGGTCATGTTTTCAAACACAAAATTATTTCTGTAAAGAACTGGTTCCAAGTTGAATGCAACAAATAGCACATGTTCAAAAGCAAATTCATGATCTTTTTCCTTAGGATTTTTATGTTTAAAAACAATGCATAATGGGGATTTTTTTAAAGTTATTAATTATGAGCATTGATAATTTTGCAACTGTGAATGTTTTTTTTATAAATGTCTTGTCTGTGCACTGACTATTTTTCCTTCATTTATTCATAAATTGAATCCTGAGTCTGTCCCAAGAAGACAGTGTAAGACAGATATGCTGTACACCCTGGATGAGATGCAGTTCATTTCAGATCACTATGCACACACATCCCACTTGCCAGCATGTTTCCTTTTTGAGTTTTAATGGCACACATACCTTATAAAAAGAGTATACAGCTTTTGTTCAACATTTTTTCCTTTTCTATGCATTTCCTTTCCGGAAGTACACTGATAAGGAATAACAGTATGACCACCTGCCTAATATTGTGTTTGTCCTCTTTTGCTGCCAAAACAGTCCTGAGTGGTTGCTTATTAACAACAACTTCTTCAGCAATTTGAGTTATAATAGCTCATCTGTTGGATTGGACCAGCCTCCGCTCCCTACGTGCATTAATGAGCCCTGGCCCTTTCACCGGTTTACTCCTGACTCTTCCTTGGACCACTTTTGATAGATTCTGACCACTGCAGACCAGAAACACCCCAAAAAAGCTGCAGTTTTGGAAATGCCCTGACACAGTAGTCTATCCATCACAAAACCCCCTTGTTAAACTCTCAAATCCTTATGCTTGCCCATTTTACCTGCTTATAACACATCAATTTTGAGGACAAAATGTTCACTTGCTCCCTAATATATCCCACCCAATAACAGGTGCCATTATGAAGAGATAATCAGTGTTATTCACTTCACAGGTAATAATGTTAGAATGTCATAATGTTATGCCTGATCGGTGTATATACAATTAGGCTGAAACATAACAAACACTCATTAAGGATCATACGCTTCTTTGTTTCTCTTCCTTTCTGTCTATCTTACTCTGTCCCATGTTTCCACCATCCTTCGGGTATTGTGTCCTCTTTATCCTAAAATGGTGGATCTGGAACCTGTCCCAGGGACTCAGTCCTTGAGACAGCAACACACACTAGACTAGATGCCAGTTTATTGCAAGTCATTATACAGACACATAATAGCACACCTAATTACACTTACAGTAAATCAGAATAATCTTTATTGCCATGTATGTAAAAAGACATTATCGGTAGGTTTTTGCAGAGTACATACAATAATAATGTAAGTGAGGCAGTGCAATAATAATTTCCCCCAATAAGTAGAAGGTGCAGGGTTGCAATATAGTTGTCCTTGTTGATTGTGTGAATGTAACACATATGAAATGAACAATGTGGGGTTTCTATTACTGTAATGTTAGTAATTATGGAAGCGAATCAGAGATGATGGTGGGTCCTTGGGTTTATTGATAAGGTCGGTTGCAGATGGAAAGAAGACAACTAGAGAACAAAAAGGAATCCCACAAAGAACATATTGCTTAACTTCTGGGTTGACCCTAGCAGCTGTGCAAGATGGTCTCCTTTTACACTTTTGTTCACATTGTCAAAAATTATTCTGTAATTTATTGCATGACTGTATAATCTAGGGTTTTGTTGCAGTGAAATAGTCTAATTATTTGAGATGCTATATTCATTAATATGCTAATATAATTAATATTACAATGCTATTTTAGGACCTTTTGTTAAATCAGCTTTGTTACAAATGCCTGTACTCATTTGGCAACCATATTAATTTAGTTTGACTATAAATAAGTGTTTAGAGTTTGGAAAGAGTATTTCAGTATATCAGGTGGTGGTATTATTTATTTATTATTTATATGATCAGCAATAAGCATCCCTTAGTGGTTTACTGCACATTCTTGTTTTAGAGGTTTGCCTCATTCTTGTCCTAGCTCCTTCCTGGTCATGCCCCTGAATGTTTTTCTCACCTGTGTCTTGCTGTGTTGTCCCACTTCCTGTTGTTTTTAATAGGCATTTGGTTGTCTCCTGGAATCTTAGGTGTATTTTTTGCACACCTGTTTCCTTGTTTTATTAGGTCTGTTTTCGTTATGATTTTAAACTCAATCTACTGTTTTGAATTATGATTGAAATATACTAATGAATTTGATTCCAGTTATTGCATCTGTCTGTATGTATGGCATGACATTTTGGGAAGTGGCATTTCTTTTCAGTGCTAATTTTAAAATAACTGTAATTCCTGTAATTTCACACATATTGTGATTCACACAGTACTTCATTGTATGTACCTGAAACACTGACAATGAAGGATAAGACTTCTGTAATGAATTTATAATGATTATAAAGGATGTGATTGATGTATTGATGATAACGTGCGATTGTGATGTGATTGGTTTTTTTTGTTGTTGTTGTTGTTGTTTTCTGTAGACAAATGTGATGAAGCACTAGCCACACCCCTTTCCCACAATGCCTTCAGTGGTTCATCTGTGTTCACCGCAGGATATGCTCCTGGATATGCCAAACTAAACAGAAGAGGAGGTAAGAGTTCATATATATGTATATATATATATATATATATATATATATATATATATATATATATATATATATATATATATATATATCTTTTCTCATTTTCTATGTTGCTGTTCTCCTCAATTCATATTTTGGATTTGTCTGTGTGCTGTACTTGCAGACAACTGATTGTTGTTTTCTGAAACATTTAAGTGAAATTGCATCAGTCTGAGCATGACCATATGACACTCTGTTCTTTATCATCGGGTATGCTGCTATGAGTTTTCGCTCAAGTATATGCAAAATGAAGTCTTCTCCACCCACCGCCCCCCAGGAAAAATAGCAGATGAGCCAATTGACTTGAATCTAGAATAACTCAAAGTTGTGTTTTACAATGTGTTTTGAAATCTTAACTGACACCTTGGAGGCCCTGCACAGTCAAGCCCGCTGTGGTAGAAAGTGCAGTGTGCTTATATAGTATGCAGGTTTTACAATAACCCCCAAGCAAATGGCAGCTCACCTTAGGATCTGACTGCATCTGTAACACAAAATACAAAATAATATAAAAATCACAAAATAAGTCCTACTCATATATGACATTCTCTTACTATGGATGGTGGACTGTTGGTCTAATAAACATAGCCCAGATAATAATTGATAGGCATAGCCCAAATATTAATTGATAGACGTATCCTGAGATGAAGAAAAATGCATTTCAGCTGCTATGCCATATTGTTCCGTTGATAAACACAAAAAAAATGTTCAATGACCCTTTTTCATGATGAAATCTAAACACTAACTAAATAATGCACTGATAAGAAATAGTAAATAATTTTAACAATATATTACAAAACATTTAATCACCAAATATTTTTCTTTCTGTCGTACATCTTAAACAGAAAACCGGAAATTAATTGATTGTAAATTTACTGAAATGCTGTTTCTTGCAATTAAATATGCAGGTTTTCAGAAATATTGATACTGTAGACAAGTGGTTTTTTTCCACAAAGACAGTTTCAGGCTTTAACTAGACCATACTGACACATTGAGATTCTTGGTTTTGAATGTATTTCAATTTACCATTAGCAGTAATCTTCAGGCTTATGTTATTATTAGAGGATAATAGAGATGTCTCTTGCAGGCTGGAACAGCTTCAAACTCTTGCTCTGTTACACTTAAATGTAGAAAAGTTTACAAATTAGTCAAATAGAGCTGATCTCACATAAGGCTTCTTACTAATTTGGTAACATTAAATAATATTGGTTTCCACAATGTTAACACCAATTTGTAAAAAAAAAAAAAAAAAGCAGAAATGTTAGCACAAACTGCTTCCTGTACTGCTAATGTAATACCAACTAAAAGTTTGAAACAAGCATCCCCAATAAACAAAGTCACTGAACTTAACTTACTTTAAATGCACTACTGATTTTTATGTAAGAAGAAGCTTCTCCAGGTCACTGTTCATTTTAAGTTAAATGAAATTGAAATAAACCGACAGCATTTAGTACATAATACATAATATATGCAATACATTACTTAAATGTGAATACTTTAAGTAAAACTAAATTTAATTACCTGTAAATATGAACGTATTTTTCCACGCATCACCTTAACATTAGATGGAATGTGAACATGGTTTTGCCTGCAGACCTCCGTGTGTTTTCTGTTGATTATACCACTTGGATACCAGGTGGATGTTCTTTAAACAAGTGCTAAGCACAGTTTATACTCAAGTTTCCATTATTGGACAGATGGTAATCTTGAAGTTGGCACAAGAAAGATATTTAGAACTCTAATTTTACTCCTTCTCATATTCCCTTTGTACTAACATTGTTTGTACTAACACTGTTTGACTAGTATACAGTTAAACAATTGGGATGAGTTATCCCACTTATTACACTATCTGCTGTCACACAGATGAGGATGGGTTCCCTTTTGAGTCTGGTTCCTCTCTTGTCGCCTCAGGGAATTTTTTTCTTGCCAGCATTGCCTCTGGCTAGCTCATTAGAGATTACATTTTAAATAAAAAATTTAGATCTGGATTTCTGTAAAGTTTATTTCTGGCAATGTCTATTGTTAAAACTGCTATACAAGTATATTGTAATTGAATAAAAATTAAAGCATGCATTGTTACTTTAGTGATCATCATGTTCTTCATAATATATCTATATCTAAATATATTTAGGTCTATAATATAGCAAAAGTTATTAAAAATATTTATTTATTTTGATTAAACTTTGGAATAGCAGCCAAATAGGATAACATTGGTCAAAGTTAGATCCAAATGCTAATTTATTTCTGAATAATTGTTTGTTATTTTCTTGACATATATTTTAATTTGCAATAAGCATAAACTTCTCAGCTATACTGAACTTAGGAAATCTAACATACAATCACAATTACAAAAAAGTTTGGGTGCTTTGTAAAATGTACGTAAAAACAGATTCAAATTATTTGCAATTCTGATAAACCTATATTCACAATAGAATACAGAAAAGATATCAAATGGTTAAACTGGGGAAATTTACTATTTTGAGAAAAAAAAAAAGGCCTGCTTTCAGTCAAGATCTTTCACCATTTTAAAACATTTGGCACATGGTAAAACAAAAAATATGAGAAAGAAGACCCAGGACTGTTGAGCAGCTAGAATCCTGTATTAGACATGAAATGCACAACATTTCTCTCCCAAAATTTCAGAGGAGGGGATGCTTAAAAGTGGTAAACATGGCCTTATCCCAACTTTTTGAGTCCTGTTTCAGCCATCAAATAAATTACAATTTATCTTTTTACTTATAATGGTACAGCTCCTTAATTGAAACATTTTATTTGTTTACCGTGTTCTATTGTGCATAAAATGTAGGTTTATTACATTTGCAAATCATTGCATTCTGTTTTGCATTTTACACGGCATGCCAACCCTTTTCGAAATTGGGATTGTTTGTCACATACAATTAGCATTTGCTGTCATGAGACTGATATCCACAGACAATTAATTTCCAATTTTGTTCTTTCCACACACTTGTTAAATATTGTTGATGGCAGAATGTCCGAGTTCACAGCTTCTCACAGTCTCAGTCTGGCATTCTTGCTTCGGTCACTTATCGAGCACATCCAGAGCCAATCACTGAAACAGACCCATTAGATACACTAGGACAAGCAGTATCATAAAACACTCTCATTGGTAAAGACGGGACCTGGACACTCATATGCCAGCCACAGATTTCTCTCCTTATCAGTGACACACTATATAGGCCTGCAAATGATACTATTTGACTGGGGAACCATTTTAGCAATTTATAGCACAATTTCATTTTGAGACACCCCTTAGTATCACAGAAAGACCAGAAGCCTCTGGGAGCATTGTGATCAGTGCTTTTTCCCAGGGAGATATACACATTTTATGGCTGTACTTCAAGACATTGTTGGGACATTGCCTCACATATTGTTTTCTGTAGCCTTCCCAAGTAGCAAATTAGCTTGAGGCAGGTTTTTTTAACATCAAGTCATATTTATAAACATTTGTTTATTCATCCCTTGCAGGGTATAAAAACCCCAAAGAATCATCATTTGATTTATGGCTTGCAAAGTATTCTGGGGATAGAGAACTACAGACTATAAAAACAACATTTGATTGTACTGGGAAACAAATTAGTGTGTTAGGAAAAGAAGTCTAATTAAAAATAAATAAAGGATATGATTAAGAATGGAGTTGGGAAAAAATTGACTAAGTGGGAACTGAAAAAAAAACAGAAGAAATCTACTAAGTTATTGGAATGGCTGTCAATTGTACAACTTTGGAATCATCTATCAGTAGTTAGCACATTTGCCTAAGGGTTTGCATGGTTTTAAAGCTCCACCTACTTGCATAATTCTGGGGTTTCCTCCACCGAAACATTTGTTGTAAAATGATTGGCATTTCCAAATTGTTCATAATGTTTGTGCCCTGTGATGTTTTGGCACTTTGTCACAGACGCATTGTATTTCTTATGACATGCACAAGTGACCCACCACATGGGGGATACATACAGTAACGATCATGTGTATGTGTGTGCATAAGAGTAGTTTTCAGGAGGTATACACTGACCTTACATATTAAATCAGAAGCTAAATGAACAAAAAAGAAACAACAATGACAATTACAATGAAGAAGACATTCAAAACTCAGATGAGGGTTCCCTCTGGTGGCTAGGCAGGGAATTGTCCCAAACTAGATGTTACATTGATACACTGAAAAAACACAGGTAACGGGTTTAGTATTGGCTTAAATGTGCAGGAACCGCATTCGAATGGATTTAAATATATTATTGATCAATGCTGTTTTAGTGTATCCCAGGACACTTTAGATACTATCCATTCAGAGACAGGAAATGGAGTCTCAACATTATGCATGTCTACAATACCTTACTAATGAAACCTTCCTGGCTTTGTGAATCAATTACGGGTATTAAGTACTGACCAATATACAGCTTTGATATTCATATTTTGTCTGCAGTAACAGGATGACGAATCAAATGTATTATTTATATTAATACCACAGAAAGTTTGAATGCTTTAAGATCAGTAAGATGTTAATTAATGAACAGAACTCATGACAGTAGTTCATCATTCTCTTTCATGTAATGAAATTAACATTGAAAACAAACAGTATAGTGTTTTCTTTACTTAATCATTTTGTTTTTATTAAAGTCTAATTGTTGGCAAATTAATATGGTAAATGTGTTATTAGTTCTGTTTTGGAAACTGTAAATTATTTAACATGCTTATTACTTGCTAATTGCTATATTCTTGGTATTAGCAAATATAATTGCTTTATCTGAGGGGTTTATTACTTAAATCCCTCATATGGCCACTTCATACTATTCCCTCTATATTCCATCTACTTAGCACTAGCTCATCTGTGAGATGAGGCCTGGAAGAAAAAGGTCAAAACCCTGTCGAGTGTAACCCTGTTTGTCCCTCACAGCTGGAGTGGGAAAAGGAGGTGGGAGGGGAGAATGGAGACAGACGGTCAGGCCGAATAGCCAGCTAGTGGGAAGCTAATGAGAGGGAGAGCTGGGAAGTGTTCAAGGTGAGGGAGGTTGGCAGAGGGGGAAAGCAGACGTGACTAGCATTCAGGCACAGCACAAGGACTCTTCTGAATACCAATGTGGCCGTGCATGAAATTGGGGTGTTAATAAGTGGCACAGGCCCACTGATCCCTGCACTTCACTTTCCCTTTCATTCTTTCTCTCTCCTCCTTCAGTACTCATCCAAAATCCACATCAATTACCCAAGAGAATTAAAGCTTCTTAGCATGCAGCAGAGAGACAGTTATGTCTATTGGCCATGCAAGTAATTTCTTTTTCAGATTCATTGCTACTGATGTAATAACATTGCTCCTGATGTAATGTCACAGTTTTTTCTGAAAACACTAGTTTGTTTGTTTGTTTGGTTTTTGATAAACACATTTATTAGCATTTTGAAGGCAAATCTTTGACTTATGAAAATGAGATAAAAGAGGTGAAAAGAGACAAAAGTGAAAAAGATGTAATTTAACAGAATATACAAAAAATATTTTAATTAATTTGTCATTTATTGTAGGAATAAAGCAGAAATGAAATAGTAGTAAAAGAATGAGGTACTGTATTAAAGATCTCATAGACTGATGCTCCAAAAGCACTGCTTAGGTTTGATCTGACCCGTAGTGCATGTTTAGGCAAATAATGTCATTGGTCATGGCCACAATTTTAACACGGTCTTGAATTTATAATTCCAAGACTAATTATTGCCAAATTGATATGTTATTAGTTATGATTTGAAAACTATATATTATTTACCATGCTTATTACTAGTAACTTAGTTACTTTGTTGATTACTTACACCAAAAAGTAACGCTTTACTGTTAAAAGTAACTTTTTAGTTACTTTTTTAAAGAACGTTCTTTAAAGTTCCCATTAATGCCCTTTTATGCGTTATGGTCTATACAAACACAAAACTGACTTAAACACAAAGTAATTTTTAAACACTAAGTCAGAGCAGCACAAACTTATATATATATCACAAGGATTTCTGAAATAAATAACAAAACAAGCTAAATAATATATTCACAATCAAAAACTAAAGTGGCTTCTGCTGTTGTGTTGAGCTTTTAAAAATGTTCCTTTACAGCTTAGGTATGAAAACTATCAACAATGTACAACAGAACACCGGGGTTAGCTTCTAGCTTCTATCTTCTAGCATGGAGTTCCTGGAGGAGCTTCAACTGATTAGAGTTGCTGTTTATCGCAGTAGATACGACCTTCGAACCAGAAAGACACAGCTTACATTTGACTTAAAAGTCTGTTGTCTTTATACTCAACTAAAGTGAAATAATGAGTATATTTCCACTTTGAGAAACTCGTCTTGCTCTCACCTTGACTCGTCATTACTGCCGCACAGACCTGATTAAACGGAGACACACCCACAGTGCGTCTTCTTCGTGTTTACAGTGGTTCATCCACCAATCCTACAATGCGTCTCTGCTATAAACAGGTTAGGCTGTAGGCTACACTTCAGCCGAAATTCATTCATTTAAAAAAGTAACGGGTAACGCACCATACGGTAACGGAACGGAGTTACTTTATTTTTAAAAGTAACGCGTTACAGTATTAGTTACTGTCAAAGGTTACTGCCCAACACTGCTTTTTACTTTATATTCTTGTTATTAGCCAATATAAATGTTTCATCTGAGGTTTTAATGCTTATTTCAATAAATCCATCGTCTACTATACTTATGGGAATTTATTCCCATGTCTCCCAAATCAGTCATCTTCCATTATGCACCAACCAGCTAGGAAATGCAATCAGGTAGCACAAGGTAGCTGTACAATCACATATCAGCTAACAATCTGTAAGTGATAGTACAGTATATGCTTCCTCTAAAAAATTGAAAAATGTCTTTATAAAATGCTGTGAGTGGTATGGCCTTGTTTTGCATACAGACTTACAGTATTGAGTAGTGTTGCTCTGCTCTGTTTCTGTATTGTTATTTTTTATTTTAATGACACCCTCTGATTATTTCCACATTATTTCATTAGATTTTTCTTAACTTTCTTTTCTCTAGTAAGCTGCGTTCTAACTCCATTTTAGCTCTTGTGGTTTTCCAGTGGCCTTGCTTTTTTCTCTCTTATCATCAAAGAGCATCTGCCTCTGTGGCAGTTTGCAGTAAGATCCCTGTCCCCCTGGCTTTCCTCTCTTCTGTACTTTTTCACTCGTCTTTCTTTCAGTGCTTCAATTCTTAATATGGCCCCATTAAGACTCTCTTTTTTGGTGGGGATCCAGGTTGTCAACCACCAAAGCTTATTGTGTTTTTCTCCCCTTTGCTTCTATGTGCTTATCAATAAAGCTTAGTGACTTTTAAGATTGTATCATGGTCCTTGAAGGGCTTCGAAATCTGAGTTTTTTCAGTGACATATTTCTTTATACAGTATCTATAAGAACTGCATGGTACAATGTTATGTCACTGGTTTTTATGCTTTTGATTTTTATGGCACCTGACATTACAAGCCTTTTCCTTTGAGATATATTGCATTTATTCTGTCGTTTTTATTTTCTTTGCCTTAAAGAAAGACTCACAAAGGATGCATTTGTAAGCATAACAAGGGAGACAAATGTCCTGAAATGTATTGCTTAAGATTATGGGGAAGGCATTGTGCCAGCGTTTAGAGTTTTTGGTGTTAGATTGAGAAAAACATGAGGTTTTATGAGCTAAGCACTAAGAAAATGCTAAATCTGCTCTACTGGTTTATATTAAATATAGTATATCTGGGGTATATTTTGTGACATGGCAAATTTAAATGCCATTTTACTAATGGGTTTTAAAGAAATTTGTAAAAAAAAAAAAAATCATATTATCTACATAGAAATAGATTCAGTTGAAGGCTGTGGAAACTTTATTACTGTCAAGCTTTGATTAAGAGTCGGAAAACGGAAAGGACATTTATTAGCCTTGGGAAACAAACAGAAGCTAGGAAGCAGCATGTACCGAAAAACGGATATATTCTGAAACACAGGTAGTCCAGAGATGATCGCCAGAATGAACCGTAGATCGGACGGTGAGTGAGTGCATGCGTGCGAGCAAACGGGGGGCCTTATAGTGGAAGGGTGTAGATTGGAGACAGGTGAAGGTGATTAGTATGAAGGCGAGGCGCTGCGAGTGTGCTGAGTGCCACGGGGCATGGGAGGGGGCGTGGCCGGTGGCTTATTAAATAGTGAATACTACAAACATTCTGTTATATAAGTTTTAAAGTATATAGGTTATATATCAGAATGTTTTATATTAAACATTTTTTGGTTAGCTTAGAAGTTTCTATCAGTGTGCTAGCTTATTCTTCTTCTGTTCACCTGTTAGGTACTTTTTATTTAAGTTTGCATCTGTTAGCCTTTTGTACAGCTTATAAAAGCAGAGGTTGTGTTTAAATGTGTCTTCAGCTAGAAAGTTGTACGTAATTCACCATACTTACATATTATTCAAAACACAAATACAATACAAGGTATACACATACAAAAAAATACATACCAGTAGACAAAGTTGCCAGCATAAGATGCAGATAGTATTTAATTAGAGAGAGAAAGAGATCAAATTAGACCTCAATGGTCTTTAAAATATCTTTTCCTCCACCCAGATCTTTCACCAAAGTTTCAACCAGTCCACTGATATGAAGGATATGATAACTAGAATAAAAAAGGGAGACATATATTTTATGGCAGAATGGACCTCTCCGGTCAGACAGACTCTCCTCATGTTTTATTAGCTGTTTCTCTTTCTGGGAACTGTGAACAACTGGTGAGGCCTCTATGTATATAGTATGTGTGGATCCAGGAGCGCATGTGAGAACGACAATCTTATATTTCATAAAAATATTGGATTATATTTTATTATTTATCATTTAAAGTAAATTAAGTAAAAAAAAAACCCAAAGCAAATGATTAAATTTACATTAATATTAATGTCCATAATGTCATATGGAACAGTTTGTCTTTATATTGGAGAGCATTCATTTTGTGTCTCCTCAAAACAAGGCAGACGAATCAGCATTGCAACCAGAAAAGAAAACTTTTAGTATTGCATTATTTTTGTCATTTTCCCCTAAAGACATTCACAAGACACAAAATCTACAGATATGGAAACTAAAGCCAATGAGTAAGAGAAAATACTGTTATGAACTTTGAAACACTATGAATTCAGAATGATTGCAAAAAAATCATCTGCTGAGAATTAGAAAAAGAAATGTGTGATGTTAATGTCAGGGCAAGCAAAAAAACAAAAAAAACAAACATATACTGCTTACAAATAACTGAATCCACACATGGGTCCACATATGCATTTCACAGTATCATAATTATGTATTATACCTATTGCTTTCACTGTAATCACTAGATATACTAAATTTATGGTAAAATTAAAATACCATGCATTAGTATCAATAACAGAAGAATTAGCCATGAGTTCAAAGGGTTAATGGTGATACTGAAAATTATATATGCTTTCTGATCATGATAAATAAATCCATTGCTTTCGGGCTTTGTAGGTGCTGGAGGCTGGTCACCTCTCGAAACTGATCATTATCCATGGCTGCAGGTGGACCTGGGCAGCAGGAAGCAGGTGACGGCTATCGCCACTCAAGGCCGATACAGCAGCTCAGACTGGACCACACACTACCGGCTACTTTACAGTGACATGGGCAGGAACTGGAAACCCTATCATCAAGATGGAAACATCTGGGTAAGTTCCCTACTGAATTATTTATACTACTGCTTTTAGAAACTTTAAGTCTTCAAGAAATGTCAATACAGTATGGCATCTCATATGCATGAAGGTCTAGAAGTCCAAGTTCATTACTTGTAAGTGATTGTATTGATTTCATCAGTATTAACAATTGTGTCAATTTGCTTGGTTTCCTAAATAATTGTTCCATAATGTATATTAATGTATAATAATAATAATATTAATAATAATAATAATAATAATAATAATAATAAAAATATTTTTTTTCATTATTCATTTTTTTATCAACTTAATAAAAAAATAAGTCTTTGTTTGTGGACATTTTAAATTCAATTAATTTTTATTTGTATAGCGCTTTTAACAATGAACATTGTCTCAAAGCAGGTTTACACAGATAATGTGGTGATTAAAAGTGAATATGTTCTTTATAAGTAAGTTTGTCCCTGATGAGCGAGCCGGTGGCGACTGTGGCAAGGAAAAACTCCCCGAGATGGCATAAGGAAGAAACCTTGAGAGGAACCAGACTCAAAAGGGAACCCCTCCTCATCTGGGTTGCACCGAATGTCCATTTGTAGCAGATATACAATGTTGCGGGGTACAGTGATGATGATCAGAAGCGAACTATATTCCTGAGTCAGTGTAGGAGACTGTTGACATTAACTACAGTCCAATCCATCCTCAAAGCGCCCGTTCTTACTCCGGAATTTCATGGAACCACCCAAGGCGTTGATGAGAAACCATCCCAAGCTGCACAGAGTGGCCTTCAGTTGAAGAGAACACTATCCAGAGACACTATCACATTTTGACTAAACTGCTTTTAGGATTTGGCCCCTTAGATGCTCACACAAAAAAAATACATTCAGTTGTGCCTATTAGGTCTAGAAGGAAGGAATTACTTTCCCTTTTTGTATATATTTTTATGTAGAAGTTTAAACCAAGTAGTAGATCCTAGGGCACATGCATGTGTTTTTGTTGAGTTTAGCATGTTATTTAAAATATTGAGATGCACTTGTCTACCTTCACAAGCCAATAAATGATTTTGATACACAGCTATATTTACTTATGATATAATGCTGAGATGCATGCAATTGGGAGACTGGGTGACATTTATTGCTTCTTTGTGGATTCCTTATGTTTGAGAATTGTAGGACATTTTATACTGTCTTTTATACTGTCACACCTAAATGTATTCATGTACTGTATGTGAACAAACAAAAGTATCATCAGAATTTGTAAAATAAATTCTAGAGTGAAAGTAATTTGCAATGTTCACATGTTCACAGTGTTTACATGTAGCTCTGTTAGGAGCCATGTCATTTTAGCACTAGCTCAAACATTGATAATTGATCATTTATCTTGAAAACATAATATATAACACATATAACAATATATAACTTCATTAAAGATCATCTTGAATTTTTTAAACACTGAAGAACCTGAAGATCACGATTTATTTAAGAAAAAGTAATTACAGAAGATCCACCACTGACAGTGTGACACGTTAACATAAGTCAAATAAAGGTTTAAAATAATAATAATAATAATAATAATACAAAAAAAACTACCGTATTTTTTGGACTATAAACCGCTGCTTTTTTCCCACATTTTGAACCCTGCGGCTTAAACAACGAATTGGCTAATTTATGAATATTTCCTGGGTTTTTCCCAGTTTCAAAAACTTTAAGCCAAAATACTGAACCCCATAACATCAGACCAATGAAATTTCCGAATGGAAACGAAAAAACGCACCTCACCTGTGTTCTGACCTGCACTGCATCGGGAGAAAAAACTACCATCGGGTGATTTTTAAACGCACGACGATGCCAAAGATAAACTCCCAAAAGAAATAGTTGTGAAAGGAAGGAGGAAGACAGTGAACAACGATTTTCTTGGTCGGCTACTGTTTAGATACAAGCCGTTCTAACGCGTTGAGTCAGGGTGACGGGATAGCTGGCTTCTGGCATGCTATTCCCAAAATACCGCTATGCTCCTAAAGGAAGCGCAACATATTTCACCCGTTACACCGTGTGAATCGTGTCTTTCGTTAAAGCCTGTGTAAAGTACATTAGTGTAGACACTGTAGTGCGGCTTATTTATGTTTAAAAAAAAAAAAAATTGGTAAAATTCAGTGGGTGCGGCTTATATATGGGTGCGCTTTATAGTCCTGAAATTACGGTAGTGCTTTTTTCCTGAAAAAAACTTTTTTTCTCTTTTATTACAACAACGGTCGGCCATCGTCACACATACTGCAAATAATCACTGCTTGCTTCATTCAAATTGTTTTACTTTTATTATAAAAAATTCATAAAAGCAACATTATTCCCTGCATGTGCACATGATCATAACAAATATTCAGACTAATCAAGCTGTTAGATTTTATAGCATGCCTGAACAAAAATGAATAGTTGGAGAGGTTTAGGAGAGGTCTCTGATGCGATCAACGATGCCTGTGGTGTCCAACTGACCAGGGAAGAAAAACACAGCACACAGTGTGTCACGAACCGTATTCGGTTTAATGAATAAAAAAAACTAAACAAGAATTAATACTTTGGACAAAACTTTTGCTAAAAGTATTCCTTATTTGAAAATAAGACCAGAGAAAACCAGGGATGTGTTAGCCCAGACAGGACCTCATACTTACATCGTATAGATCTTACAGATATTGGACATATCACTATATGTACAGCACACTGTAGGAATGAGTGTTAAGAGAAACAAGTTTGAAGCCCTCTTAATACTAAACCAACCCATGAATCCATGCACGCATATGTTCAACCAATATCTTTAAGATAGTATACTTCTGTCCAACTATACACCTTTGTGATTTGAAAGAAGGAATGAGGCTTGTTCATACTTCATGATTCTGAAATGTATTTGGAGTGTTGAGGTGGCATGTCAATCAGAATATTACAAGTGGGATTTTTAAGCTCTGACGTGATATGGATATTTATTTTTACTATGCTACTCAGAAACAAAGGAAAATCTTTTGATCTCATTTTTTCTACTGCAGTTTATTGACTGAAGCCTTTTATGATGGATTTATAACTGGACGAGTTTTTTTACCTCAAAGCACTTACCTTCAAGCGCCTCAAAAATTCGCGAAAATGTTACTTAAATCCTAGGCATACATTTCTTCTGTCAACAAGATATAATTTATATAAAAATATTTTATTGGATAATATAATGATAAATAAATGAAAGCTGGCATGCATTGAAAGACATTTAAGAAAAGTCTCATCTACTGCCATTACATTGCTACAAAAAATCCTAGTTGTAATCATCACAGTGGTCTTTGTGATTTTGTAAATTTAAAATAGCATTTACTTTCTTTTGATCTCAAACATTCTATTTATTTTATTTTTTATTTATTTATTATTTATTTAGCATTTTTATCATTTTAGGCAAATTTGAATGTAGTTACACAATACTGAAACTGCAATTATCAAATTGTAATATGTGTGAAAGAGGATTATTTTAGCTACTCTATTCATATTTTTTTCCCCATAAAAATTTATTCTGAAATAAGAAATGCCTTTTATGAAGATGATTAATGTGATCATTACTGTAGGGCAAGTACAGATCGCTTTTGTGTCTGGTTCCTCTCAAGGTTTCTTCCTCGTATTAGCTTTTTGTCACTGTCACCTTTTGCTTGCTCATTATGGAAACATTCATAGGGACAAACGTAGTAATTTGAAAAACTATATCCTGGATCTTTATATTTATGTAAAGCAGCTTTGGGACAGTGTCCATTGTTGAAAAAAAACTATACAAATTCTTTTTAATTTAGTTGTTTTAAACCTAGGACAATTCATGCATCTATATTTTAGCAAATTATTAAGAGTTTATTAAACTGAAATGCTATAGAGTTTGATGTCCTGCCTCTGTGTTACTTTGTTTATTTTTTTTATTTATTTATTGGCTTGTCCAATTTTGCCTCTATGTTATGAGATATATAAAATTATGCAAGCAAAGTGGAAAAACCTTCTATGCTTCTTAAGAAATGCATTTTTTATTTCTTGATTTTACTGGGTGCCCTAGGTGATTGTATTTAAAAGTGGTGGTCTATAGGTGCTACTGATAAAACCTTTTTCTGATATCACTACCAATGAAAATCATAGCAGTTTAGAAGTCATAAACTCAATACATATAATTTTAATAATCTGACTAAACCAAACACTAAAGAATGATAATTAGCTGTTGCCTTCTAGCATCCATTAGTGAACATTTGATAACATCTCTAGGTTATATATGTAACCCTAGTTCCCTGAGGGAATGAGACCCTGCGTCGTAACGTTTTGGGAACACCGGGGCTTTTAGCGACGATGCTATGCTAGGGGAGAGATAGCTGGCTAGCGTCATCGCCCTGTAGCCGTACTCCTTATTCCCAACCACGTCTGCGTAGAGCGAGGAGTGTTGAGAAAAGGTGCGAGCAGCATACGGTGTCTCCCAGGACCTGGACACCTCGATGTGCAGGTCGGGGAAGAACGGGAGGCCTCGGTGACGAGGCAGTGACACGAAGCGCAGAAAACGCTCATCCAGCTTACTGGGTGAGCGCTGCTTCTGCTTCTCGACCGGCCAGGCTAGATCCAGCTTGGATGCGGCCCGTGTCACGACCATGAGGAGCTCCTCATACAGCACATGCTGTGAGGAGTCTACAGCGTTTCGAAGTTCCCGAAATGGTGAACCTCAAAAATGATAAAACTAGAATGAATGGACATTTGCCCTGTTGAAAATGCCTTCCCTTCTGAATGTAGTTCCTCTCAAGGTTTCTTTTGCATACAATCTTGCTTATTGGGGATAAACTTCTAGGGACTGAAATATGATGCTAAAATGTATATTCATAATCTTTTAATTTCTGTAAAGCTGTTTTCGGGCAATATCTTTTTTTGAAATTGCTATACAAATAAAATATTATTTAAGAATAACATTACTACATACATAACAAAGAACTTTCCAACATTTTTGGAAATTGGTGCAAAATTTGTCAAGTAAAATTTTATTTTTGATGTTTTTTTGGTTTCTTTGAAGACTAATTTACATTGCACATAAGAAAGCTCTGTGAAAAGAGCTGGTCAATAAAGTTTACAAATAAGAGAATAATACATTATTATAAAGTTATTAAAACTCAAAGATTAAAATGAAAGTGTTTCGAATTCTTGATCAGTTTATATGATCATGGATGCATAGCTATTACGGATATATGTATTATGCCTCAGTCTATTGGCAGAGACAGAATATGGTAAAAAGCTGGGAATTTTATTGAATCTCCACTATTATGCAACTCTAAACAGGTGTGTAGCATCAGTCAACTTTCATAGTTTAGTTTACAAACAGCAAGAATGTGGTTAACATTAACTGAGGTGGACTTGCGGCGTACCGTATGAGTATGAGTGTTAAATTTGATAAAGTAGCTGTCCAATTTGTACCTGCCCACCTGTCTGTTTTTCATGACAGAAAACTTTGCTGCTAATATTGGTGCAGAAGATGTCAGTGATATGCATTAAGCCATCACAGTTCAGGGATATGCAATTTGTGAGCAAAAGCAACACATTACTTCCATTAATTTTACCCTGAGAAACTAATCAGCTCCAAAGATTAGTGATTCAAATCCCTTATTCATTTTTCTTAGCTCCTCATTCCAGACCTCTCATAGTCCAGTCTATCAAATATGATGGAAATCCAGCTAAATATTTCCTACAAACATTTGTTTTCTGCCAAAATATTTTCTATATTATTTGTCTTAATATTTGACGGCTCATAGAAATAGAATGGCATTTCTCATTTCACAGATGACAGGTAAAGTGCAAGGTCCACTGCTTTGTGGCTAAACAAAGGTGAAACTGTGCAGTCTTACAACCATTTGTCAATTAACTGACCTTTTTTCTGTTTATGGTTTTGGATTACTGCCTGCTACATTTTTGTACTTTATAAGTCTCTGAAGTGTTTCAGTCATAGATTTAAAGTACAATTACAATTCAAAGCACAGTAGCTCTGAAGCAAGTTTGTTGGTAAATAAATTTTATGTTAAATTTCAGCTCTTGATTATGGGTGAAGGCTGTTTGAATGATTTATATGCGGATTGTTTCATAATAGATGCAAAGTTTAGAAATGCAGTTTCTGTTAATAGGTCTAATATTAATAGTCTGTTAATAAGAAGTGAGGAATATTGAGGACTTTAGTTGGGAAAAGTTCTTAGACATGAAAATAGGAGTCCAGTGAATTGAAGCTGGTAAAGAGTAAACATTTTGTCAAAGGGAATTGGAGGGACAAATACAATAAATATGAATGTTTTGTTTGTACAGACTTTTGTCTAAATCAAGTTCAGTTCGTGTTTAAGCTTTATTTATTGGAAAGCCAGCCACACAGTTTAAATAATTGTTTAAAGTTTAAATAAAGTGTTAATTACTGTAATTGTTTCTTATATTTTAACTTTTCATCCTCTGTTATTTGTAGAATTTGGTATTTCCAAAATATATTATCCAGAGATAAATTTAGAACTGCATAATTTAACTAATAACAGATTATTTGCACTTCAAAACATGTGGCTTGTTTTTGGCATACTCTCTGGATGATTTTGGCAAGCTTTCTGAAAATTTAACTCTGTTAGGAGCAATGTCATTTTACTACAGAAGTTTTTCTTTCTTTCTTTCTTTCTTTCTTTCTTTCTTTCTTTCTTTCTTTCTTTCTTTCTTTCTTTCTTTCTTTCTTTCTTTCTTTCTTAATATTGATTGTAGGGATGTAAGATTCAGTTTTTAGAAAACCAGAACACATTTTAAGTGCCCAACTCTGAAATGTTTATGTCATAGAAAACCCGAGACGTTCTTGTCAGTTTCCTTTAGACATCTTGACATTTCCATTAGAAAAACAGATACTGAGGATGTAGAAAATACCCATTAGGCAACCCAGATCTATTAAATAGACCATCAAGCAGATGATTTACATAGGAATCAATACAATTCAAATAAATCCAAACATGGATTTCTGGAGACCACAAGGAAATAAAAGCTATATATATATAAAACCCAGCTTCATTATTTGTCAGAGCTAAAAGAACGACCATGTACAGTATATGGATTTGCATGTGACTAAAATGTGTGCTGAGAATAATGCAAATTATTTAAACATATGCTGATTTTTTTAAAATTATTATTACACATTGAGCTATAATGATTTAATGATTCGACCACCGGGTTTAGACTTGAGCTTAGATTAATGTCTGCATCGAGTTTCATACATTTCTCCTGCCTTTACATGCATTTGACGTGCATTTGCATTTGCTTTGTGTTGTCAGGACTTGAAATTCCCAAAGAATATTTAATATTTTATAAAAAAGAAAATAATAAAATAGAATTGCTCTAATTAATGCAATCTAATTTAGCAAAAATTAGATTGATGGAAAAATTAGATTGATGTATATATATATATATATATATATATATATATATATATATATATATATATATATATATATATATATATATATATATGAATTCAAGACCTTCGGATCCAAAGTCCAACGTCTTAACCACTATAACTGGAAGGTTTATTCTGAATACACAATAGCTACTGGACATTGTCTAATTCTTTGAGAGTTTTGAAGGCAGCTTGGAATTAACAGACTTCCTTATAAGAACAACTGCCCAAATCTATTAGGTCTTGTATTTTACTAAACATTTATCACACTGCTGTTCCCTTTAATGTATTTGCAAGGCTAGAAAGTTAAGGCAAGAAGTAATGATGGCAAGGAGTAATGAAGCAATGATTGCTACACAAAATTTGCAGATTATATCTGGACCATCAATAGACCGTAGTGATGGTATGCACCAGTCAACCAACATTGTATATTTAGGGAGACCCAATATTAATGTAATATAAAGTGAGAGTTGGATAAATGCTATTCAGCTATTCATCTATTCAGTGATGCATCTGATGGCTACAACAAGGATTATTTTATTGGGTACTACGAAAATCAAAATTGGGCAATATGACCTTGACCAAAGCTCCAGGACTTAGCTACATGTTTATCTCAGTATAATCTTGCTGCCAGGGTGTTGAAGCATTCTTTTTGCTAAGCAATTAAGTCTGCAATGATAGGGTGAGGTAAGGTGAACAACCTTCACAGAACAATTACCACTTGAGGATATAAAAGGGATGGTTGCTAAGAGCTCTTAAAAGTGTTTATTGGACAGTGACTTCTGTTGGAAATTCAGTTTTAGGGGCCAGACACACAGACACAGGTTCTAATACATCACATTTACTCTCACAAATTGATTAAGGTTAACCTCTGGCTGCTTTTTAAATCTTACTGTTTGCAGTGCATTTTCAAATATTTTATTTTAATATTTTAGACATGTTTAAAGATAAAGCAGGTTTTACAGGTAAAAAACAATAGGTGAGAAGAAACTTTTCCACCTATTAGCTGACTTTTTATTATACACTAGAATACTAATAAAAAGTAATGCCTCTGGTGGATGCAAGAGGTCAAACCTGAATGAATGCCAGATGGTATTGTATGTGAACAGAAAACTGCAACAAGCCTAGTTGAAATATCTGCATGAATTCAGGCTGCTGAATAGTTGTTACACTTTGTATTTCTCTACTGAAGTTCTCTTCTAATAAGCCGGATAATAAGACAATAGGAAAATCAGATACCTAAGATGTATAATGGTTTATTATACACAGGTTAAATGGTGGAATGATATTCAGGTCTACAGTGATGTTGTGACATTGGCATTAATTAAATTCAATTATTATTAAAGCAAACACAAGAGTATATGGTTTAAACTATTGGGCTTTAGATTAAGAAGCTGTTTCAATCAACCACTTGCCAAATGTATCCAATTAACACACAAATCGTAGCAGATAACACATTCTGGGTATCTAATAGTCATTTCAAGGCATAACCTGAAAATTGTATTTTTAATTTGACTTCTTTTACATTTTGTTTTCAGCATTTTATTATACAAAACGAATTCCTTGCATATAATACTGAAATATATGTGCCACTTTTTTGCAGGTCTTTACAGGAAACTCTAACACAGAGAGTGTAGTACGTCATGATCTTCAGCACAGCATCGTTGCACGATATCTACGCTTTATCCCCCTGGGCTGGAGTGAAGAGGGTCAGATTGGTCTGCGGATAGAAATCTATGGCTGCCCATATTGTGAGTTCACACACTTTCAACACACACAAATATATTTGAATTACATTTTTTTTTACTCTGCTATGCTTATCTTATGGCCATTCTTGGCAACATTGTAAACCCGAATGGACTGCGGGTTCTATAGTCAATCATGGGATTATGAGTACTTGTAAAAACCTCTAATTAATTTTGCTTTTGGGCTAACAGTTAATTTCAGAACTAGAAGAGGTCTTATCTCAAAGTAGGGGTTGCCACAACGGATCATCTGTCTTCATACCCCCCTGTTCTCTACATCTGCCTCTTTTAAACCAACTACCTTACCACATCCATAAACCTTCTCCCTGGTCTTCCTCTTTTCCTCCTTCTTGGTGGCTCCAATCTCAGCATTCTCCTACCAATATAACCAATGTCCTTCCTCTGCACATGTCCAAACCATCTCAATCTCGCCTTCCTCACCTTGTCTCTAAAACATCATACATGCGCTGTCCCTCTAGTAAACTAATTTCTAAAACCCAGCCATTAGGGTTGCACAACCCAGTGCAGTCTTAGTGCCGGTCCCAAGCCCGGATAAATAGGGAGGGTTGTGTTAGGAAGGGCATCCAGCGTAAAACATGTCACAAATCAAATATGCGGATCATAGAGCGCATAGGCTGCAATTTAATATTTTGCCTCCAAGATTTGTCAAAGGCAGATCTCAAAAGGTAACTTCCATTTCACCACTTTACAAATGTCCCACAAAGTCATAATGTGTGGCAAAGGTTATTATTTGAAAAATAAAAAAGTTGCCTTCATTCAGGTAGGTTAAAAAATCACTTATTTTACCCAATAACCTCATTTTATTAGATAGCAAAGCATCTTTATGGTGTTTCAACAAGCACACAAACAGCTGTTAAATGACCGATTAACTGGCAGTCATTTCTAAAAAGTGACTGTTCAGCCAAGTATGCCAGTATGTTTCTTCAAACCTGATGGCTCTCTAAGGGTAATGGTAATCCATGTACAACATCCATTTCTATTATTCTTCCCTTTACTTCAGGTGTTTTGTGGGCTTTCTCTGTTTCGTTTTTTTTATGGACTATGTTATTTACCCTCTAGATGTTCTTTGTCACTTTTGCCTAGTTGTTTTACAAAGGTCCTCACTGCAGATTGTGTGTGTCACATGTATGCCAAATATGATCTAAAGCAATTACAAGAAATTACACTATATGGACAAAGGTTTGTGGACACCTGACCTTAAGATCCATATGTGCTTTTCGATCAGACCATTCCACATTTTGCCCTGAGTGCTTTTTATTAGCGATTTAATAGGAGACTTTCCTATGATCTATGACATCTCCAATGTTTTCCTCCTTGATGTTTTCCACAATTATGATGTCTTCCATGATTCGCTATTTGATTGCATGTTGTAGACTATCATAAAAATATTGTCCTTTGTCTCTTGTTATGCAAAATTTCTGGGTGCATAGCATTGTTCCCTTTCAGGAATTCGAGCTGCGTCAACAATGCTTTGGCTTCCGCGTTGTGCACGCTCTGAATCCTGTGCTCTGAATCCTTGTGCACGCTGTGTAATTCGTCCAATGGAAAGCACAGGCAGTGTCATGACCAAGAAGCTATAAAAGCATATGGAGTGAAGCCAGCTCTAACTTCTGTTTGTTCAGAAAGCGCTCTGTATGTGTTTGTCCCCTTATATGGAAAGAAATAAAAGCAAGTAACTGTTCCAGCCTGTGCGTCGGTTGCATATGTCCATGTATCCGTCCTTCCTTCCTTCTTACAGGAAGTTGCTGGGGTTCGCATTTGGGGAACCAAAGCTTACCAATATCAGGTACTTCCATTTGGCCTTGCCCTCTGACCCAACACCTTCACGAAGTGTGTGAACACAGCCCTGGTCCCTCTGAGACTTTAGGGCATCCGCATTTGAAACTATATAGATGATTGGTAGATTCTAGCTTAATCAGAGCAGTTAGCTGTCCGGCATCAAGATGTCGTTCTCGCTCACATGAAGGAACTGGGGTTACCGCTGAACGCCAAAAAGAGTGTGCTTTCTCTATTACAGAAAATCACTTATTTAGGCGTTGCATGTGATTCGACCCTTGCATGGGCAGCTGTCTCCTGCCCGCATTGCGTCCATCCTTATGGCCGCCAGGATGGTCAGAGGAGGACAGTCACTCACTGTCAAGCAATTCCAGTGACTGCTGGGGTTAAAAGGCTGCAGCATTCAATGTGGTTCCACTTGGCCTCCTGCACATGAGACCCTTTCAGTGGTGCCTCAGAGCCCGAGGGTTCTCTCAGAGGTGCAATCCACCCCGTATGATCAAGGTCATGCGCCAAGTCCTACTTGCTTTAGATGTGTGGTTCCTGTCTCAAGCCCTGTTCTAGGAGTTCCTGGTCATCGCTTAGACAAGGGCCGAGGCCTGGGGAATAGTGACTCCACCCTGAGGTGCAGAAGCAAATTTGCTGGAGATTTTACAGAGCTCAGGTGGACTAGCTTGCGACTCAAGAGGCATCGCACTGCTCCCTCTGGTTCTCCATGACACCCCCAGCCTCCCTAGGGATGGACGCCTTGGTTCAGGGGAAGCCGAGGCTGTGCTTGTACGCCTTTCCCCCTCTCGCGCTGCTTCCGGGAGTTCTGAAGAGACAGAGTCTGTCTCCTTCCGGTGGCCTCATGGTGGCCGGGCAGACCATGGCTTGCGGACCTGGTCAGGGTGCACAGTATGTAACCCCCGCACAGAGCTGTGGAAGCTGTGGCTGTGGCCCCTGGGGGGAGAGCTCCTAGCCTGCGGTCTCTGAACCAAGGTGGTAGAGACCATTTTCCAATCCAGAGCTCCCTCCACGAGGAGGTTGTATGCTGCTGGATGGCACCTGTTCAGTGTATGGTGCGATCAGCACCAATTGGATCCAGTTAACTGCCCCGTTGGTTGAGTGCTGTAATTCCTTTAAAAACAGTTCACCAAAGGGTTGGCTCTATCCACCCCTAAAGTCTATGCATCTGCTATTTCAATGCATACCACCACACCCTGGTGGGGCTATCACTTTTAGAAACCTGCTGGTTACGCATTTTTTTTTTTTGTAGCACCTAGAGGCGGAGGACTCCTGTCTGAACTAGATTGCCTGCGTGGGACTTGGCTGTTGTGTTTGAGGCACTATCTTAGCACACTGGTGACGCCGCACTTTAAATTTGACGGATTACACACGTGATTGAGAGCATGAACAAATTGAAAGTGTTTCCAAAACCGATGTTGACACAGCGTCTCGTTCCCTCTGGGAACCATGGTTACATATGTAACCTGGAGACATTCTTCATCAACATTCTTTGCTTTAGCATAAAACTTTGCTTTGATGTTCTGGTGCTGACTGACAGATAAAAGAATTTTGGGCTTCCTTAGATAACATTAAACCTACCTTTTTTTCAGTGTGAGAAGCACATTCTCATGACCAGACTTTAAAACTAGAGCTCAATCATATCCCTAGCTGAGGCCTTGATTTTATTTTGGTATGGATGTTTCTATAATCATGTTGCATCCACTGAGTAAGTAATTAGCCAACCCAGCATTTTGCTAGTGCTTTCATTCAGCACATTTGGAGGTGGATCAAAGCAGGTCTTCATGACAACCAGAACAAGAATATTAGAGAAGCTACTTGCCATACATCACCCTGTTGGATATTCCATACTTTGTTCCCGTTAGCATGACAAAGGTTATGACTGTTACCAAATTGAATAAGTCCACTCTGAAATCAAGAGTGTGGCTTGTTAACCAAGTGCCGACTCTTTCATACTGCTAGACTGCACTGTACACTTCTGTGATTGTTCTCTCTCTTGTCTTGCTCTTTGCCACTCTGGCTGCTTTCTGTTCTGCTGTTTCTCTCCATGCTCCAGAATGAGAGCACTTCATATTAATTCCATTACAAAATCAACACAAGGATTTTCCCTTTAATAAAGCATTAATTAAATTTGATCAGTCTCTCTGTAATAAAAATGAAATGGAATAAGTCTCCATTCAGCTTTTTGAAAACCAGAACAAAAAAACAAGTTTATGACTTGGGCTTTTATAGCACTGCTGCAAACCTAATATAAAGAGCCCTCATGAAATTGATTATACATGTTGTTTAAAGTATATTCTGTATACCTCAGAGGCAAATAAAGGTCTGAATTTACAGATGCTTTGATCCTGCTAAAGCAGATTATATCAGAGAATCTTAGATGTGTTTTCAACTCAACAACTTCCCACAGTGTAATTCACCTAAAGCAAGCAGGATTCTCAGCCATGTCTGAACAAACATAGCCAACCTTATTTTATGCCTATCCATACTCTCTCTCTGTTTGACTCTGGTGCTGTAGGGGCCGATGTGATTCACTTTGATGGCCAAGGCGTAATCTCCTACAGATTCAAGATGAAAAAGATGAAGATCCTGAAGGATGTGATAGCACTGAAATTTAAGACGGGCGAAAGTGATGGGGTGATCTTGCATGGCGAAGGTCAGCAGGGTGACTACATCACACTTGAACTGAGGAAAGGAAGACTTTTGCTTCAGATAAACCTTGGTACGGCTCTCCATCCTCATTACTACAGTATATCTGTAAATTGGTCACCCTTAAGAAGTATTAAGTGCTCACACAAAGGATTTATGCATAAAAACACTAAACACTATATTACTAAGAAAGCTTTAAATGCCATTATTACTTCAGTAATCTGGCAATAAGTGTCATTGCTTCTGCTGCTAAAATGTTTTAGTGACCATAACAATTCCAGATAGAACAAGAAATCACAAGACTCCTGGCATTGAACTTCAGATTTAAATATGTTGGTCCCGCTCCTGTTTGCCAGCTTATATTGTATACAGCATAAAAATGTGTAAAGAGTACATGTGTGTATTTTGTTAAATGTTATAATGTAAATGCTGTATATTTGTGTTTCTTTGTGAAAGACAGGCAGTAACCAGTACAGTTCTATTTTGGGGCATACCTCGGTGAGCAGTGGCAGCTTGCTGGATGATCATCACTGGCACTCAGTTGTGATTGAACGGTACCGGAGAAATGTCAACTTTAGCCTGGATCAGCACACTCGGCACTTTCGTACCAATGGCGATTTTGACCACCTCGACCTTGACTACGAGGCAAGTGCTCAACACATTTTTGGGCATTAAGTATATTGTTTTAAGTAAATTAACTACATCAATGCAGACATAGCAGACATACCTGAAATAGAAATTATTAATTCACTAATTATTATTGAATTAACTATTGATATTAAGCAAATCAAATAAATGAATTTTGATTCATATTTATATGAATATTGCTCGTGAATATTAAATTGTGAATCACTGAAGAGAATAAATATTTTGAGCACCAGAGACATAATAATAATAATAATAATAATATATATATATATATATATATATATATATATATATATATATATATATATATACAGTGCAACCTCAATACTCGCAAGGGTTTGAGTTAAAATGACGTGGGACTAATTTGGCTGTTGCATTTTACACTTACTATCCACTGGAATAAGACTGTAAGGCATACTATCATAAACCTCATGATTATGGTTTCTCTCCAGCAGATGCTGGTGGGATTTGCAATCGCTTATTAGCATGCTGTTTATACACATTAGGAATGTAAATGGCAGCATGTTAATTTGATCACACAGCTTTAATGCTGTCTAATGAGATGTATAAAGAATTTATTTAAAACGTGAAAGTGATTGTTTAAAGCAATAGCTGACATAATTTATTGGGCAGAGCTCTGGTGCTCATAAAATGTATTCTCTTCACTGATTCACTGAATAAACACTTAATGCTTCATTTACGATCTTATATTTTTGAGCATTACTTAAGTTAATAACATAATAAATATTAATCCAAATTCATTTATTAGATTTTTTTAATATCACTATTTAATTTACTAATAATAAATGCATTTTTTAATTTAGCTATGTCTGCTAGCATGCATTTAAAACTGGTGTGGTAAAATAATGATCTTATTATTGTTTTTCTACTGAAAGATATACACTGCATTAATTCACATATAAATGAGTTTGGTTTGCAAAGTGATGCAGCAAATAGTGCTGCTACTTTAAACCATGGTCCCCAGTTTATATATCTCTTATTACTGTTAATGTAAAATTCAAACTGTCCAGTGTTTCCAATAATTCTCAATTTTCCCCACATCTCTGTGTGAATGTGTGTTCTTCCTAATGTTCTGGGAAAGGCCATTGAATTGCCATTGGCTAGTCATGAATCTGAAGGCAAATTCAATTAAATTCAGTTTTATTTGTTTAGCATTTTTAACAATAGAAATTGTCCAGTGCACTCTGAGTGCTGGTCCCAAGCCCGGATAAATGGGGAGGGTTGCGTTAGGAAGGGCATCCAGCGTAAAAACATGTGCCAAATCGGATCACGAATATGGATGGCGACCCCTAATGAGAGAAGCCAAAATGAAGAACAATGGACATTGTCCCAAAGCAACTTTACCTAGATATAAAGGTTAGTTATGAAGTTGGAATATATAAGTTTGTTCCTTCAATGGTATGAGAAAGAAACCTTGAGAAGAACCAGACTCAAAAGGGAACACATCCTCAGCTGGGTGACACCAAATGTTATAGTAATTGTTGTTCATTGTTCAATCATTGTTGAGTTATACTGTGCAGTAATAGGCACTTAAAAGCAGAACTATGTATGTAAACTGCAGTCTAAAGCCATTGTAGCAGACTGTTGATATTAATTACAGTCCAAATCCACCCTCATAGTTTATATCCATGATCCCTTCAGATTCTCTCCTTTAGTTTAGAAAAACCTACTGTCAAACGGCTTGATTAAATAAATGTGTTTTCAGCGTACAGTAGGATTGACCCCTGAGACTGTGTCTGAGTCTTGAACAATTGGAAGACTGTTCCACAACTGTGTGTGGTTTTTATAAGAGAAAGCTCTGACCCTGCTGTAGTCCACATTATTTAGGTACCAACAAATAGCCTGCACCTTTTGACTGAAGTAGGGGGGTGGATCATAATGAAACAAAAATGTATTCAGATGCTGTGGCACAAGACCATTCAATGCTTTATACATCATTAATAGAATTTTACAATCAATGAGATATTTAATTGGGAGCCAGTGTCAACTGAATAAGACGGAGTGACACAATCATATTTCCTGATTTTGGTAGGGACTCTTGCTGCTGCATACACTTACAAGAACATCCAGTCAGTAAGGCATTACAATAGTCCAATCTAGATGCAAATGCATAACTTATTTTCTGAATCCTGTAACAACATATTTTAGCAATATTTATAAGATGAGAGAAGCCTATCTTGGTAATTTTATCCACATGAGACTCACCAGAAAAGAGCAGAGTCAATAATAACACCAAGGTCATTTACTTCTGTACATGCTGAGACAGAAGGACCATCCAGAGATGCTTGCATGTGGTTCTTATAAACATACAATTGTCAACTTCTTAGCTCTAAGCTGGATTGGATTATATATCATGGGTAATTGCTTTAATTGTGTTAAATATCTGATCCTGATGTTTGAGCCCAAACGATTATAGCATCAGTTCCCCTTCAGGAACTCGAGCTGCGTCGAAACACTACGTGTGAAATCTAGCCAATAGGCAAGCCGTGACGTCATAGACAGGCAACGTCGCGTAAACCAGGAAGCTACAAGATGGCTGTGCGGTGGTAGCGCCATTAGCTTCTGCTTGTTCAGGTAAGCGCTTTGAGTGTGTTATCTGTGCAGTCATGAGCTTATATGCAGGCAGAATTCAGTCTGCATGTTTCCTGCTTGCCCCGATTCATTCCGAGGGGGTCGATGTGTTGTTTGCTTAGCTTAGGAGCGTGCTTAGTCGGCTCTCGAGGGTATCGGTTGTTAGCATTTTAGCCGTGCAGCTATGCGCTCCCGGCTGCGAGGTGAGCTCCTGTTCCCCAGGGATTGCGCTCGTTTGGCGGTTCCTTCTCCGGTGCGTGTGACGCGGTGCTCCGTATTCTTCCTCCTAGGTGGGAGAATTTTCGGGGAGCGCTCTCCCTCGCGGCTTCGGCTCTTGAAGGTATCGGCAGTTAGCATTTTAGCCGTGTGGCTATGCGTTCCTGGCTGCTAGCTGAGCTCCCGTCCCCCGGGGATTGCGCTCGTTTGGAAAAGGTTCTTTTCCCGGTGCGTGTGACGCGGTGCTCCGTATTCTTCCTCCGAGGTGGGAGGGCAGTCAGGAGGGTAGGAGCAGGCCAGCCAGTCACTGTGAGGCAGTTCCAGAGGCTGCTGGGTTTCATGTCGGCAGCGTCCAGTGTATTTCCGCTCGGCCTTCTCCACATGTGGCCCCTCCAGTGGTGGCTCTGGGGCAGGAGGGTCTCGCGGTGTGCCCTTTAAACCTTGGTTGCATGGTAGGACCCTACGTTCTGTCCCGAGGCCCCGTTTTAGGGACTCCTTGTCGTCGCGTAACGCTAACGACGGACGCTTCCCTTACAAGGTGGGGAGTGGTCATGAGTGGCCACTCCGCCCAGGGTCTGTGGAGCGGCCCACGTCTCTTGTGGCACATAGGTTGCCGGGAGATGCTGGCAGTGTTGTTGGGGTTACAACACTTCCTCCCAGTCCTTAGAGATCGCTATGTGTTGGTCCGCACGGACAATACTGCGGTGGCCTCGTACATCAACCACCAGGGGGGCCTCCGGTCTCGCCCTTGCAAACAACTGGTGCAGGAGGTCCTTTTGTGGTCCCGGGACGAACTCCTCTCATTTAGAGCCGTTTACATCCCGGGACGGTTGGGTGTCTGAGCAGACGCCCTGTCGAGACAGTGGCTGCCATGGGACGGTCTTGGCCGAGGCTACGCCTGTACGCCTTTCCCCCGGTCGCGCTGCTCTCGGGAGTTCTGGAATGAGTTCGCCGGGAGGGAGTCTGTCTCCTCCTGGTAGCACCTCGATGGCGGGCGGAACCCTGGTTCACCCCCGCCTGGGGTTGTGGAGGCTGTGGCCCCTAAGGGGGCGCGGTTCATAGCGGCTGTTCCTCTACCGAGGTAGTAGAGGCCCTTCTCCACTCCAGAGCTCCCTCCACGAGGAGGTCATACGCCGCACGATGGCGACTGTTCGCATCACGGTGTGAGCACCATGACTTGGACACAGTTAACTGCCCGGTTGGTTCAGTTCTGGTGTTTTTGCAGGTACAGTTTGCCGCAGGGTTAACCCCTTTGACCCTGAGGGTTTCCGTGTTCGCTGGGTAGGTCCCATTGGTGACATGTTTCCTCCGCAGCACCCAGAGGCTGTGGCCCGGGACGCGACTCAGAGTGCCTGTCTGGGACTTGGTAGTTGCCTCGTCCCGCTCTGGCATGGCCAGAGTGTTTCTTTTACACGAGGCTGGGTGCTCCCACGCGATGTGTTGTGTTACAGGCATTCTGCCCTCCATTGTTTATAGCCCCCGACCAGGGGTTACGAGGCACGGCTGTGTCCAGTGCTAGCACTGGGTGCTTATCTCCACAGGACGAGTCCTTGGAGGTGGTGGGTGCAGTTGTTCGGCTGCGAGACCTGGTCCCTGCTCCGATCACGGTCAGGGCTCGCTCCGCGGGAGTGTGGCGGCCTCTGCGGCCAGGTCCACTGGAGTGTCACTCCGGGACGTCAAGTCAAGTTTATTTGTATAGCGCTTTTCACAACAGGCATTGTCTCAAAGCAGCTTTACAGAAATCAACAGTCAGGTGAATGGTGTGCATTTATCCCTGATGAGCAAGCCATGGCGACTGTGGCAAGGAAAAACTTCCTTAGATGTAATGAGGAAGAAACCTCGAGAGGAACCAGACTCAAAAGGGGAACCCATCCTCATTTGGGTGACATCAAGAGTTTGATCATAAATCTTTCAACAATACAGAACACTGGAGAGTGAGAACTAACATGAGCACTGGAGTATAAGATTATAAGTAAATGTTCTTTCAACAGTCTTTGGTATAAACGTAGGAGCTACTGAGCTCAACATTTGTGATCATCACAGATCCAGCATCAGCTTCTCCATGCCAGAGCCTTTAAACACTTCAGGAAGTCCAATGTCAAACTCCACACATGCAGTGGGATCCAATTGGCAAGGAAAAACTCCCTTAGATGTAATGAGGAAGAAACCTCGAGAGGAACCAGACTCAAAAGGGGAACCCATCCTCATTTGGGTGACATCAAGAGTTTGATCATAAATCTTTCAACAATACAGAACACTGGAGAGTGAGAACTAACATGAGCACTGGAGTATAAGATTATAAGTAAATGTTCTTTCAACAGTCTTTGGTATAAAAGTAGGAGCTACTGAGCTCAACATTTGTGATCATCACAGATCCAGCATCAGCTCCTCCATGCCAGAGCCTTTAAACACTTCAGGAAGTCCAATGTCAAACTCCACACATGCAGTAGGATCCAATTGCCACTGGTACGTCTCTAGATGGTTCAGGATGTTTGCGAGTTTGGCATCTACTTCTTTAAAGTCCATAATCTTCATGAGGAGGGACGTGACTGGAGCTGGCCAAACCTCAGGAAGCCTCGGGATGGGGAGAGAAAGAGAAGCAGTGGAGAGGAATTAGCGTAGCTGCTGTTCATGATATTACCAGCACAAGTTGATAATGTGCATGTGATCAGATGTTCTGGAGCACAAGGTTATAATGCGATGTGTGTTATGTGTAGGCTTTGCTAAAAAAGATATGTTTTTAATCTGCACTTAAACTGGGTGAGTGTGTCTGAGCCCCGAACACTGTCAGGAAGACTATTCCAGAGTTTAGGAGCTAAATGTGAAAACGCTCTACCACCTTTAGTGGACTTTGCTATTCTAGGAACTACTAGAAGCCCAGAGTTTTGAGATCTCAGGGAGCGTGACGGATTGTAGCGTTAGAAGACTGGAGAGATACATGGGAGCCAATCCATTTAGTGCTTTATAAGTGAGTAGCAGTAGTTTGTAGTCTATTCGAAACTTAACCGGAAGCCAATGTAGGGACGATAAGATTGGGGTTATGTGATCATATTTTCTTGACCTTGTGAGAATTCTGGCTGCCGCATTCTAAACTAACTGAAGCTTGTTTATTAATGACGCAGGTCATCCACCTAGTAACGCATTACAGTAGTCTATTCTGGAGGTCATAAACGCATGGACGAGCTTCTCTGCAATCTCTTATTTCCTTAACACACTCAGTTATCCGGGTTAATTGAGCTATATCGCCTGGCTTAGATGAAATATATAGCTGAGTATCTTCAGCATAACAATGGAAGCTAATTCCATGCCTTCTAATAATATTTCCTAAGGGAAGCATGTATATTGTGAAGAGCAGGGGTCCTAGAACTTAACCTTGTGGCACGCCATAGCTCACTAGCATTAGCCTGGATAGCTCTCCATTTAAATCTACAAAATGGTAACGATCAGACAGGTAGGATTTAAACCAGCTTAATGCCTGTCCCTGAATGCCAATGTAATTCTGTAAGCGATCTAGAAGAAGATCATGATCTATAGTGTCGAACGCAGCACTAAGATCTAGTAAAACTAACAGCGAGATGAAGCCTTGGTCTGAAGCTAAAAACAGGTAATTAGTGATTTTAACTAGGGCAGTTTCTGTACTATGATGGGGCCTAAAACCTGACTGAAACTCCTCAAAGATATTGTTCTCTTGCAAGTGGGAACATAACTGGGCAGCGACAATCTTTTCTAAAATCTTAGACATAAATGGCAGATTTAAAATTGGTCTATAATTCGATAGCGTGTTTGGGTCTGTGACGCTGCGGGTTGGTCCACCTATTGCATATAATCAACCTATTGCATATAAATGTCAGGTTTTATGGCCTTGACCTCAGAGCCACCCCGGGCTCCTATGTCCTGCGTGCTGGTGCCGAGGCCCTCACTCTTTCAGCAGGGTCTGGTCAGTGTGGCGTGATTGGACACTCGTTCCCATAGCGTTTCGACGCAGCTCGAGTTCCTGAAGGGGAACGTCTCTAGGTTACGAATGTAACCTTAGTTCCCCGAGGGAACGAGATGCTGCGTCTCCATGCCACACTCCCTGCATCCCTGCAGTGCTTACCTTTTCTCTTTGCAGAAGCTAATGTCGCTACCACCGCACAGCCATCTTGTAGCTTCCTGGTTTACGCGACGTCGCCTGTCTATGACGTCACGGCTTGCCTATGAGACGCTGCGTCGAAACGCTATAGGAACGCCCCTGCGTGACCATGTGGTTCAGAGCGTGGTCACGCAGGGGCGTTCCCATAGCGTTTCGACGCAGCGTCTCGTTCCCTCGGGGAACTAGGTTACGTTCGTAACCTAGAGACGTTTTCTATAAAATCTTGTTCTTATATGCAGTTGAGTTTTGGAGGAATGCCCTACTCTGGCAAGCCTATCTCAGGAGGCCAGAGAAATTTCATCGGCTGCATGGAGAGCATCAACTACAATGGAGAAAATATCACTGACCTGGCCAGAAGAAAGAAACTGGATACTTCTAGTTTCGTGAGCTACATTTTGTTTCATATCTCAAATGGCTACTACCAATAATGTTATACTTAAGATATAGGACAGGATGAAAATTAAAGGTTATCTGTATAAACATTTTATATAGTATTGTAATTGTATATAGTAAGTATATAGTGGAGAAACAGATTTTCCTTTACTGAACAAAACGACTGCTGTGAAAATGATACCTGGTGTCTGTCTCATCATGAGAAATCAAAATGACACATTTCTTTCACAAACTTGCTATAACAGAATGAAAACAGAGATTTAGAAAAGCTATAAAAGTAATAAATAATGGGCCTTGAATCCCAGGCATTTTTTATTGTTTTCATGTTGTGAGACATTGTGCTTTCAACAAACTGCAAAATCTATTTTATAAGTTCATCTGTTCCACATGAGAGAATTCATAGCACACAGAACATATAGGGACATTACACACTTTTATTTTTTTGTAGGTGTTCTAAACAGTAGGTTCTTGCCTCAATTTTATTAAATTGCAATGCTGTAGTTGTTAAATATGCATTAGAAATGCTGCATTTGGTAATTACGTTATAATATTGTTACATTTTTGGATTTTAAAGTTTTCTACTATATAACAATATGTGCAGGAAAATGTATTTTAAATGGTTCTTATTTCCACCCAGGTGAAAATATCACTATACTCAAGTGCACTGCATGAGGTCTAAGTAAAACTTCATTAGCGACTTGTACAGCATTGATCTGCCTTCATTTCTTTCACTTTGTGTTATACTTGGCATAAAATTCTTATTTATAATATAAAGTATTAGAGATTTCACAAAAGCTTCATTACACTGAAAACATAATCAGTTGTTTGTCCACTACAACAGCGGTCCCCAAACTTTTTTGTGCCATCATATTTTTTTAAGGTGTGGCAGATAAATGCAACAATATAAAATGATACGACCATAATAATAATAATAATAATAATAATAATAATAATAATAATAATAATAATAAGCGTGAATCCACTGTTGTTTTTTGTTCATTTTGCTAGCTTGGGGGTTTCAATTTAGCTGTAATGTATTATGTTACCGGCTGGAGCAGCCCCTTTAAGAATATATCAGGTGTAGGTAAGACATGTGACCGCGGCAAGCATCTTCACATGCATCAAGAGAATTTTTCAAAATAAAACATCGTTCAGAATCAGATAATAAATAAAACTAAAAATAATGTAAGTTATGTATTCTTCTGTACCAATTGACAGTTGGCCCAGGAGTTGGGGACCACTGCACTACAAGACAAGTGAGGTCAATAGAGGAATGCATTTACTCTTCCTGTTTTTTGAAAATAAGTAAAAGGCATTAATTGCAACCTACCAACTTTTCATGAGAAAGTCTGAACAGCATCACTTGTTGCAATATATGGGAATATATGTTACTATGGATGGCATACATGGGTTATATTAAACTTGGAATAGCACATACTGGTACCCACTCTTGCCAAAAGCCATAACCTCTCTTCCCCAATTAAACCCAAATTTATGCTGTTCATTTTGTCCATTGTTGTTGCTTTTTTTTATTGTTGCTTTTTACTGTTATGGTGGAATTTTGTCTTCTCCTAATAAAAATTACAATAGTAATAATAATAATGTCTGAAATGTTTTTAGTATTGATGCATATGGAAGGTGTATTTGTCATATGCACAGATATAGAGGGGACAAAATCTAGTTAAATACAGGTATCATAATATACACAACCAATAATGCCACCATTTAAATACACCACTAATCTAGTAATCATTAGTATAACTAATAGTATATCTACTTTATTTAATTTAATTTAATTTATATTTTATTTCGTGTTTAAACCAGTAAGCAAATTGTTAATAAGGTAATTCTATTTAATTGAATCAGTTCTACTTAAATGACTCGGTTGGGTATACATTTTAAACAAATCAGTAAAATAGCATTAGTAAAATCTTAAATAATTTCGTCTCTCAAATACTTGCATATTATATGCATATATATATTTATAAATGTACAATTTATAACTGAGGCTGTAATAATATTTACCCACTTTTCTGCCCCAACTGTAGCGCAACCTGACATTTTCCTGCATGGACTCTAACACCTTCCCAGTTTTCTTCAATGCCACAAGTTTCCTGCAGTTACCAGGCAGAAGGGAGCACAACATGGTGTCTGTAAGCTTCCAGTTTCGCACTTGGAATGCTAACGGTCTGCTTCTGTTCAGCGAACTGGCTGCTGGCATGTTGGAGCTTGTGCTAAAAGATGGCAAAGTCTTGGTACACATCAGCGTCCTGCAGCCGAAAAGCTCCCACGTTGACATGGCATCAGGTACGGAGGATGGTAGTAAACCATGTGGCAGTTTTGGGGCCTGCTGTTGCTACTTACTGTAGTTAAAGGCAGGTGATTGATGGATGAACTGGAAAAGTTGCGAGTAACCTCCCCCAGTTGCTTGACATATTTGCATGCGACAGCTCTCTCTTTCTCACTTTACCCAAGAAGAGTGAGTGGAGCGTGTTTGTGTACGTGTTTGTGTATATGTGTGTGTGTGTGTGTGCGTGCACACTGAAGTCAAAGTCAAGCAGTAAGCGGTGAGCAACTTGAAAATATTGAAATTGGAAAAAGAGCATTGCTGTCTATCGACCATGGCAAAAAATAAATAAAAAATGTGTACGCTTAACCTGGGTTCAATGTTCTCTGAGCATTAGGCAGCAGAGATTGTTATAGGCACATTTTGTCTGAACCGGGATCTTTTGTTAAGTATGGTAATTAATTTCAGACAAAAAATATGAAACGCATTTACATTTTACATTAATGGCATTTAGAAGACGCCCTTATCCAGAGCGGTGTATAAAAGTGCTTTGGGTTTCTATCAACTAAATAAATCAACACTGGTTCACTAGGGTGCAGACTTAGGATGCATCAGCCTAAACTGTGTTGAGAGGAATTATAGCACACTGTTATTTTTCTTAACAAAAACATAAAACAAACAGGTAAAAAAGTGCTCGCTTAAGTTTTCAGAAAGAGGAAGGTCTTCACTCTAGGGGAAGGTTATTCCACCACCTTAGTACCAGAACAAAGATGAGTCTTGATGTAATGCAGGATATACAGAATAATACCCCTAAGGTAACAGCCTTATACTAATTAACAAATACAGGCCATAAGAAAATAATATGTATAATCAAGGTGTAAAAGCAAATTGTGAAGTATTAATATAAGCAAAAAAAATCATTAACCCTGGACCTAATTAGTTATGTAGCATGTCCTCTGATTCCAATTTGCTGACCTTTTTGCCTCTTATTAATTAATGAATACTGCTATTTCACATGCTATTTCACAATATAATTTGCAGCCTGGGAAATTCAGAAACACAGGAAAACCAGCAGTTCATTTATATTTTTTTTAACACTGAAGGTGTTAAAAATGGATTACAAACAAAATGTAATAACTCTTAATTAACCAGTAATTTACACTTGAATATGGCGTGTATATATTATCATACATTTTTCCATAATAGACTACAAATTCTCACTCCCAATTCGTCACATATTGACGCGTTCAGGATCCCTTGTCGTCACTTTTTGACACACTGGGTACCCCTTTGGCGTCATTGTTCAATATGCAGGGTTAGGGTTAGGGTTAGTAAGAATGGGCTAGGGTTAGTTGGAAGTAAAAACATGTTGCTGAACACTGTTTCACAGAGGGCACTTTGATATCAGACAACGAGTGAATTTTAAAAATCAAATATCAGAGCTAGATAAATATGACTTCGGGGCAGTCTGTTTACCTTACACGTCAATTTTCAACACAGCAGGCAATGGTTTAGAGTTCTATAGAGGTCTACGGGAATCTCTACATGTTGAACAATTATGCCAAAGGGGTCGAAGTCTGTGGGAATCCATGCACTTAAAAAAAAGATGCCAAAAGGGTACCCAGTGTGTCAAAAATTGACGCCAAGGGATTCTGACGAACCCGTTCATATGTGACGAGTTGGGAGTGATAACGTGTTCTAATAGACTATCTTTAAATGCAACACACAAAGTGGCAGTATAAATTAAATATAAAAATATCTTGCCATTCCCTTAAAGAGTAATGGTTTATTTAGATTAGGATTCTTGATACCCTGGCGATTCTTTTATGAGATTGTTGAACATCCTTTTCCAAAACAATGGGCATAACTATGGATTTATTCTTCATCTTTGCTGTTTTAATAGCTTCTATGTTGAGCTAGGCTTCCTACTAAAAACCTAGCTAGAGGGATTTGTGCCCGCAAAAGTATTATTGAGGTCAGGTCAACTTTTTTTTTACACCTTGGCAAAACGTCTTTTCTGAACTTTGTGTTGTTCACATTGTTGCCTTCAGGAAGATTAAATAATCTTTTTAAATGTTTTTGTAGGAAAAAGCATGAACCCAAGTGCAGGATTTAGTGTTTTATTTATTTCATTATTTTCAGCAGTACTTTTGGCAATATTCCACACAGTACAAGATCAATTAAAAACACAAGAAGTGAATAAACAGGGAAAGGCACAATGCCAGGTTCAAGTTATTTAACAGAGTCTGTGTGATTGTGAACAGGTGTGCATGGTCAAAGGTTTGGTGACTGTGAGCAATGAGAGGTTTCAGAGGGAACAGGGGTCAATGGGGCATTGCAGATGTGGATGTGACTAAAATAAAAAGTTGAAAGATATAACAGTGTAACAGCAACAATATCTGCACTTATATTCGCCGGTAACTGTGTATCTCTAATTTGTTTATTTTCATTGAACAATCGTCCCTTAGCATAAATAAAAGCTTTACACACTCTTGGCATCCAGACAGTTCGTTTCTGCAAACGAACTTTGCTAAAGGTGTTCTTTGCTAGTTGGATATTTCTTTCTGTCCTTGCGATTCAGTTAATTGCAGAGCAGTTCAATAGGATTTAGATCCGGTGACTGGGCAGTCCTTTCTACCTACCTACCTACCTACCTACCTACCTACCTACCTACCTACCTACCTACCTACTTACTGTATCTTTTTACGAAGCACGTGGTAGCTTAGTGTTTGACACATTAGACATTGGATCCGAAGGTCATGAGTTCCATTGCCATTCCTTGGACCCCCGTGTAATGCTGTTAACCCCATAGCTGTTCAGATGCATAAATGAGATAAATGTAAGTCGCTATGGATACCAAATGCCATAAATGTAAATGTAAAAATAAAATAGAAACACAACAATTGTGCAATTGTGAGCTAAAGTGTAATATTGAGTTGTATGATTAACAAAATGTAAATTTAGCAACCCAGAGTACCAAGTAAAATCAACAACATTTGATTGAATAATTTTCACCGGTAAACACTTTCATTTGAAATTATTTCCTGTTCTCTCAAACACTAGAAAGTAACAGAATTCATAATGTCTGTGCGTTTATGTTCCTATAATCAGATACATTCAGGTAATCAAGAACTGAATCTTTTTCATGCTGTCTGTGCTCTCAGAGATGTTAACATGCTGTTATTGCAGCTTGGGTAGATTGCTTTCAGAGTTGAGTGGTTTGCATATGCAACATTTTCTGAGTGATGAAGGGAGTAGCACAGAAAGTAAAGTGTTATTTGGTTGGACTGTGTTGAATTGTGTATGGTGGCAGTGTGATTTGTTTATCCATTGCAACAATCTGCAAAGCTAATGTACAGTGGGTACGGAAAGTATTTAGACCCCCTTGAATTTTTCACTCTTTGTTATATTGCAGCCATTTGCTAAAATCATTTAAGTTCATTTTTCTTCCTCATTAATGTACACAATACACCCCATATTGACAGAAAAACAAAAAATTGTTGACATTGTTCCAGATTTATTAAAAAAGAAAAACTGAAATATCACATGGTCCTAAGTATTCAGACCCTTTGCTCAGTATTTAGTAGAAGCACCCTTTTGAACTAATACAGCCATGAGTCTTTTTGGGAAAGATGCAACAAGTTTTTCACACCTGGATTTGGGGATCCTCTGTCATTCCTCCTTGCAGATCCTCTCCAGTTCTGTCAGGTTGGATGGTAAATGTTGGTGGACAGCCATTTTTAGGTCTCTCCAGAGATGCTCAATTGGGTTTAAGTCAGGACTCTGGCTGGGCCATTCAAGAACAGTCACGGAGTTGTTGTGAAGCCACTCCTTCGTTATTTTAGCTGTGTGCTTAGGGTCATTGTCTTGTTGGAAGGTAAATCTTTGGCCCAGCCTGAGGTCCAGAGCACTCTGGAGAAGGTTTTCGTCCAGGATATCCCTGTACTTGGCCGCATTCATCTTTCCCTCGATTGCAACCAGTCATCCTGTCCCTGCAGCCGAAAAACACCCCCACAGCATGATGCTGCCACCACCATGCTTCACTGTTGGGACTGTATTGGACAGGTGATGAGCAGTGCCTGGTTTTCTCCACACATACCGCTTAAAATTAAGACCAAAAAGTTCTATCTTGGTCTCATCAGACCAGAGAATCTTATTTCTCACCATCTTGGAGTCCTTCAGGTGTTTTCTAGCAAACTCCATGCGGGCTTTCATGTGTCTTGCACTGAGGAGAGGCTTCCGTCGGGCCACTCTGCCATAAAGCCCCGACTGGTGAAGGGCTGCAGTGATGGTTAAATTTCTACAACATTTCCCATCTCCCGACTGCATTTCTGGAGCTCAGCCACAGTGATCTTTGGGTTCTTCTTTACCTCTCTCACCAAGGCTCTTCTCCCATGATAGCTCAGTTCAGCCGGACGGCCAGTTTTAGGAAGGGTTCTGGTTGTCCCAAACATCTTCCATTTAAGGATTATGGAGGCCACTGTGCTCTTAGGAACCTTAAGTGCAGCAGACATTTTTTTTTTGTAACCTTGGCCAGATCTGTGCCTTGCCACAATTCTGTCTCTGAGCTCTTCAAGCAGTTATTTGACCTCATGATTCTCATTTGCTCTGACATGCATTGTGATCTGTAAGGTCTTATATAGACAAGTGTGTGGCTTTCCTAATCAAGTCAATTTGGAATATTCAAACACAACTGGACTCAAATGAAGGTGTAGAACCATCTCAAGGATGATCAGAAGAAATGAGTAGCACCTGAGTTAAATATATGTGTCACAGCAAAGGGTCTGAATACTTAGGACCATGTGATAGGTAAATATGTTTTAGGAAAATTATGCTTATCTCTTCACTTTAATGTTATTGCTAAATACCGAAACAAAAAAAAATTGTCAAGTATATTTTCTCTCTTTTAATTTTTCTAATCTTCTACCTGTTATTTTAGTTATAATGTTACACTTTTGAAATCTATAAACTCAGTTGTATTGCAGTAGACTAATTTGCATATGTTTTTAAAGACCCAAAGAGTTGAAGGAAGGCTGGAGAAAGTATTATTCTCGAGCATCACTCTAACATTTCATTTCACTCTGCTCATCACAATTCATTCAGATTAACCCAAGACAGTAGAAAGTCATTGCTTTTCTATTGCAGAAAGACAATGGCTGAAGTGTTGTACCCTTTTACACTGCCAGAATGTAAAGAGCAGTTCTTGTGTACTGTGTAGTATCTCATAATGTCTTCCCATATGCTGTGGTACACTTATACTTTTCTCACTAATGTTTATTATATATCTCTATTGTATTTTGTTGCACTGTGATGCTGGAGACTCAAGAGTTTGCTATAGTTTTGATCTATGTGTATGGAAGGCCCATAAAAACTCTTGGCATAGAGAGCAATATTGCTGCTTCCTTTTTTTTATATGTACATAATAGTTAATGCTAGCTCATTGCACACTAACCCAGTCCCAATATCACAGAAATCTCATTTTAATCACTAAAGCTATTTGCACTTTGAGTGAAGCGTATTATCATTCGTTACTTACAGAATGGCCTTGCAACAGACTTGAATCTGGCTTTACAAAATATTCTGCCCAAAAATTGTCTATTTCTTCTCTTATATCCCTCTCTCACTTCAGAGAGCAGCCTTAGACAATTCTAGCACTGCCATGCATCACAAAACATAGACTTGGGCAGAGAGATAAACAGAGACAATGAATGATTTTCACTTAGTACCAAAAGTATCAGATATGTGTCCCAACTGTAGTAATATGCCAAGTGTTATTATACTGAACAAAATTATAAACGCAACACTTTTGTTTTTGCCCCCATTTTTCATGAGCTGAACTCAAACATCTAAGCCTTTTTCTATGTACACAAAAGGCCTATTTCTCTCAAATATTGTTCACAAATCTGTTTACATCTGTGTTAGTGAGCACTTCTCCTTTGCCGAGATAATTCATCCACCTCACAGGTGTGGCATATCAAAATGCTGATTAGACAGCATGATTATTGCACAGGTGTGCCTTAGGCAGGCCACAATATAAGGTCACTCTAATATGTGCAGTTTTACTGTATTGGGCGTTCTGAGGGTCTGAAAACCAGTCAGTATAGTGTAGTTAAGCATCAGTCTTTTGAGAGTTGCTAATTAAAACCCAGTGGAGGAAAGAAACCAGTGGAAACTAGGAAACCACAAGAGAACTTGTAAAATCATGCAGCTGTATTCTCCACTACTAATATGTATATGATCTTAATAATCCCATTAATGAGGGAAGTCTGAATGTAGAAGAGAGTTTGCTTTCCATGTGCAGGTCTCTATGTGCACTTGTGTGTGTTGCATCATATTTTGTCTAGTTTCTCGAGGTAGACACAGAAGGGTACTTTCCTGTCAGTATTATTAGTATTGCAGTAGTATTTACATATTTGGCCGATTCAGTACGCTGTAAAGCTTCAATTCAACTGCCTGGACATTTTCTAACTTACCAAATAAAGTTCAGATCATATGTGAAAGATTTAGTGCTGAATAAAAGCCATTGTTGCTTTATTGTCCAGCTAGAACACTAGTATGCTAGTCATGTAATAAAACACAGCATATTTAGATAACTTATTATTATTATTTTTAGAAAAGAGGAATCTGTGTTTTCAGGGGAGCAGGTATGGGCTTGATTATGTTAAAATCTTTATTACACCTAATGAATTATAAGCTGTATTTTGATGAATAGTATATTATATTATACAGTCTGTGTAATGTATATTTCTACATGTAAAACAGTTCAAATTGATTAATTAATTTCAATCATTTCTATCAATTTAATGCCATATGCAATTTTTTATACCCTTAATATTTCATCAAACAACAAGGTTTGTTATTTTGTGCTGGGCTTTTAGTCATTGCAATGACTCAGAAATAAATAACACAGTTCAGGGATTTATTGATTATAGCCATCAAAACAGTGGCTATAGTTATAAAGGCTGGTAACCTGAGCTTTCAGACAAGCTTTCATTTGTAAGTGACATCCAAAGTGTCTTGTGTTTTGCTGCTCTTCCTCATATTGACCCACTTAATGGCCTTTTGTTGTCTGAGCTGAGACTGTGTCTATCAGGGAGATGCTACAGGAATATGCTATGATGAAATAAACTGTGTGTGTTGTGTGTTGTGGTCCTTCTATTGTGTTAATGTGTCTATTGCTCTATTTTCTAGCTCTATTTTATAATCTTCAAATATTTTTTTTTAATTTTATTTTTTATTATTTTATTTATTATTATTAGAATGGTTTCAAATGCAGTCTAGTAGTAGTACTGGTTATTCTGATGCTCTGTATTTTAAAACAGCTACCTGATATATATGGAGCAACTCACAAAAAAAATTTGTGCTAACAATCTAATTTAACAAGAGCTTTTAACAAGAGCCCATGACATTGACTTGTGAAGTGCTGGTCTGCTGCTTCTTTTGGTTTATCTTTTGACTTATCCAAGTCAGATTAATGTGTTCAATATTTGCTTATACTTGCTTGCTCCTATTCTCTCTGTGTAAATTTTCTTTTGCGTCTTTTTTGTAATAGTGTCTCACTTCCATGACATACAGAAACATTTAAAAATGCCTTTACCCCTTAACAATCGCTTTATATTTTTATTGCCTAAATATTATCTAAAATGTACAGACATGATTTGGGTCATATTGTATTCACATAATTTCTGCACCGGATCTCTGCCAGTTTAAGCCAAACCTACAGTATATTATTATTATTATTATCTTTTAATCTGTATGTTTTTATAATTACAGGTTCCGGGCTGAATGATGGAGAATGGCATGATGTTCGCTTCTTGGCCAAAGAGAACTTGGCTATGCTGACCATTGATGGAGATGAATCTTAGCTGTGAGGACCAATGCAGCCATTCACATAACGACTGGAGGAATGTATCATTTTGGAGGTCAGTCTTAAAATATGAAAGCGATATCTTGACTTGAGCTAACAGCAGAATGGAAAATTAGTGTTTCAATTGAAAAAAATGAATTGAACGTGCTGGATGTATCTTGGGAAAAGGTTTTCACATCCTTAATAGGTTCCTGTTGGGAAATGGAGTCAATGAACAAAGCCTGTGTCGAGACATCTTATTTAGTCTCAAATAATACTGGAGCTGGTTGTCTGCCTAATTAAGGCAGAAAGTATGAGTAATGGTGTCTGTGTTGATAGCTTGTACAGATTGTTATTGCACTGTAGCTATAATAGCTAATAAAATCTTGATATTTGAATGAATGCCAAACAAATGATATATAAAGTAATGAATGGACAGGGTTAGTGTACTGGACAGGGTCTTAAATAGTCTCATGATACAGTATGTAAATGAATTAGTATATATGGTGAGGGAGAGATCATTTTACTTACAACTTGTTTTTATATTCATTTCTATTAAAATACAGCTTATATTGAATTCCTGTTTGCTTGTTTAGTTGAACTGGCTTACAGAGCAATTGTTTTTTTCGCTTTACTTACATGCTGCAGACAGATGCGTGTTTAATATAATCGGTGTGATTAATAAAATCTGATTACCTTTTAATTGAAACTTTTGAGAGAGGGTCTTGGAGTCTAACTATTCTCACAAACTATTATGCTACTGACAGGTTCATATGCGTGTCCACAGACATAGCCATCTATAAAATTTGAACCGCAAACCAGTGTGTCAAAAAGAGAGTGCACGAAAATGGCAGTTCATCTTCATGGCATTGTGTGGCACTATGGGCAGGACTGCTGGTTAATGCTGAGGGATAGATTGTCTGATGGTTGAATCACTTGCACTTATCTTCACAAAGGCTTAAATTAGAATGGAGTTGTAGTTTCTTCAACCACACCACACCAGTTCTCCACACAACTGCACAAAGACAAAGATCAAAATTCACACTTCTGTTCTGTCTACTATGTTTGTAATACACAAAGTTATTCCTTTGAGATTACATATATATATATATATATATATATATATATATATATATATATATATATATATATATATATATATATATGTCTCAAAGGAGATTTTTTTAGCAAAATTCAGAGAAAATATTGAAGGAAATGAAGCTTAGACACTCAGCAGTTTGACTGAGTATCTAAATCATTCCAAATGCTGGTTATGGTAAATCAGAATTAAAAACTATTTATGCATTTGCTTTTGTAGTTGTTGAATTTTGAAGTTAATTCATTTATACTTATATAAATATTCTCTGATTACACATAAATATGGTGTCCAGTGGTAGTCTATATAGATCCTTAGTACATCCTGTTTAATGAAAAAAGGCATGTTTTATTGCAAAGGTTAAAGATCCTGCCCAATAGATTGTCCCAGTGCATTGCTAGTAAGGCTAAACAGCAGTCTAATTAAACCTTCTGATACTAAGAGACTAATTTGAAGAAACGGGCGAGAGCACAATGGATTTAATTGGGTATTAGCATCAAATTCAGGGCCCTGTCCAATTAGAGCCTCAGTGACAACAAGGTCAGAGGCACAAATCACCAGGCCAAACTGGGAAAAGCCATTACGGCTGTAGCTCATCTGCAACTTGTTCTTGTGTCACTGATCTATTGTACCCATTCCAACACCATTTCCATTAGCACATGTTAGTTATTGCCAAACTCCTCTCTTTGGACTGATGATTAAATACGGTGTGTTTGCTTGTTTTTGGCTGGATAAGTGTTTAAAATGTTGGAGCGGTCACAGTAAGGCCATTTGCAAATGCTGGAATCGGTTCTGTTTGACTTTTGAATCTCTCAGTCTGGATTATGCCTCTTATATTTACAGAGTATTCACCCCTACTGAAATTTCATGGGTTTGCTACCATAGAATAAAAATAGCATATTTATTATATTGCTGCAGCAGTGGAGTATCACATTTGCCCGTTTTGTTTGGTTGTTATCTTTATCAATATGGAGTTAAGGACGCAAACATGTGCAAACATAAACAGGTGTTTGTAAAAGATAAAGCCTCATCTGTGGCTAACTCTCATCACTGTCAGTTTGACTTGGACCAGAGTGTGTATATCCATAAATGTCTGCCATTTTATTTGCTTTATGTATTTATAGATGATTTGTAGTTTTTCAAGGTTTAGTGGAAGGACAGGGAAGTTTTAAATCTCTTGCTCAGAATATCTTAACAGTGAACAGTATCTATTAGCCAAAGGCACAGTCAAGAGTGAAATTTAAAGGCAGTATACATTGTAACACCAGTACGTTGCCATTGTTTTTATTTCGGATGTTCTTTCTCTTTTAGATGTGACATTTAGATGCGAGCACTTTAAAACTTGCATAAAACATCTCAGCCACTGGCAACCTGTTTTTGAAAACAGAAAAAAAGTATTTCTAAGTGGAACCACTTATTGAAAAAAACAAACATCTACATAAAAAAATATCTAGCAGATAGTTATACAGGACAGCTGGATTCCAGCTGGCATGGGTTCTGTAATGTGTGAGTGGTCTTTTTTCACAATTCAAACATAACTATAATCCGACCAAAGAACAATAATTTTTTTCAATGATTGTAATATTATTACTAATGTTTACAACAGTGAATCATCAGTTTAAATTTAAATTAAATTTATTAACAGAACTGATTCCATTAAATGAAATTTATAACTACACCACGTTCACTTTGTTTAGAAGTTAAAAGGTGCTCCCATAGCTTTAAATAGACAATAAAATTTAGCAGTCAAATTATAGATGCTTTGGTAAACAAAAATAAAGGGCATCCTGTTCTCACGTATTACACACTTTTTCTTTAATTAATACAAAAATATTTCGGGACCACAAAGCCACAGGTGTAAGCAAATAACCGTATAGGGCATTTTATAAAAGTATGACTGAATGTCATATATATATATATGAATATATATATATATATATAAAATATAGCAGTAGAAAGAGCCATCATCCAGTAGAAAGAGAAAAGAAAATGGTCAATACAAGTTTCCAATGTAGAATAAGGAAAAAAAGACACATGTTGAACATCTTTTGTTGACTGTATTGATAAAGGTTTCATAATCCTGCATTTCTAAGTTAATGTCTTGAATCAATTGCTGGCCATAATTTATACATAGAGGGCACAGTTACTCACTAATCTAATCCTATTTATTCTTAAGTTCCAAAAAATCAACCAAAGCCCTTACAATCATTTCGATAACACAAACAAACACTTGTTATTTTTGTCTTTATTGACCACCTGTATATCTCTGCCATTGTTTGAAGAAGACACTCGTTGTAGAAGCCATTCAGATACTATACTTGCCCTCGTTTCTTATCAGGTGGTACTTTATTTCTACTATTTCTTAAATTCGACTTTTAGAGAGCTCTTTACTATGCTGTTGCTACAACTGGGAAATTCTATTCCTTGTTATATACTTTTTTAATACCGTTTTGGCAGCCAGAGACTCAAAACATGTGTGAGACAGACAACAGATGGTCTAGATAACTTTTAGAACATCATGTTTTCCTCCTTCCGGTGTTTTTCATGAAATTGTAGAGGTAAGATTTTCAATTATGTTGACACTTCCCCCTTGCAATTGGGAATTAAAGCAGAATATACAAAGAGAGAAAGTGCTGTTAACAGAAATATCTAATAGAATAATATGCAAAAGTGTAGAAGGTACAAACTTTGAATAAATATCCAGTCCAAAAATATTTTCATATACAGAACAAAAGGTAAAAAAAAAAAAAAGGTTGTCTCAGTTTGACATTCAGTAATCATTTGGGAATCATTTGGGCGCCAGAATATGAAATATTACTCTGAAATCTTGGTATTGTGCAACAGGTCATAATAAGGAGAGAACGATGATAAAAAGGACTGAACATGTTTGTTGAGTAGTGTTGCTACTTTACAGCTTTATGTTCTCTGATTTGGTCCTGCGCTTTGGTTATAATAATGAGATTTACATGTTCTATGCATGTCTACATGGATTTCTTTCAGATTCATCAATTTCCTTATACATAGCTAAAGCAAGCTACCCTGACTAAAGAAAATATATTAATCAGTCTTTTAAATAGGGGTGCTTTTTACTTGTCACATATACATTACAGCACAATGAAATTATTTCTTCACATATTCTAGCAATGTTAGGAAGCTAGGGTCAGAGCACAGGGTCAGCTATGATACAGATGGTTAATGACCCAAGAGCACTAACTTGGGTCATTATACACCAACCAGGCATAACACTATAACATTATAGCCGGTGAGAGAATTACACTGATTTTCTGTTTTTCATGACACCTGTTTGTGAGTTGTATATATTAGGCAGCAAGTGAAGAGTTTGTCCTCAAATTGATGTGTAAGAAGCAGGAAAATGGGTATGCATAAGGATATGAGCGAGTTTGACAAGGGCCAAATTGTGATGGCTAGACGACTGGGTCAGACCCTCTCCAAAACTGTAGCTCTTGTGGGATGTTCCCGGTCTGCAGTGGTCAGAATCTATAAAAAGTGGTCCAAGGAAGGAACAGTGGTGAACCGGCGACAGGGTCATGGCTAATTGATGCACGTGGGGAGCGAAGGTTGGCCTGTGTGGTCCAATCTAACAGATGAGCTCCTGTAGCTCAAATTGCTAATGAAGGTAAAACTGTTAATACCTCACAGGTCAGGACTGTTTTGGCAGAAAAAAGGGGGACCAACTAAATTTTTAGACAGGTGGTCATAGTGTTATGCCTGATCGGTGGCCATAAAGTTATGCCTGTTTGGTGTGTTGTGCATTCATTTGTATACTTTACTGTAAATTATCTGTTTACAGTATTAGTTTTATTGGGAATAATAGAAATAGCCCTTTTTTCTCCTTTATGCTGGCCTAGGTGTGTTATCCTTGCTTTCGTATGTGTATGGAGATTGATGACCCTCGAGGAAAACCCATGAGAAGAATACATGAAACCCAGTTTCCATTTTTATGTGTGAAAATCCTGTCTCTTGTTTTTTATTACTGTGGCATTATGAATGCACAATTTGGTCTTCTTTTAAGCATGTCCATATCCTTAATGCATATCATACAATATTCTGATTTTAACAGATGGATAAGGGAAGCTCAAAGTGATATAAACAATAATAGATAACCTCCCTATGATTTTTTACCTTCTTTGCCACCAGCATGTCAGAGCAAGATTTTTCCACCACCAAATGTGTTTCTCTACAGCTCTATCAAGCTTTCAGCTAACTAACAGAAACAGTTTTTAAAAATTTGTAAGAATTAACATGGAAGACAGAAGTTTTCATAAGAGTTTGACTGAAGGGACTAAGGTACATAGGTGGTTAGGGTTGGGGTTAGTAGATGGAAGTCATATTGTTAACTTAAAACATTTTGAATTGATTAATGTAATAATTACAACTAGAACACTTTATATAGTAACTATATTGGCAATATAGACTCCTGTTAGATTTTTTTTCAGTGATTGCCATCTTCAAGTAAAAATAACTAAAATGCAACCCCAATCAGAATTTGTAAAATGAGTAGATTGCTACCTTTTTACAAAACCACATGGTAATGGTTCTGATTCTTGTCTGTTGCTTTTCTGTGTACAGGGTATTACCTGCGATCACTGGTGTCTCCCTCGCAACGTTCGTTTCAGGGCTGCATGCAGCTCATCCAGGTGGACGATCAACTGGCTGACATATCAGCAGTGGAGCAGGGCAGGATAGGAGTTTTTGAGAATGTCAGTCTGGATATGTGTGCCATTATAGACAGGTAATAATCTTGTGACCACATTTGACATTATACTTAACACACAGTGCTCTTTGAAAATAAAGACTCCAGCTAGCATACTGAAAGGGTCTTTGGTTTGTCATTCTGGGGAACTTTTGATTAATAACTTGTAAATAAAACTAAGAAGGGTTTTCTCTGTAACAAAAGGGTTAAATCTGTTTAATAATCTGAAGCCATATGAGGATCCCCATTTACCATATGTAAAAAATATGTATATAATCATTTTATTTTGTATTCATATGTGAGAAAGTTCAGATATCAGAATCATTCAATACACAGCAAGGAAAATAGATACAATCCCAAAAAGCACAAGCACTCATTTTTATGTATAGTATTTTATGTACGGACATATAGCTACCAGTTACTTTCTAAAACAGAAAATCTCAGGCACACACTGAGGTTGATAGACTCCGAAGCGCTTATATAAACCCAATTTAAATAAAAACACGACTTACATAAACATGGAATAAATCTTTCAAATGATATGAATTTGAATAAGGCAATCAATTCAAGATTATGTTGGTCTTCTTGTAAATTTAGACACTATAACAATATGACAGTTTCTTCCAAATATCCAATATTTTGATATAAATTTCATATGCAAATGTTCATACAAACAATTTATATAATATCTAATTTGGTAAATAACGTCCACTGTTTCCTTATCCCTGTCTAGGAGTGTGGGTAGTGGATACAAAACAGTTTTGTTTAACAAGTAATAAATTGCTTATTTTAACCTGAACGAAACACAATCAGAGTGTTTCTGATTGTTCACGGGTCCTGATGGAGTTCCTGATTAGAACCACCTCAACAAGGTTTGTTCAATCTAGGGAAAATGTCTTTACACTTATTGATTGGTGGTTAAGGCATTCAACAGTTTCTTCACTAAGCCTTAGTGTGTGTTTATGTGCTACAGCCGTAGCATCAATACTGAGGTATCACAACGATAAGCACCCTGATAATTACATGTAATTAATAAGGCAAATCTACACCTGGCACTAGAATGACTTGCAACAGGAAAAATGTGATTAGCAAATCAAATGGCCAGATAATACACGTCATTATAGTGTGCACAAATTCAGTTGCCAGAATATTACATTTTAAAATATGATACATTTTGTTTTGGACTGAGGAATGAGTTTCAAATATTATTATTATTAATATTATTATTGTTGTTGGTGGTGGTGGTGGTGGTGGTGGTAGTAGTAGTATTGTAATAAGATTGGGAAGACTGGACAATGTTACTTTGGATCATAATTAATGCACATTTTTAATATTATATTTTTTGAGTTTTCAAGTTATACATTTTCATGAAAAAATAACATTATGTGGAGGTGGTGTTGTCTTAGAGAGGTTGTACACTAACTAATTAAAGATATGTATATCCTGCCATCGGATTGTTGCTCAATTGTGTTCACCTGTGTTGTGTTGTGATTTGTGTATTGTTGGCTGTTACTTGTGTTAAATATGGCTTATTTTTGTTTGATGTTGAATACTTGTGTTTTAACCCCTGTTGTGTACTCAGATGATTATTGGATGCACCATGATATAGCTCTGAGTTTACTAACTTATGTTCTGCCCTATTACAAAAACCCAAAGCTTGTTTTTTGTATTCAAAACTTGAATACATGTAGAAATTATAAAGCTGGATTTCAGTTGTTTTAGAGATGCTGTACTTCAAATTCCAAGCTAAGGGGCCATTTTTTTTAGGGTTTACCAATTATATGTTATAGATCCGTTACAACTTATCAGTTATAAACCTTTGTCAAACACATTTGCGCACAGGTTCTATTAAAAATGTGCAAATTGCTCATATTAGTTTCTAAGTGAATATTTCAAATGAAAAAAGGTGAAGTCGAGTTAACTTATTAGGATTGAACAGGAAACTGTTATTTGAACCAGCCATGCATACAGTTGTTTTTTCAGTGCTCCTGAATCATCAACCTGACACATTTCTTAAAAACTGCAGGTGTGATTCAGTTTGACTTTTTACCTGATTAAACAAAGCATAGCTTTTATATTATGGGGAGGACAGTCCTCAAAAACAAATAAATATGAACCCAGCCTCAAACACAAATTAGTCTTCAGTGTGTTACTTTGTCTTTATTATATTGCGTCAGCAGCAAGGCCGCCCATGTGTGCTCTCAGCGACAGAGACGTTGTGGGTGTTGGATGCGTTCATGGTGTAAAGCTCCAGCAGCAGATGGTCGGGGCGCTAACCCAATTAATCCTAACGTTCTTGACAGATAATGTCCCAACAGAACATATACCACCCTCTAAGAGAATATGGCAGAACAACAAAAAAGTCCTTGCAAACTCCCATATTCATATCCAGCAAGCCTTTTTTTCCATGTTGCATTCAGCTGTGATAAAGAATTTGCCACACAACTGACAGGAGCAGCAGAAATCATTCGATAAAAACTGGGGCATGAGTTTCCATATTTCACTTCTGAAGCCTTGACTAATTTAAAGCACCTTTTCAGATGGTTATTAACATAAAAATGTAAATATAGTGAAGCCTTAAAATCTTTTATCTTTGTTTTTAATTACTTTTACTTAATACTTTTTAGCAAATGACTTCTGGTTAAGTACACAGGTAAAGTTTCTATTTATGCTAAATATGTTAATCCTTTTCTATATAATTTCATATGATAAACTTTCTTTCGGCTTCTCCCATTAGAGGTCGCCACAGCGGATCATCCGTATTCGTGATCCGCATGTTTGATTTAGCACATGTTTTTACACTGGATGCCCTTCCTAACACAACCATCCCCATTTATCCGGGCTTGGGACCGGCACTAAGAGTGCACTGGCTTGTGCAACCTTAAAAGCTGGGTTTGGTTCCCTGACTGGGAATCGAACCGGGCCATGGAGGTGAGAGTGCCGAATCCTAACCACTAGACCACCAGGGAACCTATAATTTTATATGATAAATACAGCAATTCTTAAAGTTTAGAAGGAGAATGACTTAAAATAATTCTTGAGACAGAACACAGAGTGTTAATGTTCTTGGTGATGTTCTTGTCAAACTGCGCTACTTTCAACTTGTTTGTTTTTTAAACCAAATAAGTAAATCAAATAAGTACGATTTTATTTTTTTAAAAGTAGCAAGTAATTGCATAGTGTCGCAACCCAATGTGGGTTTTTTTGTTTTGTTTTTTGTTTTTTGTTCATTGTTACACCATATTTCATTACTTCAATTTAGCATTTCATGACCACCTTATATTGTGTGCTTTATTTAAAAAATATTAAATAATAATTTTGTGGCCGTTCCAGTCACTTAACAGTAGATACAGCATTTTTCACTCCTGATAAAGTTTAATGATGCAGACAGAAGGACACAAGTCCAGGGTCCCTTTTCTTAAAAAAAAAAAAAAAAAAAAAGCTATTATAAAAAATATAAAAAAAACATTTCTGGCTAGGTAATTCTCTGAAACATGAGGTTGTCTGAAGGTCAGATAACTTAAAAGAGACTAAAATTGGTAGGGTGAAGCAGACAGTAATAAAATACAAGAAGTAAAAGTAATTGGTCCATTGGTTGCTTAGCGGTGTTACAGCCAAGTTTATTCTCAATATGGAGTCCAAATCCACCTCATTTTATGGTGTGGGCCAGTGAAACTGGTTCCCTTTTATTTCTTTATGATGTAACTACTGAGCAAAGCAGCAGGATAAATCGTGAAATATGTCGAAAATAGAAATATGTTATCTGCTCTGATTTGGTCAGATGCTGTGCAGACAGAGAATTACCTGAAGAATACATTGGTTATAAGTGAAAGCCTTTTTTAGAGCAAAGCTGTAGAATTTTTTTAAATGTCCAGGGCAATCACCAGACCTGAATCAAATTGTTCTTTTTACTTGCTAAAGGCAAAGCTGAAGGCTAAATGCCCAATGAACAAGCAGGAACTGAAGACAGATGCAGTAAAGGCTTACTGGATGTATAAAAAAAAAAAAAAAAAAAAAAGTTTAAGCCTTCTGGCAATCAAAGAATTTGCAGCCAAGAACTGAATAGGACTGTTTAATTTGTGTTTGGATGTATTTTTGGATTTAACTAAACCTAAAGTAAAGCTGAAAGTTTGCACTTTATTCAATTCTTTCATTCATATCCAATACATTTCGGTATATACTTTATATACAGTATGTTTAATATATAATGTTTGGGAGGTTCTGATTTTGAGTCCTGGATATTCAATGACAGTTAGACTGGTTTCATCATGCAAGTCAATGAACCATGCATGGTTTCATTTATATTAAAAGAGATCAATGATTATATGGTTAAGCAGATACATTTTGTACCATTGTAACAAAAAGATTGTATGTTCTTCAGTTGTCCAGTTTCAAAATTAATGGCTTTTTTTAGTTAAATAAAATTTTTTTAAATTTCTTACTACAGATTTAAGAGTTGCAGTGATTCATCTCAAAGTGTGCAATTTTGCCATATGCAAATTAAATTCAGGACATTTATTATATTATATACATTATAAATAGATCTATAGCTTTTTTTTCTTTATATTTTTTGAGATAATACTGCCAAAAGTGTCCATATTTGATAACTGAAAAAGGACAAAAAATACAAATTCATACCATAAGTATAAATAGACTATTTTATATCAGAGCATCAAGATTTTTCCTTTTTTAAACTTAGCATCCATCTAATATACTCTTGTTAAGCTTTTTTTGCACAGGTATTTTTATGCAGATCTTTGCAGATAATATACCACAAATTGCCTTTCAATTTTGAGACAGTCATGGATGCAGTATTTCCTGTTCATTTTCAATGTTGTTAAAGGTTTTGATTTTGGAACTACTAAATATTATGCACCTTGCCTGTGGTGCAACAAAAATGCTTTACTGCTCCTATGCTTTAAGAATGAAATTAAACTACTTAGCAATTTTTTGCCCACTGTATATTAATTGCACCAATCAATTTTTCAGTAAAAAAAGAAAATTGTGTGTCTTATATATGCCAAAGCACATTGTTAAATTTATACTTTGCATGTAGATGTATAACATGCTATTGATTACTTCTCTATAACTGTATGCCCTTATCTTTTTTTTCTTTACACATTTACTATGTTTCTCAAATGCACAATGTGTGATGCGATGTCTGTTCAGAACCTGGCTTTTTGCACACTAACAGTGACTGATGCTAATTTCTTGTCTCATGTTTGTGTTTTTACTGCTTATGATGCCAGTACAACTTGCATAAAGGAAAATTTTGATTAAAGGATTTTGTGCCTAAAAGGAACTGTGGTTTAAATAAATCCTGAGAATATACACGTGCTCCAAAATATGTAGACCAAGCATGAAAGTGTCTTTTCAATTCACACTACCTTTTTATTCATCCCAAGAACTAATGATGTTTTCCAAAAAATTCTCATATTAAACAGATCATAAGGCAGCTGGTCCCTCATGGATGTACACTAAATTTGCCCTTTCTTACCTCAAGGGGAAGCTGTGTGACTGAACAGAAGGACAAAGCTGCAATGGTATTTGATGTGAATAATTTTATGCTAATGATTCTCTTCCTTGTTGTCCAGATGTTTGCCCAATCACTGTGAGCATGGAGGAAGGTGTACTCAGACTTGGGACACCTTCAGCTGCTCTTGTGATGGCATCGGGTATGCTGGAGCTACCTGTCACTCCTGTATGTACACAGTCTTTTAATTCCAGTAACTTACTTCAGTCTCTTTAATAAAATGAATTTGTTGAACATGTATCAGTTTTGCTATTGTAAAAATGTCCATTAATGTCCATTCTTCTCTACTTCTGCATAATGTTTTGGTTATGTTATTTGAAATAGGATCATATATAACTAAGGTATTTTACACTCTTTAAAAACCCATTTCAATCAGGTTACTCTGCTCTCCAACTCCCATTTCACCTTTTCCCCTATAACACACATTTTTGGTTTTCTGTTGAAAAAACTGTACTACTTTGTGTCTAATCTGTACACCAATTGTATAGATACTGTATGCTATGCGATAATATAATATAACATAATATAACATAATATAATATAATATAATATAATATTTTCATTATTTTATTATAAAGCTATATTATTCAACCGGATTTATTTTTATTTTTTTTACTTTAAGCAAGTCTACACCGAGTTAGGTCTCATCATGAATATTAGCTTCTATCAATAGCTTAGCTCTTAGAGTAGAAGCTATCCAATGTTAGGAGTTATACTAAATATTGTTAACTGTACTAATAGATGATTGACGTTACACTTATCTAAGCGTGCCTATTACTGATCATTTATCCCACCACAGGAGATCTAAAAATGTTTTTGCAAACAGTACAGCGAACAGAACTATCTTTATATTTGACCCCTATTAAGCAGAGTTACACTTTATTGTATTAAGATTAAGTGTATTTTGTATTTTCTTGAGTGATGTAGGCCACTATGACACTACTGAAATACAGTGGTACTGAACTGAGAGTCAGAAAAAGGTCACCTGTACAGCCTGTCTGCAGAGACAACTGGCGGTACATGAGAATGTACTAGCGTGCATTGTGCAGTGTACAAACCCGATTGCAAAAATGTAAGGACACTGTACAAATTGTAAATGAAAAAGGAATCTAATAATTTACAAATCTCATAAACTTATATTTTATTCACAATAGAATATAGATAAAATATCAAATTTTAAAAGTGAGACATTTTGAAAATCATTTTGGATTTCATGAGAGCTACACATTCCAAAAAAGTTGAGATAGGTCGCAATAAGAGGCCGGGAAAGTTAAATGTACATATAAGAAAAAGCTGGAGGACCAATTTGCAACTTATTAGGTCAATTGATTGGGTATAAAAAGAGCCTCTCAGAGTGGGAGTTACTCAGAAGTCAAGATGGGCAGAGGATCACCAATTCCCCCAATGCTGCAGCGAAAAATAGTGGAGCAATATCAGAAAGGAGTTTCTCCGAGAAAAATTGCAAAGAGTTTGAAGTTATCATCATCTACAGTGCATTTTATCATCCAACGTTTCAGAGAATCTGGAACAATCTCTGTGCGTAAGGGTCAAGGCCAGAAAACCATACTGGATGCCCGTGATCTTTGGGCTCTTAGATGGCACTGCATCAAATACAGGAATGCTACTGTAATAGAAATCCCAACATGGACTCAGGAATACTACCAGAAAACATTCTCGGTGAACACAATCTACCGTGCCATTTGCTGTTGCCGGCTAAAACTCTATAGGTCAAAAAACAAGCCATATCTAAACATGATCCAGAAGCGCAGGTGTTTTCTTTGGGCCAAGGCTCATTTAAAATGGACTGTGACAAAGTGGAAAACTGTTCTGTGGTCAGACGAATCAAGATTTTAGGTTCTTTTTGGAAAACTGGGATGCCATGTCATCCGGACTAAAGAGGATAAGGACAACCCAAGTTTGGTATCAGCGCTCAGTTCAGAAGCTTGCATCTCTGATGGTATGGGGTTGCATGAGTGCGTGTGTCATGGGCAGCTTACACATCTGGAAAGGCACCATCAATTCTGAAAGGTATATCCAAGTTCTAGAACAACATATGCTCCCATCCAGATGTCATCTCTTTCAGGAAAGACCTTGCATTTTCCAACATGACAATGCCAGACCACATACTGCATCAATTACAACATAATGGCTGAGTAAAAAAAGAATCTGGGTACTGAAATGGCCAACCTGCAGTCCAGATCTTTCACCCATAGAAAACATTTGGCACATCATAAAGAGGAAGATGCAACAAAGAAGACCTAAGACAGTTGAGCAACTAGAAGCCTGTATTAGTCAAGAATGGGGCAACATTCCTATTTCTAAACTTGAGCAACTTGTCTCCTTAGTCCCCAGACGTTTGCAGACTGTTATAAAAATAAGAGGGGATGCCACACAGTGGTAAATATGGCCTTGTCCCAACTTTTTTGAAATGTGTTGATGCCATGAGATTTAAAATCACCTTATTTTTCCTATAAAATGATACATTTTCTCAGTTTAAACATTTGTTATGTCATCTATGTTGTATTCTGTTGAAATGTAATACTTTCACATCATTGCATTCTGTTTTTATTCACAATTTGTACTGTGTCCCCACTTTTTTGGAATCGGGTTTGTAGATTATGTGTATAACAACGTTATTGAAACCTGAATCACAAACAAATGCTTTTTGCTCATCATTGATTTGGGAGTTTGAAATACTGATTAGGAAAGGTTGTTTGAAAGTTAACTTTTTTTATTTAAATGAGCTGTAAATGCTACATTCATAACCAAAAGCTTATGTTTGCTTAAAGCTGACAGAGAGCAGACAAGGACATAGACATGGATGTTTTAGGTTAAGTTCTTTCACAGACATTCAGAGTTTAGAGACATTTTTTATAGAATAGTCTTTATAATGCAGACTGGCTCAAACCTTGAAGCTTGTTTTTTCATTCTATTGATTTTGAGGCTACATGAAGGACAGATTCTTTACAGCAACACCTACACTACAGCTAAATTGAATTTTATTACCACTAAATCAGTCGACATCTAACCTGAGCTTCTTATGTGTGTTGACTCTTCCTGTCGAAAAAACTCCACAAAGAGGTATCGTTTACATAATGCATCAAGCCGCTCTGCTTCGAATAAACTTTTCATCAATTTGTTGGTTGAATGAGATCAAACAGGGCACTGAGATGGTCTTGACCTGAAAATGCATTGCAGAGTCCTAGTTGCATTACACTTATTTTCTATGATGAGTCATATGTCTTGGAATGTCATGTTTTAGTGCCACCAAACATCAGGATTTTGCTACTGAAAATGAAACTATAGTCACCCATTTGTGCAAAATGCCTTACATAATATAGAAAACAACATATTCAAATGTCCAAAAGCATATAAAAATGTATAATAGCATATATGTTGTCATATTATATTTTTGCTCAGTTGCTTAGGAGTATTTCTTGAATCATTCTTGATATTTGCAAACCAGAAAGTGCATTCTCAAAACAATTTGTACAAACGGCACAACACATGAATATCAGTGTAGGATGTGTGTAAGGTACAAAATGTGAGAGAATGGGGGATATACAAATGTACAGTATGTGATGTTTACTGAAAATGTACCCTTTTACATTTTAAATAATATTTGTGTTTCTGTTTTTGCTGTTACACGTGCTTTAGTTTTGCAATTGTGTTCTCTGCTTTGTAATGCATTCAGCACTTATTGAGCATGAAACACTTTTGCTTATTCAGGTTTTAAACAGGCCGGTCAGTCTTATTTTCTCTTGCCTATAGCCATCTATGAGCAGTCATGTGAGGCTTATAAGCACCTGGGGAAAACTTCAGACTTCTACTGGATCGATCCAGATGGCAGTGGACCTTTAGGACCGTTCAGAGTCATTTGCAACATGACAGGTAATTTATATAGTAGCATCCCAACGATTCCATTATTCAAAACAAATTTTATTTCCTCAGTTATAAAACACCAAATTCATTTTGACAAATTATATTTATAAATGTAAAAAAGTTTTTTCAAAAAATTTGATTTCAGTCATTAAGATTTAGATTTTTTATTTGTCACAAACATAGTTATATATAAAATACAGCTTGGATTAAAATGTAAACCTGATCAGATGAGAAAAATTGTGCATTAAATAAAAAAAACTATAAATACAGTATAAGATAAGATAAGATTAGATGGCACATTCACTTTTTAAGTATTCAATTCCTTATGCATTCATTAGTTCGAAAGCATTGCATATTCCTGCTGTTTTAACAATCTACTTCTTTAGATAAATAAATGTTTGAAATTTCTGCTTGCCATCTGGTTAAATGAGTTATATTCTTTACCCAGTGTGACAGGCTACAGAAACAACAAATTTGCCTATTTATAAGCCAAGCCATGCTAAGATTCAAAGAAGCAAAAACATGGCATTAATATGCCAGACATTTGCCTTTAACATTAGTCTTTGAGTCAATTTGGAGCTGTTACAGAGCAGAGATCTTAGATTCTGTTTTTAAATGTCCTGGCGATCTAAACAAACATCATCCATTAAATTAAGTAATGGAGCCATATGGAATGTGTGAGATATCAGCACATGAAATGCTGTCAGTTTATGGAGCACATGGCATCTTCAAACAACATGACAAATCCCTGCAGTGAGCATCAGAGACACTGATTAAATCAAACTGACTGGCAAATTCCAGCAGATACAAAGCTCAGGGAACTGATTCCAGAAACGGACCAATAAAGCATGCAGTAGAATTTTTAGGTTAGAAAATCAAACATTGTAACTAAGCAAATCAAAAGCTATAATATTTGTCTACATTGTAAATTTTCCATTATGAACCTCTGTTGACCTTTATAACTTTTTTTTCATACTTTCTAGCTGCAGTGTTAACCTCATTTTCATAGTTTTCAGGTATTAGTAAATACGGATATTCAAGGAAAATTGTGATGCAAATATACTAGTTTGTGAAGCAACCTATTAAAGAGCAAATTCACAAAACCATGGCATATTTTAAGTAATTGTGTTAATTAAAAGCTACTAATTTTCATTTGTTTTTAGCCCTCAAGCACAAAATACACAGAGTATTACATTGGCGATCAGAATACATCGTTAGCATTGATAAAACTACAAAATGCATTATGTAAAAGACAAACATCTTATTACTGTTTGATTTTTTTATTTTAAATGAATAAAAATTACAGTTTTAATTCCTAACAACAGAGGACAAGGTGTGGACAATGGTGGTGAACAGCCTGCCAGCTCAGACAAGTGTATCAGGTTCCAGCAGAGAGAGACGCACAGTGCTGCATCTAAACTACAGTGCCACAACAGAACAGATCAGCGCCATTACGGATGCTGCAGAGCACTGCGAGCAACACATTGCCTACACCTGCCGCTCATCACGTCTACTCAACACACCCGGTATGAAACTTGTGCCTGTGTGAGTAGGTGTTTTACTCTGTACATGGCAACCAGGTAATTGGAATTCTGCACGTGTGTGTGTGTGTGTGTGTGTGTGTGTGTGAGAAACTCTGTGCAGTTGGATTAAGAAGAGATATTTTCTGATGTTTTATGTTTGGGTGATATCATATATGTAAGAGTTTTTACAGGAAGGGGAACTTTGTAATATTGAACAGCAAATGTTAATTAGAAAATACATTGGTAACACACACAGGAAATGCAACTCACAGAGCTCGGCAAGCAGCCTGTGCATTACCATGTTAATGAATATGGCCTTTCTTAATCCTATAAACTTAATTTCTGACTGCCCACAAAAACAGTATTTTTTTAACTGTCCTAATAATTACCCCCCCCCCCCCCCCCCCCAAAAAAAAACAAAAAAAAAAATTTTTTTTTAATTAATTAATTTATTAATTCAATTAATGTAGATTTTCTGTCTATTTATCATTAAATTGTTTGTTTTCATCAGCATTTTTAACACGTTTTTTTAATAACTTCTCTAATCAGACCAGAAAGTCTAAATGAAAAAAGTAAACAGAAAACTGACTGGCTATCTCTGTAGGTAGTCCTTGGTGTAAGGAGTTCATTGAGCTAAATTTTTTACATAACTGCAAGTAATTTGATAAGCCACAACGGAGAAAGTGCTACAGAAGCCGAGCTCATTCCCTGGATAGAAAACTTCAGTTGCTGATCCACAGCCAAGTTTTTCATAAAATGGTTGGAAAGTGCTTTGTTCGGTCTGATAAAAATATTCAGCTGGCTCTGAATAACCTCATGAAATTATTATTACACTCTTGTTTATTTTTGTGCATTTTTTTTTCCTGTAGAGTTTCTCCATTCTGACACTTATATAAATGCACACAACTCTCTAAGGCATCTAGGTTCAGCCAGCAAGCCAAGTCTGTCAAGCTCTAAGTTCATTCAAAGCTCATTAAATTCAATTTCAGCAAATTCAATATATTTTTTTCTTTTCAGTCTTCAGAAGCTCTATAGTTGCCTTTGACAATGGCTTGTTTTATAAACATGTGGTTGTACAAATGCAGGCTTTCATCATGAAAGCGACAGACAGATGAAATCAATCCCATACAACACAATCAATGCTGTAATTATAAAAGAAATCTGAAATAGTGTCTAGAAATCAAAGGCATGTACTGTACATAAATCAAACCATAGTTGCCTCTGCCAGGAAGTGAAGACTTGGACATAGTTTTTTTTTTTTTTTTCCACACTGATTAAATTGTCCTATGACTAATCCCACTTTGAGCCCTACTGTAAACCTGTGCTGTGATTAGTAAAGTTTACATGTGTAAACATGAGCATATAAAAGAATCTTGGCATGGGTTGCATAGAGGAGTTTCTAAGATCACTGTTAAGAAATTCATCCTTTAATCTACGCATTAAAGGAAGAGGCTCAGTGCTGTGATTTTCTCAAGAGAAGGCTTCCTCAGCTGTCTAATATACTGATCAAACCACTGTTAGAAATGATTCTGCTACTTAAGGAAATGTTTTTCCATAAATGTCAGCTCTAAATTATAGTTGCACTTTAGTAATGTTATAATGCACTGGGTGAAGTAGACTGGTATCCTTCAATACATCTTCAAAATGAGTCTGATTCAGGAAAAAATACTGGTGCCATGGAAAACATCCTACATTCTGTGTAGTGGTTATCCCCTCTGGCTTTAACGACTTCAGACCCGTCGCACTGAGGTCAGTGAACTGAAGTTGTTGGAGCACTTTGTTTTGGCAAATCTAGATCCACTGGTTAAACCTTCTATGGAGCCACTACAATTTGCCTACCAGCCTCATGTGGTCGTGGATGATGCGGTCATCTACCTGTTGCAGCGTGCTCACTCTTTCTTGGATGGATGGAGTGGTAATGTGAGGATATTTAATACAATAAAACCATTTCTACTGATTGAGAAACTGCTCAGGATGGGTGGCAGCATGTCCATTGTGTCCTGAATAGCTGACTATCTGTTGGAAAAGCCCCAGTTCTGCCATCTGCAGATGTGCTCTGATGACTCTGCAGTGGTGTGGTGTATTAGGGATGGACAGGAGTCAGAGTACAGAGGACTTCTGGACAGCTTTGTGAAGTGGTGCACTAGGAACCACCTGCTACTGGACATCATTCTAGCCAAGGAGGTGGTAGTGGACTTTAGGAAGGGTAAAACTATGAGTAAACTCGTTATCATCATGGGTGAGGAGGTTAGGGTTGTGGACAACTACAAGGACTTGGGTGTTTACTTGAACAGCAGATTAGACTGGAGGACCAACACCGGAAGGGTTGAGTAGACATTATTTGCGGTGGAAGCTTAGATCCTTCAATGTATGCTGGTAAATTTGTATCAGTCTGCTGTGGCAAGTGCCATTTATAGTGATGTGGTCTGCTGGGGGAGCAGCATCAGTGCCAGGGATGCAGGCAAGATCACTAAAATCAACTGCAAGGCAATACATAATCGGACACAAACTGAACAGTTTGTAGACAGGGAGGGATACTGTCTCCCCAGACACCCCCAACAACACACACACACACACACACACACACACACACACACCTGCTGCTGCTGTAACACAATCATTTCCCTGACGAGATCAATAAAGTATGTGTAAGTCCAAGTCTAAAATCTGTCTCAGAAATGGGGGTTCCCTTTCAGAGAAATTATTTTCTCAATAATTGTATTTTGTATTGATTGTCATATTTTTTGTTCTGTTTTGCTGTTTTGTTAATTATATTCCGTGGCACAAACTCTCTATAAAAGTTCAATTTGAACTTTCTCATTTATTCCCTAATAAAATCGCCTGATACAAGGAGAAATAAATCTCTAAAAATATGCTTTGTAAAATGGCATTTACATTTTTCACGTTCTACTGTTGGTCTCAATTCTGCTGTCAAATGAAGCATTGGCTCAAAATTGTACCTGATAGTGCATTGAGTCTATTGATTTTTATGTTAAATTGCTATTCCTTTAATTTTATGGTCAAAATCATCCAATTCCAGGTCCATGAGGTTTGGATGGGTCATGCTGTTTCCATATTGGAACTGTGCACATGCATCATTGAGATTTCTGAAGGCTTGCTCAAATGACTGTCTCTACTGCTTTAGTTTGCTTTTGTTTGTTTTTTATTTGTTTTTTTAAAGGTGGTCAGTTGTGCTATTAAGCCCTTCTTGCCCAATGTTTTTGAAATTCTACCTTGTTCACCTTAAACTCACATTTCACATGAAATGTTTGTTAATTAGCAAGAAGCCAGGACAGCAAAAATACGGCTTAAATATGTATAGCTTAGTCAGGGGAATATATCAAGACGTCCTTAATATAGGCACGATTTGACTAATTTCCTCAGCATGTTCACAATGCATCATTGATGAACCACTAAAGCACTGCTGAAGATTAAGTTATGCCTATATGGCATTTTGCAATTCTCAATGTTATCAACTTGTAAAATGCTGACCAGATTGTAAGTGGTTTGTAGGTCAAGTTTAGTGAAAAGTTTAGCTTCATGTAGCATTCTCCACGAACACTGGAAATAAGCAACAGCATATGTATAAATTATCAAAAAAATTATAAAAAAAAATAAATGTGTAAAATGTAAATAAAATCAGAATGCAATGATGATGATGCAATGATGCAAATCTCAAACACATTTTATTTACATTAGAACATAGAAATCATATGTAATAATGTTTAAACTGAGAAAATTTACCATTTTTATAAAATAAAATAGTTATTTTGAATTTGATTGCTGCAACACGTCTCAAAAAAGTAGAGATGGGGCAACAAAAATCTGAAAAAAAAAAAAATGTGTTATTAAAATTAAATGGTTGAAGAAACATTTTAAACCTAATTAGCATAATTGGCAAAAAGTCAGTAAGATGACTGGGTATAAATATTGCATCTTAGAGAGGCAGAGTCTCTCAGAAATATAGATGGGCAGAGCATCACCAATTTTTGAAAGACTGTCTACAAATTGCGAAACAACTAAATATTGCACATATTATCAAATGTTTCAATGAATCTAGGTGAAAATTAATATTGGATGCCCGTGATCATCTTCCCTCAGGCGGCACTGCGTTTAAAACAGTCATGATTCTGTAATGGAAATCACTGCATGGGCTCATTAGCACCTCTAGTCTATGAAAATATTTTGCGAACTTATCAACAAATGCTGGTTAAATCTCTATCATTCAAAGAAAAATGTATGTGTGAATATTATTCAGAAACACTGCTATCCTCTCTGGGCCAAATCTCATTTGGAATGTACAGAGGGAGAGCAAATTTTTTAATTACTTTTTGTAAACCATGGAAACCACGTCCTCTGGACTAAAGAGGAGAGGGGACATCCGACTTGTTATCAGTGCTTAGTTGAAAAAGCTGCTTCTCTGATTGTAAAGGAGTGCATTAGAGCCCATGGAATGGGCAGCTTGCACATTTAGAAAGGCTCCATCAATGCTGAACGCTATATGCAGGTGTTAGAGCAACAAAGGCATCTATTCAGAAAATTTCCTTTTCAGCGAAGGCCTTGCATATTTAAACAAGACAATGCTTACTGGATATTACATCTATTACAATAGCACGACTGTAGTAGAAGAGTCCGGGGGCTGAACTGGCCTGCCTGATGTATAGACCTTTTACCATTGAAAAACATTTTTAAAACAACAAAGGACACCCAGAACTTTTGAGGAGATTGAATCCTTTATTTGACAAATATGAGGCAACATTCCTCTCCCAAAACTTCAGCAAGAAAAGAAAAAGTGGTAGCTCAGTGAATAAGACATTGAACTTTCGATAAATGGTCATGAGTTCAAGTTTAGACAGATCATTTTACCTACAGCCATTAAAAGTGATGAAGTGTTGATGGGTGTCTTGTCCTATCATCTCTGGGGTCAAGCTTACAGCATATCAGTGTGGGTGAGAGTCTGCACATACAGGAACAGTGAAGATGAATCATGCTGCAAAAATGTGCTATCACAATCAGAGCAATCAGAGCATGACAGAGCAGCACAGTTCATAGATAACTGGCAGCTGCATTAAAATGCAGTTTATCTTTTTTGAATACAGAAGTGATTACCAGACCTCAAATGCCCCACACATGTCTCAGGCAGATAAGCTCACAATCAGTAGCTTGTTCTACATAGACAGATGTTTACATAGAGTTTTTGCCATTTGGCTACCAGTTGAAGGAAATCATTGACCTATAAACGTTGCTGCGATCCAACAAAAAGATGTCTGATACGTTATTGGTATTGAATTATCATATTAACTCTCATATCTTCTTTTTTTTTCATTTGCTTCTATGCAAAAGTTAGAAGTTGTACTGCAATAGTACTTGTGTGCAGGGAATCGCAAAATCAAATGTAATTTTGAGCAGCATACAAATGTATTTGTTATAATAGGTTGATTACAGTGATTATACAACAGAACAGATCTAAATATTTTCAATAGTAATACAGTGGAACCCGGTTATGTCGATGTCCTAGGGGGTTGCCAAAAAGCATCGAGATAACCGATGATCGAGATAAACGAAAATCAATATGGCGGCAATATATTAACATGCTTGAAATTTCTTTATGTACATGATGTGCGTTATTAAATGAGAATGTGCATGCACGTGTTTTTGGAGGGGTTTTTACACAACAGCGTTGCCGCGATTTGTTTGATGAAGACATGCTATAAAAATACATACAGTACATGTTTGTTAACAGTCAGGAATCCACCTGCCACGCCCCCTTCGGCATGTCAGGTGCTTTCTCAGCCGCTTTCTCTGAAGCTCCCGGCTTCAATCGCGCACATATGGTGCTCGTTTATCATCATCACCAGCTCTTATTTAACCTTCCATTATTGTTGGTATATGTTGGTTCACGGCGGTCATTGTTATCGCTCATGCGTATCCTGGTACGTGCCTTCCCACAGGCACTCTCATCCCACGTTCTCCCATGTGCTGTTCAGCGCTGCGCTTCTACTTTCGCCTCCCGTTCATCGCATAACATTTAACAACAAAAGGCATATGTGCACTAACTAACAGCAGAGATTCACCAGTATACAATACAACACCTGTAGCATCTGTAAGGCTTGATTTTTCCGCCACTTTCGCGAGTTCTTCTTCGGCTGTACAGTGCTGATCGAGATAACCGACGTTAAATGGCTAATTTTCCCCCCTTGTGCTCGAGATATCAGGGTTCGGCGACATAAAAAAGTCGACATAACTGATAAAAAATGCTTAGACAAAGCGAGAATTTGGCAGTTCTCTTCAAAAACGTCGACTTAATAGGGTTGTCAAGTTAACCGAGGTCCAGATAAGTGGGTTCCACTGTACTAGATATGACTGATTTAATTTAATGCACTTTTGTTGTTTGTATAGCAGTTTATACACAGGAACTTAAATAGTTGATACCTCACATAGTTTAAGCCTAAAAAACAGATCGATACGTGCTGTTGTTTAAAAATAAAAGTTCATCATCTTCGATATATTAAAGCTTTGCTTCTGGATACACCAATCAGGCATATTATAACATTCTAACATTAGGACTGGTAAAGTGAATAACACTGATTATCTCTTCATCATAGCACCTGTTGGTGGGTGGAATATATTAGGCAGCAAGTGGACATTTTGTCCTCAAAGTTGATGTGTTAGAAGCAGTAGGATTTATTTGAGCAAATTTAACACGGGCCTAATTGTGATGGCTAGATGACGGGTCAAAACTGCAGCTCTTGTGGGGTGATCCAACAGACGAGCTTCAGTAGCTCAAATTCATGATAATGTTTTTGGCTGCAAAAGGGAACCAACCCACTATTAGGCAGGTGGTCATAAAGTTAGGCCTGGTTGTGCATGTTTATTTTTCAAATGAATTCCTATTTTTAGTTACTTATAGTAGGTAAACAACAGTTCCTGGAGCTCTTTTTTGTCTTTTAATGAGACAAAATTACAGCTTGACATTATACCAAAAAAAGACTTCACAGATGTTGTGTAAAATTACACATTTAAAAAAATAACAATGTCCTGTTCATTACTAATTTTCTTATTTTTTTATTAGAATACTGTATACAACAATTAAAAACTATTAGAAATTGAATCTAGCTGTGAATTCTAAAAAGAACACATATGTCTGTTTCTAATTGAGAGACAAATTGATTGATAGCAACTACAAAGTCACACCCTATATTATTATCCTTTTTTAACCATCACTTCTCATTTTCTATCATTCTATTTATGGAAAAGACATTAACTCATTCACTTAGCTACAAGGGATTAAAAGTCATACTGTATCTTTATAGTCAGTTTTGTATCAATTATGAATGGCAATGAAACCCATCTCACACGAGTTTTACACGGAAAATCATGTATTTTAGAAAATTGATTTACAGCACGTATTGCACATTAATATTCATTAACTTATAGATAGACTTTTCAAATTGTTTGCACATTTTCTTTTATATTATTTTGTTATAAATTTAGGCTGTAAAAAAAAATGTCATGCTTCAGTTGCTATTTTCAACCAGGTGGTTTAGTTTATAATTCCTAACTTTGCAGAAATTTCCCTACTTTGTCTTTTTTGGGAATACTTAGGAAGGTTAAAATAAAGTCATGCAGCTGCATTCTGGATCAGTTGCAACAAACTGTCAAAACCTCACATAGGCAGACCTGCCAGAGGCGAATTGTCATCTTGAGATGACAAGGGACAGAACAAGCACCTCAGTGGCTCGTGCGGATAGAAATTTGTTAGAGGAATGTTATTCTATTTATGTCTAATACAGGATTTAAGTTGATAAACAGTCATGAATCTTCTTTATCTTGTTTTTTTGTTGATTGATGATTTTTAACTGGTGAAATGGACTGCAGACAGGCCAGTTCAGCATCTGGACTCTTCTACTACAAAGCAATGCTGTATTAGCATTTTTAAAATATGCAAGTCCTTTCCTAAAAAAAAAAAAACGGCATCTCGTCGGCTGGGTCCCAAACTTTCCCGCTCTGCTGTTAGGCGGCGATCATGTTGGTCATCGGATTTCCAAACGAATTGAAACGGTATTCATTATCCCCATGCTGACTGAAATTAATCCGAATGTCTACAGATATTACTACTTCCTGGGAAAACATCCTGCACCACCATTTATTTCCCTGGGCTTTCTCTCCCTTTTTTTTCCCACGTTCCCACAATTCAGTCTACCGCCGAAAACCTGATTGGACAAACAGTCTGTACCTCATACAGGGAGAAAATCCATTGGCAATTTTTTGATACCCAATCAAGGGTTTGAAAATTAAATGCACACAATGAATATGTGTGTATATATATATATATATATATATATATATATATATATATATATACTATATCTTCATATAGATATATTTGCATGATATTTGCATGATATAACTTTGCATGATATTTGCATGATATAACTTGTGGATGGCACAGTGATCTGTACTCACCCACAGTAAATTCTGGAGGTGTTTCTAAATCCATGCAGTGTGACTCTTGCCTGTTTTAAATGCAGTGTTGCCTGGGGGCCCACAGATCATGGGAATCTGAAATTGATTTTCACATTAAAGATATTCAATGTCGGAACATTTTTAGGGAACATTATTCTGAAATTTGTAGATTTGTAGATTGCATTCTGGGTTTTTTTAAGGTTAGTGAAACTCTTTCCATTTTCTGAGAGACTCTGCGCTCTGAGATAATCTTTTTATAACCAATCATGTTACTAATATATTGCTAATAAACCTAATTAGTTGCACAATGTTCCTCCAGCTGTTTAGCAACATTTATTTTTACCAGCCTTTTAATTGCCTCCATCTCTTTTTAGAGACGTGTTGTGGCGATCAATTTTAAAATGACTGTATTTTTCCTTAAAATTGTACATTTGATATGTTCTATTGTGATATAAAATATAGGTTTATTATTAGGTTTATAGGTTTATTATTAGCAAATAAAATCATTATATATGTTTAACATTTTTCCCCATCTTTTTTGGAATTGGAGTTGTAGACCACTTGCTGTAGTAGTGTTTAAAGTAAGTGTTCATTAAAAATTAAATATTCAGAAAGTAAACACATTCAGATTGCTTTCCTATGAGACCAATAAAGCAATAGTTGCCATTTCCACAGTAGAAATTGTGCTCCGCAAAAATTCAAGATATTGCTCCCAAATTCATAAAGTGTAACCTTTAGGAAATGTTAGATATATTTGCATTTGTTTTAGTTTTGTCTCACTGAGGCATCTTTATATGTCTAGATTGTAATTTAAATATGATGCCTGGTTGTGTTTTAGTTTCATTAGTAGAGATACAACTAATGTAATGCTGTCAAATTCTGAAAGTAAAGTGTAGTGAAATAAAATGTATTATATAGTATCCAAGAATGAAAGTGTATAAACCGGTTCACTGCCTTGTTGGTGATTTGGAGAAGAATCCTTGGCAGTGTGGACCAGTGTGTTAACCCTATCTCACTCTGCAGTCAGAAAACAGAGGCGTTGAATCTAGCCTTCAATGGACAGCACTTTACTGCGCTATGACTTTATAGTTTGAGGCCCATTGATTGGGCTTGCTTAAATATTGCATTAATGAGATTGTGTTTCCCTGTTAATTTGAGTGCAGACTTGTGCCTCTCACAAACTAATGATGAGTAGGAAAAAACAACAATATTAACAATATTGCACAACTGATCTCCAGACAGAAATATGTGTGTTTTGCATAAGTTATTGCATCATTACACTCGTTAATGCTTGCATATGCCTGGAGTCAGCACAACTGGTTTTGCAGGCAAAAGGGGATTTAGCCTGTAGAGAAGATTTGACTGCTAAAATCTGAAGAGGATGGAAAACTTTTCACTGCTCATCATTATCACTAATAATAATAATAATAATTTATTTGGATGAAACATTTTTGTGCAAGGCACCCAGATAGGTAGTTCTTGCCACTTGCCACAGTTATGAGAACACTGACAATAGGTGAATCATAACAGTTTAAAATGTGAGACAAAGTCTTAAATGTTGATGTTTACTTGAATCATTAAAATGCACTTAAGGTGCATCTGCATACCAAATTTTAACTTGAGTTGACTTGCAGCTTCTCAGACATTGATAGTTGAACTTAACTTTGTTCACTATACATATCAATGTCTCATACTTTGCACATGCACTCAATGCCCCAGTCTTATGAGTCCTCTGGTCAAGGCCTACTCCACCCGAGGTGTGGCGGCCTCTACGGCCTGGTCCGCAGCAGTCCCGCTCCAGGACATTTGCGATGCTGCGGGTTGGTCCACCCCTTTGACCTTTGGGTTTTATAAACTCGACCTCGGAGCCACTCCAGGCTCTTCTATCCTGCGTGCAGTTGCTGAGGCCCTCACACATTAGGCAGGGTCTGGTCAGTGTGGCATTATTGGACATCTCGTTCCCAAAGCGTGGGAATGGGGAACTTCTCTAGGTTACGTATGTAACCCTAGTTCCCCGTGCCACACTCCCTGCATCCCTGCGGCACTTACCTTCTCTCTGTGCAGAAGCCAGTGTCGCTACCACCGCGCAGCCATTTTGTAGCTCCTGGTCGTCGTGACATCGCCCACTGATGACATCACGACTGGCCTATTGGCCAGATTTTATACGTGGGACAACGCAGGGACGTTTCTAAAGCGCTGCGACGCGGGGAACTAGGGTTACATGCGTAACCTACAGACAATTCTTACCCAAAACCTGCATTTCAAGTTGTATTCAAATACATTCAAATAATCATGAGTTAAATTTGTTTAGTGCATTAAGCTATGTCTGACAAGATTTAAATCAGCAACCTTTTTCCAATTCTCAGTGATTTTTTTCATTTTATGATGTGGAAGAAGGTGAGACTGGCACAGAAGGAAGCAGGAGTAGCAGAATAAGAAGAAGGAATCCTAATAAAAATGACAGAGACTGATAAAAATTGGTTCATGCTTGTTTTTGTTTTTTGTTTTTTTTTACTCTGCTTACATTATCCTGAGATTAACTCGGATTAAAACCACTAGCTTAATCCAGAATAGAAAGAGCAAGAGTTTTTGATGACCGCTGAATCTTACAACTCTGTCCTGCCTAGTTATTTAATCTACTTATAATATATAGATTACAGCACAATATGGCAAAGGTACCTAATAACAGTCCTATATTTTTCTCTTTACTTAGATCAGAAATAAATGAAAATCTTTATGAGCAAGAATATATTGAATATATGGAATTATTAGAATTTTACTTTAAAAACATATTGTTTCTTATTTTAAATGTACACCCCTAAGTATCACTTTTACATAGCAGTTAATAAATTGTATTTCACAGACATATTTATAAAATATTATTTGCATGTACAGTGTGAGGCATGCTTTATTAGTATACATTTATGGATAAAATGTAACTTAAAATGTAAAGTTCTTAAATTTGTAAGAGAAAGATAAATAACCCTGTTGAACTTCTATCTGGTAAATAAAACATACAGCAAGAAGTTTTTAATTAAGTTTACCAGGGCTGGGATTACATTTTAAAATATCAGTCAAATATATGGCAGTAATATTTTATTTACTATTTTACTACTTGTATACACTATAAGATAAAAAAAAGTAATAAATATTATATAAATATTATATATATATATATATATATATATATATATATATATATATATATATATATATATATATATATATATATATATAAACACTTACCATGATGCCTCACCTCCATGTACGAGAACAAATGTTATGGTCTTATTATGCCTTTTCACAGAAGCTATCCACTCTATGGTGTTTAATGGGTTGTAATTAAGTTCTGACATTTGAATGGGATAGAAATTAGATGTGAGTTGAAAGCTGTTGAAAGCTATTATGTTGGTCGTAGTGATAAAACAATGTCCAGGAGGATGCTGGTGTTAATTGTGCTGGGTGACCACACTGCAGTTTGTCTTATGTGCAAAACAAGCCTCTGCAATATCAACATGATCAGCTTTGTGTATAATGGCACTGGTGCATTAGAGATGTGAACACACACTGAATTAAAAGCATTCCCAAAACTCCCCACCCTGATCCCCTGCTTTTTTTTGGGGTTTTTGTTGTTGTGACTGTCCTGTGCAGAAAAATTGGTATTTAATCTGCATAATCTGATTGCTTTGTGACTTTGTGAGTAGCCATTACCAAAATTTAAGACATTGGTAGCTTTAGTAGTTACACCATCTTCTGTTTCTTCACACTCAAATTGCATTGGATAAAAGAACGAGGAATATATTAATGACATATTTTAAATGCATTTAAATGGAAGTTAAATGGTTATTTGAATGCCTGGTGCATTATTGTACAATATAATATTATATAATCTTTTAATGCTATATATTAAAATTGATCCGAAAAAAATTCAAAGTGCTACTATGTGTATGTGCATGTGAATGTCCATGCTAGGTGTTTGTTAAGTTAATGTCAAACCATGGTGACTCTGTGGATTTGAAATTCATTTAGTTTTTGTGGCAAGATATATAATTTAATATATATATAATTTCTTTCTTTTTTTTTTTTAATTAAAGATTTAGCCTTTCTTTCACGCACCTAAACACTAACCCATACTGCTGATGACTAATATGGGCATCCAACATGGGGCATAAACCTTTTAATTTAAGATTAAGAGTATCATGCTCTATCAACTGAGCTATCCAGGTATCTTATGTACATCTGAAGGATTAAACGTGCCGTCCACTAGATGACACATCAGAGCCAAAACCTCTCAGACCATCTGGCTCCCAAGCAATGTGTATCAAATTAATGCACAGCAACATTAAACATACTAACAAGCTCTGTTTGTCTTTAAAACTTTCATCCTTTTCAGTAATTGCTTCTCAAATCTCAATCTTTACTAATCTATGAAATTCACCAAAAAAGTCAAAACAGACCAGGAGGTATATATTTATGTATTTAAAATGAAAACACTAGCCAAAATAAGAAAAACTTTAGTATTAGTACCATTAACTGTCTAAAAAAGTACATAAGTGTATATATAGTAGGACATGAGATCCTATTCAGACTGACTTAAAGCTTCTATCAATAAATGGCAGTTACAATCTAAACAAACTCTGTGGTCATATAGGTATTCCATGAAGAGGTAGTCATTTGAATACTTCCAGAGACTCATCTTTTAAGACAATTAGGGATGTTTATTCCACCTGTTTACCAGAATGGAGAAAAGCTTTGATACCATTTGTCAAGCAGTGCATGATGAGAGGGTGCTTTACATGTGTTTTGTTCTGTTTACAGTTTTGTAGGCGAGAGTCTCGGTTTTAAATCAGTGGGCAGCTACAGGAAGAGCACAGCAATGAGGGGCTGTGGTAGAATTAAGAAGACTGTCATAAAGTCATTCAGCTGCATTCTGTTATGTTCAGGATCAGTTGTCTTTTTATGCTATAGAACTGCCATTTACCTTTAGTGTAACTAAGATACCAAACATGTTCAAATGAAAGGTCCATGAAAACATATGTTGCCAAGGTTGGACTGGAAGAATGAGAGTGGCCTGCACTGGATCCTGACCTCAACACAACTGAACACCTGTGGGATTAACAGAAATGCAGGCCTTTTTGTCAAAAATCAATGCTTGACTTCACATATAGCTCTTGTGGCTGAATGGGCAAACCTCCACAGCATGCCATATTTGGGACTTGAGGATATTGTGTGAAAAAAAAAAAAAAAAAAAAAGCAAACAAACAAAAACACCGTATTCTAAAAAGCACATATAGGTGTAATGGCCAGGTGTGCCAAAATTTTGGCTGTATAGTGCATATAGTAAATAGAACTTTCCTTAATTTTGACTTAAGACTAACAGTGCTTCAGTTTTTCCCGTGTTTTTTTTTTTTTTCCTTTCATCTTCTCTTGTTGCTCCTCGCTGCAATTGCCTATTGTTGCTCTTATTGCACATCTGTTGCATGAGTTCCTCTCATTTTACCACATGAATCATTGTGCTCTCTGTGTGTCGTGTCACACTTTATAATCTCCCATTGTTCTTTTTTATTTCCGTTCTGTTGCAGCTACCAATCCTTGCCTTTGTGGTGTGCTTAATAGGAATTAACACAAAAAGTGAATCTATGTAAAACAGCTAGTCGTGTTCTCTTGTCCGGTTCCTACAGTATGTTGGTAGCAGTTACCTGCTGTTTTTGAATGCATTATTCTATTGTGTGTCTTTTCAGCCTAAGAATCCAAATACAATTCAATAGAGATTGTTGTTTGCTGTTTATGAGCATTTCTTCATCATTTGCACAGTAATTCTGTTTGGGTTTTTCTCTGATTCAGAAAGTGGACTACAACTTCCAAAACTAAAGTTTTGTGGGACTAGAAATATAAATATCACAATGCCAGCATCAGTTTGGGAATTTGCATCTCTGCATCACTAAAGTTCTGTTTGAGATACTTGGTCTGTGACTTCAATATAAAACTGTCTGTTAGTCTTTTGTGGACAAATGTGTTTCATATGATCTGTAGTGATACAGTTTCAAGTACATCAGCTATTATCACTATTGGTAAAGTGAATATCTCTTAAGATATCAAAAGTAATTCGAGAGATGTGTTCTTGGGAAAATGGTTTTCATCTCAAGTACAAACCAATTTTATCAGACCTGGTTCTCTATAGAAAATAATCTCCATTAATCTCTTAGGCTTAAACAGCGATGTAGTTGAATAATGTCTGGAAATTCTCTTTTTCTGGACCAGGTTAAAAAAAAAATACAAAAAGGTAGACCACATAGGTTTATATTTTTATCTTAGATGTAGCTTCAGTTACCTTAAAATATTTTATTTACTGTGAGGTTATTTATATTCTCGTGTTGCTAACAGTTACGCCATGTAAACATAGCCAGGTCCAATGTTGTTTAAATAGAGAATTAAGACTAAAAAAGTAAAAAATTAGAAATAAACAAAGCACAATATGAAAAACTGTATACTACATTTTAATATTTCTAACTACTAAAGTTTAGAAAATGAGAATTAGATTTTTCACTATCAAAGAAGTTATTAAAAATCCAAGCATGTAGACACAATAAATGAATAACAGGTGCTATTCAGCAAGTTGTAGAATTAGTTTTTTTTTTACTTTCTAATTTTTAAGTCTTTGACCCGGCACTCCATAGCTTTATAGTTTAAATTCAGCATATTTAGTTTGAATAAACCTTATTCTAAAGGAACTGTTCATATTTCAGTAAAGCAATGGAGGCGTTTGCATGTTGCCTTTTCAGCTAATAGAAAAAAAAATGCCTTGTCTATCCCTATTAATGTCTTTGACACAAATGCCATCTGCGTATGTAGAGAATTAAACAGCAGGGCAAGTGTGAAATTTTTGCGCATTCAAGCCCACGTCTCCTCATGAAGCAATTAAATGACTGACAAACAAACTCCCACCAAGCAGTTTTACTGTGCGTGTCTTCAAAACAGTATGAGTCCATTTATTTTTGTCTCACCTATACTGAAATCTCACAGTGCATATGCTATAATTATTACTAGTACTGGTTTACTATAAGATAAAAAACTGTTTTCATAACGATTAATTAACAAATTCTTTCATGACGATGAATTAAGACTTTCGCTAATCGTTCTCACATCAGGAAATAATGTGGCGTATATATTAACACCTAGCTGAGTCATATATGAATAGTCATGACTAATTAAAATAATTACGCATTAACATCAAGTTTATTCATTAGAATAATGAATATCATACAATATTAAGACCATTTATATTATGAAGAATCAGTGTGAAAACAATTTAGGCTAAACCACATTATAGACTATAATAACTTTTAACCAGCTATTTGTAGACTTTCTAGCACAAGTAATTGTAAACTAAAATAACACAGATACATATAAAATAGAAATAATGTTTAAAATATTTTAAACCACCATGAAAAATTGTATTAGTATTTTTCACTGTTCATACTATGTTCATGCAATGTTCTTTCAGATAGAAATATTTGAATTGCATGGTATTTGTATTTTGACCTTTTGTAAATCTAAATCATAATTAAATGGATCGTCCATATTTAGTAATATAATGAGTAAACAGGGATGAAATGTGTATACCGTATTTTTCGGACCATAAGCCGCTACTTTTTTCCCACGTTTTGAACCCCGCGGCTTAAACAACGAAGCAGCTTATTTATGAATTTTTCCTGGGTTTTTCCCGGTTTCACAAACTTCAAGCTAAAAAACTGAACCCCATAACATTAGACCATTGAAATTTCCGAACGGAAACGAAAAAACGCACCTCACCTGTGTTCTGAGCTGCACGGCATCGGGAGAAAAAACTTTTTTTTAAACGCACGGCGATGCCAAAAGATAAACTCCCGAGAGAAATAGTTGTGAAAGGAAGTAGGAAGACAGTGAACAATAACTTTCTTGGTAGGCTGCTGTTTAGATACAAGCCATTGTAACGCGTTGAGTCTGGGTCAAGGGATAGCTCACTAACTCCAGTTGCAACATAAATCAACACACAGACAGGTTTCCAAAACTCGTGCTTTTTTATTTTTCTTGGCAGCAGGGTTACAGGTTAGTCAAAGAAACTTAGAAATGAGCATCAGAAAATAATAAGGACATGTTCCTCGGTCTTGCACACATGCAGTAATAGTGGAAAAATGTGGCGGCAGGCTATTCCCAAAATGCCACTCTGCTCTTAAAGGAGCCACAACATATTTCACCCGTTACACCGTGTAACAGACACTGTCGTTAAAGCCTGTGTAAAGTTCATTAGTTTAAATGTAGACACTTGCGGCTTATAGACAGGTGCGGCTTATTTATGTTTAAAATAAAAATCTTTGTCAAATTCAGTGGGTGCGGCTTATATAGTCCGGAAATTACGGTATATATATTTCCCCGTCTCTCACAGATAGCACGACAGACCAAAAAGTTTTATGTTGAAATATATGTTTTATGTTGAAATATATTAATACAAATATAATTATTAATTATAAAATAAAGTAAAATGTTAATACAGTACTGTATACACAAAATATGCTTTTTGGGGTGGGGTCTGTTTATCGCGGTTTTATCGATTTATCACGCGCAGTTTTGGAACGTAACCACCACAATAAATGGGGATTACTGTACATGCTGTGCAAAGGTTTTGAGTAGGTGTAAAAAAGAGTGCTTTCAAAAAAGAAAAGTTTTAATAACAAAAAAGAAAGTAAATGAACAGATCCACTCTTTGACCTAAAATTATTATGCTTGTCCAAAGTCAGGGAATTTGTAAGATCAGAGTCAGGTGTATAATTAACCAACTATACAAAACAGGTGCTAATAACCAGTTTCATATGTTCAAGAAATTTTGAAGAAGCACAAAGAAATGGGCAATGTTGAGGACTGTAGACTTAGTGGTCAACCAAGGAATCTTTATACAGTAGTTAAAAGACAACATCAGAAGATCTCCAGCAGTGCTGTAAGCAAAGAAATTGGTCAAAACCAGTGGGACCCAGGTATACCCATCTTCTGTCCTGAGAAGTCTGGACAGAATTGCTCTTTGTAGAAGAAGCTCTTGACCGATGAGTCAAAAATTTTAATATTTGGTTGTAGGAGGAAGCAAGTTGTTTGCTGACAGTAATGAGTGTCTGCATGCAAGAGTGAAGCATAGTGGAAGTTCCTTGCAAGTTTGGGGCTACATTTCTGCAAATGGATTTGAGATTAGGTCAGGATTAATGGCGTCCTCAATGGTGAGTAATATAGATAGATCATTATTCATCATGCAGTACCATCAGGAAAGCATCTGTTAAGTCCTAAGTTTATTCTATAGCAAGACAACAGGATTTACTTTCCATTTTGTACAATAATGAAAATAAACTACTGAAACTTTTGTTTTTGAATGCATCACAAATATAGCTTTTGCACAGTATTATATACAGTACCTCACAAAAGTGAGTACACCCCAACCTTTTTATTATATTTTCTCAAGCAACCATACTATAGAAATGAACGTCTTCAGGTTACGTATGTAAGTTTGGTTCCCTAAAAGGGAACGAAATGCTGCGTCAACAATGCTTTGGGAATGACAGTCCAATACCGCCAGACTGACCATTCCCTGCCTAGTGTGTGAGAGCACAGCTAGGTTGAAGGACAGAGGGGCCAGAAGTGGCACTGAGGTCAAGGTTTAAAAAAAGGGGGTAGACCGGGGTAGCGGGGTAGACCAGCCCACAGTGTTGCAGATGTCATGGAGGGAACTTCAGAGGACAAAGCCGTAGAGGCTGCCACACTCCAGGTTGAGTGCGCTCTGACCCCAAAAGGAGCGGGGCAACCAGAGAACTCGTAGTAGGATGCGATTGCATCCACAATTGATCTGCTTAGTGTCTGCTTGTTCGCAGGGCGCATCTGCTCAGAGGGCCATAGCAGACAAACAGTTGTTCAGACTTCCTCCACAAACTCATTTTGTGGACAAATATGTCCAGTGCTTTTACCAGACATAGCAGGTTTAGTACATTAGAGAGGTACCCTATTCTAGGGTACAGGAAGGCACTGGCCATGCCTGGAGTGAATTCCAGAAATGAGGGGGCCACAGAGAGGGGAATACAGTCTTGACTGTGAGGAACCTCCAGGATGCCTCTGAAGGGGGGCTCAGATAGAGCCTTCAACAGCCATGGTACTCTATGTCACACCGGAGGCCTCAGTCTCCAGGTGCCGCGAAGAAAATGGATTTAGTGAACCCTTTGGCAAACTGTTCTTGAAGGAATTCCAGCACTGAACCAAACGGGCCGTTAACTGGATCCAATTGGTGCTGATCGCACCATACACTGAACAGGCGCCATCTCGCGACATACAACCTCCTTGTAGAGAATGCTCTGGATTGGAGAATGGTCTCTACCACCTCAGTGGAGAGACCGGAAAGAGACCGGTGAGAGTTGTGAACTCTCTCCAGAACTCCTGGGAACAGCATGACGGCCAAGCCTGTGCCATGGCATTCAGCCCTGAACCACTGAACGTGGCAGGGTTAACGGACAAGCTCCCTGGGGGCACCGTATCCATGCATCTTAACATAATGGACTACATACAAGACATTACAGTAGGCTAGCCCAGCATTTATTTATTTGTTTATTTATTTATTTGATTGTTTGTGTACTTGTTTATTTATTTTATTAATTTATTAATCCATCCTTTTGTTTGTTTGTCGATGGAATCTCTTCAGTAACAATTTATTTGACATTACACAAATATGTGCAATAATATTGTCAGGGATTTTGCCAGGGAACTTTTACTCAAAAAACAAGCTGACATTGGTGAAGCTGACATTGATTATAGATCAATTATTTACACTACATTATCAATATGTCATTTATTTTCAAATATAGCCATTATTATACTGGGCAGATTATTTGTTTTATCTCTGTAACAAATCCAAGCATTACAGACCTCGTTACTTTGCTTCACTGGACTCGGACACTTTGAGAAACCCTCATCTAGACAAAATGAAATAATAGCATGTATAATGTTCATTAAAGGAAATTAACCCTATCTGTGCACCTGCTGTCTTTGTGACATATGTTATAAGTGGAGCTGCAATGGTCTGAATGTTACCCAAACCTTAGTGATACAAGAGACTCAGGGACTTAGACTCTGTGTATGTATGTCATGTAGCTACTGTATGTCTTTCTCATTTCATCTGAGCATTGCCCACACAGCCTTGCTGCCCAGCCACAGAAAGGTCATTTGTCATATTCATCTGTCACCTGTAATGTGAGAAATGGGTGTCACAGCATTCTACCTGCCTAACATTGGCCTGCTGACAAGAAGGACAACAGCAAAACTGGAAAAAAAACTCAGAAGAAGGACAAACACAAAGGTTGTGCTTACTCCACCGATACAGCATCTGTCTAACCTTACTTTAAACAGATGTCTAGGCATGCAGCATGCTCATATAGCATTAACAACTGACAACTACAACCTTAGATTCATTTTGATTGTAGTTATTTACAGACATATGACTATAGCTTGTTGTTGTTTTGGATCAATTCTAAAGCATATGTTTGATTAGGTGTCCTATATTTTGATCTGTGATCTGTCCTTTCCAGAAATGGGAAGTAACGAAGTACAAATACTTAATTAATGTACTTAAATAGATTCCTCTGGTATTGGTACTTTACTTCACTATTTATTTTTGGCTAATGTTCAGCCTGGATACATTTATAAGGTAACAAATTAGTTTAATTCTTTTTGTATTTATATATTATGTATTATGTATTAACACAAATTTTATTAACGTGCGATTAATTCAGCGTGCATTTCTGTTGACCATTTGTTTATTAAAAATATAAATAAATATAAAAGAGGCAAAATTGAAACCTTCAATGCAACACACATTTATTAACACTTTTACTACTTTTATTTGTAAGCACTGATGAAAAAAAACAACAAACCGCTGAGCTTTTGTAAAATGAAGAAAACAGACAGTGGGCACTCTCTGCAGTCTCGGTCATCTCTCTTCACAGACGCATAAATATAACAACATGAATCTCAGTGAATACTTGCCTTACAGATATAAATATAATAAATATATGAATAAAAAGCTCGAAATGTAATTGAAATCAAATATTCTCTCATTATGTAATCCGTATGAAAGTTAGCAGAGTTGCAGTTTTTTTGGTATCACTTCATTAACCGTCCATGTGGATTTAAATTGAAACACCATATATACATTAAAACGTTTACAATAATATTTTGTCTTCATGCTATATGTTGAGTATGGTTTCACTAATAATAAACATACTGTTGCATTAAACATCAATAATTGTCCATGCCCAAGTTGATTAGAGTATTAAAAAAGACAGATAAAAATGTGTGATTAAGTTCAAGTCAAGTCAAGTCAAGTGGCTTTTATTGTCATTTTCACTATACACAGTGGTACACAGTACACAGTAAAAACGAAACAACGTTCCTCCGAAACCCTGGTGCTACACTAAACAACAAACAACATAAAGTGCATCGAGTGCAGCCTGGTGCAAACAGTGCAAACAAAAGAACAGTACAGACAGACAGAGTGCAGACAGACAACACAAGACAAGACAAAAGACAAAAACCAAGTATAGCGCCGACTAGTAAACCTACTGTATACTTAAATATACAGTACTGTGTGAGGAGAAATGTAAAAACTATACCCAGGAGAAAGTACAAACAGAACAGAGCAATGTAGTGCAAAAAAACAGCAGCAAGGAGGTGCAAAGACAGCATGTAAACATTATACTGTAGTATAAAAGGTGCAAAAACAGCATGTAAACATTATACTGAATACAAGGTGCGAGTATAAATAATAATAAATATATAAATGGTGGTGGAGTGGATCGAGATGAGTGATGATTGTGTTTAGTCCAGGTTGTACAGTTCAGTAACAGTAACACACAGTGAGTGTGTGTGTGTGTGTGTGTGTGTGTGTAAGTGAGTGTGTGTGAGTTCTGTTCAGTTCTTTGTGTTGAGAAGCCTGATGGCTTGTGGAAGAAACTGTTACACAGTCTTGTTGTGACGGCCCGAATGCTTCGGAACCGTTTTCCTGATGGTAGGAGGGTGAAGTATGTGTGTGAGGGGTGTGTGTGATCGTCCACAATGCTGTGTGCTTTGCGGATGCAGCGTGTGGTGTAAATGTCCATGATAGAGGGGAGAGAGACTCCGATGATCTTCTCAGCTGTTCTCACTATCCTCTGTAGGGTCTTGCGATCCGAGACGATGCAATTCCCAAACCAGGCAGTGATGCAGCTGCTCAGGATGCTCTCAATGGCCCCTCTGTAGAACATGGACAGGATGGGGGGAGGGAGATGGGCTTTCCTCAGCCTTCTCAGGAAGTAGAGACGCTGCTGGGCTTTCTTGGTGATGGAGCTGGTGTTAAGTGATCAGGTGAGGTTGTCCGCCAGATGAACACCAAGGAATTTGATGCTCTTGACGATCCCCACAGAGGATCCATCGATAATCAGTGGAGATTGGTCGCTCTGTGCTCGCCTGAAGTCCACAACCATCTCTTTCGTTTTGTCCACGTTCAGAGAAGGTTGTTTGCTCCACACCAGGCAGTTAGCCGTTGCACCTCTTCTCTATATGCTGACTCATCGTTCCTGCTGATTAGACCCACCACGGTCGTGTCATCAGCAAACTTGATGATATGATTCGAGCTGTGCGTTGGTGCACAGTCGTGAGTCAGCAGAGTGAACAGCAGTGGACTGAGCACACAGCCCTAAGGGGCTCCAGTGCTCAGTGTGGTGGTGCTGGAGATGCTGTTCCCGATCCGGACTGCCTGAGGTCTCCCAGTCAGGAAATCCAGGATCCAGTTGCAGAGAGAGGTGTTCAGGCCCAGAAGGTTCAGCTTCTCGATCAGGTGCTGAGGAATGATTGTGTTGAATGCTGAGCTGAAATCAACGAACAGCATTCGTACATACGAGTCCTTGTTATCCAGGTGGGTGAGGGCCAGGTTGTGGAGATGGCATCGTCCGTGGAACGGTTTGGACGATACGCAAACTGCATGGAGTCCTGCATGGAGTCTCATGACGAGCCTCTCGAAGCACTTCATCATGATGGGAGTGAGCGTGACGGGACGATAGTCATTGAGGCAGGAGACAGTCGATTTCTTTGGCACAGGAACGATGGTCGTTGTCTTGAGGCACGTGGGAACAACGTTACTGCTCAGGGAGATGTTGAAGATGTCAGTGAAGACATCTGCTAGTTGTTCTGCACATTCCCTGAGCACTCTGCCAGGAATGTTGTCAGGTCCAGCAGACTTCCGTGAGTTAACTCTGCATAGAGTTTTCCTCACTTCAGCTGTGGTTAGACAGAGCACCTGGTCAGTGGGAGGAGGGATGGTCTTCCTCGCCACCACATTGTTCTGTACCTCAAACCGGGCGTAGAAGTTGTTCAGCGCATCTGGGAGGGAGGCGTCACAGTCACAAGCAGGTGATGTGGTCTTGTAATTCGTGATCGCCTGGATGCCCTGCCACATGCGCCGGGTGTCTCCACTGTCCTGGAAGTGGTCGTGGATTTTCTTCGCGTGCGCGCGCTTTGCCTCTCTGATAGCACGAGACAGTTTGGCCCTTGCTGTTTTTAAGGCCGCCTTGTCCCCTGTTTTGAAGGAAGAGTCTCTTTGTTTCAACAGCGCACGCACATTTGCAGTCATCCACAGCTTCTGGTTGGAGCGTGTAGTGATGGTCTTGGAGATGGTCACATCGTCAACGCAGTTGCTGATGTAGCAGGTCACTGATGACGTGTACTCCTCCAAGTTGATGGAATCGCCGTTGGTTGCAGCCTCTCTAAACATGTCCCAGTCAGTGCACTCAAAACAGTCCTGAAGAGCAGAAGTGGCTCCTTCAGGCCAGGTTTTCACCTGTTTCAGAACTGGTTTAGAGCGTCTGATGAGTGGTCTGTATGCTGGAATAAGCATAACAGAGCAGTGGTCTGAGTATCCGAGATGGGGCGGGCTCCGCACGATACGCCGCCGGGATGTTTGTGTAAACAAGATCCAGCGTGTTCGCTCCTCTCGTTGCAAAGTCCACATGCTGATGGAGTTTAGGAAGCACAGTCTTGAGATTCGCATGGTTAAAATCTCCGGCGATAATAAACAATCCGTCGGGGTGAGCATTCTGCAGGTCGCTAATAGCGCCGTAGAGTTCACACAGTGCCTCCTTAGCATTAGCACTGGGTGGAATGTACACTCCTACAATGTAAACAGTGGTGAATTCCCGTGGTAAATAAAAAGGTCTGCATCTAACAGTCACAAACTCCACTAGCGATGAGCAGTAGCATGAAACGAGCACAGAGTTCTTACACCATTCCGTGTTGATATAAACACACACGCCACCACCGCGAGTCTTACCACACAGAGCTGTGTATCTGTCGGCTCGAAACACGGTTAGCCCGTCTAGCTGGATGGCGGCGATTAATCATAAGTTAACTTAAGATAACTCATGACTTAAGATAACTCATGAAAATCATGCGATTAATTACCATTAAATATTTTAATCAATTGATAGCCCTAATATCAATATGACGTGAGGTCCAGTTACTGGCATGGTTTCAAAACAGGTAGTAGTAAAGGCTTCTTTTTACTTAAGTACATGCCAGAGCCAATATTTCTTTACTTTAACTTGAGTAAAAATGTAGTCAGGACTTCAACTTTTACCAGAGATTTTTAAAACATGAGTATCTGTACTTCTACTTACAGTGAGGAAAATAAGTATTTAAACACCCTGCTATTTTGCAAGTTCTTCCCCTTAGAAATCATGGAGGGGTCTCAAATTGTCATAGTAGGTGCATGTCCACTGTGAGAGACATAATCTAAAAAAAAAAATCCAGAAATCACAATATATGTTTTTTAACTATTTATTTGTATGATACAGCTGCAAACAAGTATTTAAACACCTGTCTATCAGCTAGAATTCTGACCCTCAAAGACCTGTTAGTCTGCCTTTAAAATGTCCACCTCCACTACATTTATTATCCTAAATTAGATGCACCTGTTTGAGGTCGTTAGCTGCATAAAGACACCTGTCCACCCCATACAATCAGTAAGAATCTAACTACTAACATGGCCAAGACCAAAGAGCTGTCCAAAGACACTAGAGACACTGTGTCAAAAAAGGTCCACTGTTGGAGCAATCATTAGAAAATGGAAGAAGCTAAACATGACTGTCAATCTCCCTCAGACTGGGGCTCCATGCAAGATCTCACCTCGTGGGGTCTCAATGATCCTAAGCAAGGTGAGAAATCAGCAAAGAACTACATGGGAGGAGCTGGTCAATGGCCTGAAAAGAGCTGGGACTACCGTTTCCAAGGTTACTGTTGGTAATACACTAAGACGTTATGGTTTGAAATCATGCATGGCACGGAAGGTTCCCCTGCTTAAACCAGCACATGTCCAGGCACGTCTTAAGTTTGCCAATGACCATTTAGATGATCCAGAGGAGTCATGGGAGAAAGTCATGTGGTCAGATGAGACCAAAATAGAACTTTTGGGTCATAATTCCACTAAACGTGTTTGGAGGAAGAATGATGAGTACCATCCCAAGAACACCATCCCTACTGTGAAGCATAGGGGTGGTAGCATCATGCTTTGGGGGTGTTTTTCTGCACATGGGACAGGGCGACTGCACTGTATTAAGGAGAGGATGACTGGGGCCATGTATTGCGAGATTTTGGGGAACAACCTTCTTTTCCTCAGTTAGAGCATTGAAGATGGGTCGATAACCAAGGAGTGGCTTTGTAAGAAGCATATCAAGGTTCTGGCGTGGCCTAGCCAGTCTCCAGACCTAAACCCAATAGAGAATCTTTGGAGGAAGCTCAAACTCCGTGTTTCTCAGCGACAGGCCAGAAACCTGACTGACCTAGAGAAGATCTGTGTGGAAGAGTGGGCCAAAATCCCTCCTGCAGTGTGTGCAAACCTGGTGAAAATCTACAGGAAACGTTTGACCTCTGTAATTGCAAACAAAGGCTACTGTACCAAATACAGTGGAACCCGGTTATGTCGATGTCCTAGGGGGTTGCCAAAAATCATCGAGATAACCGATGATCAAGATAAACGGAAATCAATATGGCGGCAATATATTAACGTGCTTAAAATTTCTTTATGTACATGATGTGCGTTAATAAATGAGAATGTGCATGCACGTGTTTTTGGAGGGTTTTTTTGCACAACAGCAATGCCGCGATTTGTTTGATGAAGGCATGCTATAAAAATACATACAGTACATGTTTGTTAACTGTCAGAAATCCACCTGCCACGCCCCCTTCGGCGTGGCAGGTGCTTTCTCGGCCACATTCTCTGAAGCTCCCGGCTTCAATCGCGCACATATGGTGCTCTTTCAGCACTCATCACCAGCTCCTATTTAAACTTCCACACTCTCACTGTCCGTTATTGTTGGTATATGTTGGTTCACGGCAGTCGTTGTTATCACTCATGCGTATCCCGGTACGTGCCTTCCCACTGGCACTCTCTCAACGGCTGCGCTTTTCTTCCCAAAGCGCATCGCGGGTTCCCCCGATCCTGCCGTTGTTAATTCTATGCTTTTGCTGCTCATCCCACGTTACGCGCCGGGCTCCTAGCAAGTGCGGCTTTTGCCTCCCGTTCATCGCATAACATTTAACAACAAAAGGCATATGTGCACTAACTAACAGCAGAGATTCACCAGTATACAATACAACACCTGTAGCATCTGTAAGGCTTGATTTTTCCGCCACTTTCGTGAGTTCTTCTGTGGCTGCACAGCGCCGATCGAGATAACTGACGTTAAATGGCAAATTTTTCCCCCCCTTGTGCTCGAGATATTAGGGTTCGGTGATATAAAAAGTCTAAATAACCCGATTAAAAAATGCTTAGACAAAGCGAGAATTTGGCGGTTCCACTTCAAAAACGTCGACTTAATAGGGTTGTCGAGTTAACCGAGGTCGAGATAAGTGGGTTCCACTGTATTAACATTGACTTTCTCAGGCGTTCAAATACTTATTTGCAGCTGTATCATACAAATAAATAGTTAAAAAAAATCATACATTGTGATTTCTGGATTTTTTTTTTTTTAGATTATGTCTCTCACAGTGGACATGCACCTACGATGACAATTTCAGACCCCTCCATGATTTCTAAGTGGGAGAACTTGCAAAATAGCAGGGTGTTCAAATACTTATTTTCCTCACTGTATATAAAGGATGTGTGTACTTTTGCCACCTCTGGTCCTTTCTGATATTTGTTCAACATATGGCTGCCAGTATTTGACAGAAGACATTGTTTTTCATGCAGCATTTTGTAGTAAATGTTTCCTGGTCTATGGTCACATTAAATGGTTAAATTGGCTTTTAAGAAACTGTTATTTGCTTATTGAGAGTGTTTATTTGTACACAATGCAAACTTTCTTAGAACATTTTTTTTTTTTGCTCCTAGCAAAATAACATTGTGCCAGGGTTTTTGTCATGAGTTCGGCAATTTCATGGGTCTAATGTTATGGGGCACAGTTTTTTGGCCTGAAGTTTATGAAACCCGGAAAACCCCCGAAAAAAATACTTAAATAAAACGCTTCGGTGTTTAAACAGTGGGGTTCAAAGAGTGGTGAAAAAGTAGTAGAAGACAACCAGTCAAAGAGCATGAATGACTGGAACCATGTCCTGTGGTCTGATGAGACTTGTTTGGCTCAGATTGTGTCCAGCATGTGTGGCGATGCCCTGGTGAGGAGTACCAAGAAAATTGTGTCTTGCCCACAGTCAAGCATGGTGGTGGTCTGCATGAGTGCTGCTGATACTGAGGTGCTGCAGTTCATTGAGGGAAACATGTATTTCAACACGTACTGTGACGTTCTTAAGCAGAACATGATGCCCTCACCTCAGAAACTGGGCCGAACAGCAGTTTTCCACTATCATAACAACCCCAAACATATCGCCAAAATGACACCTGCCTAGGTGAAAGTCATTGAGTGGCCAAGTACAGTATGTCTCCAGACCTGAACCCTATTGAGCACCTGTGGGGCATCCTCAAGTGGAAGGTGTAGAAGCGCTATGTGTTTAACATCCAGCAGCACCGTGATGTCACAAAGAACAACCTATGCAACTCTGGTGAATTCAGTGCCCAGAAGGATTAAGGTAATGCTAGATAACAATGGTGCACACACAAAATATTGACACTTTGGACACAGTTTTGACATGTTCACTTAGGATGTACTTACTTTTGTTGCCAATTATTTTGACAGTAATGGTTGTATGTCTGTACTGCAATACAGCACTCTGAAGTATATCCAATTTTCATTTCTATAGTATTGTCCCTTGAGAAGACACACCTAAATGGTTGGTCATATTTTTGCTCCTAGCAAAATAACATTGTGTCAGGGTCTATGTTGTTCAAATCAATGCAAAAGCAATGGTTTTGTAAGAGTTGGTTGTTGTTGTTTGTGTAATGGCTCAATTTCTACTATTTTTGGGCAACACAGAAGACTTTAACAATGTTTAATTTACAGGCAGAAAACAGAGAGGGGGAGACTGAGAATAAAGTCATGCCAGTAATTAAATTGACAGACTCTGTGTGTGTGTGTGTGTGTGTGTGTGTGTGTGTGTGTGTGTGTGTGTGTGTGTGTGTGTGTGTGTGAGAGAGAGAGAGAGAGAGAGAGAGAGAGAGAGAGAGAGAGAGAGAGAGAGAGAGAGAGAAAAAGGTTCTGGGTATATGAGTGAGAATCTGCAGTGATTCATGAAACTGAGTGGACCGCAGGTGGAGAAGTTCCTGACTTCTTTGGCATCTTTGCTCACAGATGCAATTTCTTGCAATGGCAAATACTGCTCTGTTGCCAACAACCCAGGAGGATTTTGAGGATTTCCAATCTGTTAATGTTTTTATATCTATTAACCTTCCTAAAACATTGCTTTAGTTTGAGCAACCTTAGCACCAATGTTTCCATAATACTTTTGTCTCACATCAAATATCATCGTGCTCTTTTCTGATCACAAGCTTCAGAATCTTGAGGGTTGGCTTTCTAGGTATATGAAACCTCCCATATGACTTTCATCTTTTTAAATACTGTTAGACAAGTATTTATTTTAATGCTGCTATCATATTTATACAATGATGAGTACATTTGGACACTGTCTGTAAAGGTAGGCAGTTTCTGACCATTGTTTCTGATTCAATAATCTCCAAGAAAAGCAAATGGCTTGTAAGTTTGTGTTAGGAACGTTCTTAAAACATTAAAACTTTATTACCATCTACTACAGCAGAAATAGAATTTAGAATTAGAATTAAAATTTTCAATTTAAGTTTTCAATTTAAGTATTTTCTGCAGCTTACATTGAATATTAAGATATTTCTGTATGCTTAATCTGCAGCTGCAGCTGTAATATACACCATCTACTATATACTAATATTGGTGTGTGATTATTTAAAAACAATATTGCTGCTTTTGTATGGCTAAGAAACGACATTTCTTTAATCATATGTGTAAATAAACACATATACACCAAGGTTAGATGCCTTGGCAGTCAGTCCCCTTGCACTGATAATAAATACGTTTGGGTGCTTTCCAAGTTTGAAGTAGCTGGAGGTTAATTGGGTACAATTGGTGATGAATATGCACAAGATAAATCTGAGATATCCCTACTGCTTTTCAGAGAGCAGCAAATCCTTCTACATTAAAACTCTTCAGTTTAATCAAGCTGATTGAAAAGTAAATGAAAGTTCCATGCAGCATCATATGATCACTGGCTTTCTTCTCCAGGTTTCCTATTCTTCTATACTGTATGGCCAACAGCACAGTAATAGACAACATCTGGCACAAAACCATCCATGGAGAAACAAAATGTATGACAATATAGTTTGTTTATTGAAATTAATGAAGTTTTAAGTCAGCACATTTTGAAAAATACTGACACAGTTGATAATATGTGTGACTTATGACTAATGACTAATCATTCAGCCTGCAATGTAGCTAAAGCAATTGTGTAAGTTGGTAGTTAAAAAAACGTGGTTCTAGTAAGCATATTGGACAGTATCTCTACCATATGGATGAATCGGATCTGATCCCAGGTGCTGGGTGGGCACAAGTACTCGAAGGGCATCTCATGTAAAAATCTGCGCCAAATCAACCATTCTTGTCATAATGATGATCCGTTGTGGCAACTCCAGAGAGGAGCAGCTGAAAGAGGATAATTGGTTAGCCAATGCGGCCTGCTGCCAGATCATTGCTTTCTTTTAACAGAGGACAAACTGATATATATTATTCTAATTTACCATATTTCTATGAGTATATGTGTTCATGTGACTAATGTGTTTTTTATTTCTAAGTTTTACACTTTAAAGGTTTTTACCATTACACTCTTTGACCATGTCTGATTTTGCATGCATTTCTGAGTTTCTCATCTCTCCAATAACAGGTTTTTGTGAACGATGGTCTTAAAACTAATGATAGATATTCCTGCATTAACATGTACTGGCACAATGATTAATCATTATTGATGCCCCCTGGTTTCCATCTGTGCCACTGCCACAGATGTTCTTTAAGAAGCTCACTAAATTTCACTGAGAATACTTATCAGCTTGTCACCCTGACAACTTTTTTTGCAAACGTTATTATGCATGCCATTCAGCTACATCTTGTTCTGGTGCTGTTAAGGATTAAGTTCTACAGTAGAAGTGAAAAGATTATTTGCAATCTTTTTGCAGACTGACACTGCTTCACACAACACCATTTCAAAAGGATACATATTGATTTGAACAGCAATGCTTTTACTGTCATCTTTAAATAAGGTCTTGTGATTCAGAGGCTTAAAATGGATCACTTTATGTTTTTGGTGCTGTGGATAAAAGCAAGAGGGTAATGGTGGGAGATGGAAAAAAATTCCTACTCCCCTTTCTAGTACTTGTGCTCAATAAGCTGCTTTAGTCATCCTTGTAACTTCATATTTTCAGGCCTGAGGATGCAATACCTAAAAAAATAATAATTCAGCATATTCCTTGGGCATTTCTTTATTTTTTTTTTTATATTTCTTTGAAGATAAAAACCATCTGTAGCTAGTTAGTTTTGTCTAATTATTAATTAATGGTATTGGTATTATGGAAAATTTTGTTTTGCAGTGTAATCTGTTTTGTGTCTAAATGTTCAAACTGATTTATTTATTAATTATTTGTTTTTGTTATTTATTTGTTATATTTAGGTTAATTTATGCATGTTTAATTGTATTATGTTGCTCACTTTGAGTGCATTTTATTGTTATTATTACTAAGATTGAAAACATACTCAGCAATTCCAGAGGTATTGGAATAAAAATCAGTAATTACTGTATATTAGATAATAATATTTTAAACTTTTAAAGTTTATGGTACTCAGGGTTTTATCCAAAAATTCACAGGTTGTCAGCTTTTATTATTCTTTTGACATCTATTGGGAGTTTTCCTTTGTTGGAGGATATTTTTTGAACTATACTTGAGGTGTGGATGAGATTCAGGCTTCAAATAGAATGCTGGATTTGAAAGGGAGGCTTGTAAGAAAAGGGGCTGCTTACTTGATCACAATAAGACCCTCCTTTTAAGAACATATGGCCATGTTTCAAGTTGGCAGATGCTTGTGGCTTATTCTTCAAGATTTCTTATCCCACTGAGAGGAAAACTGGTACATTCCATTTTTTGTAGGAAAGCATTCTGGTGAAGATTAAGACCCCTGCAGTTTTAAAGAGATTTAGCTTTTTCCACTGAACTATAAGACTATTTTTCCACTCGGACACTTCCTGTTGCTCTTTACAGATAATGTTATAATAAAAGAGACATAGTCCCTGAATACTTTTTTTTTCTTTTCTCGTCAATTACATGAATAGGACATATGCTTCCTGGTGACAGCAAATCAAAAGGCACACATTACCACAGAAAGTTTGCAAATGTTTATATGTGACTTGATGCAGTTACCTGTACACTGATTCCTTTAAGACACGGCATTGTTTCCTGGACCAGCTTTTCATTTCGAAAGGATTAGGCTTCACAATTTTTCCATAATTCCCAAGAAGAGGGCAATTCTGCTGTAGACTAGGAGTGCATTGTCTTTAGGCCTGCATGACAGAGAAAATTGAAACTCTAGGAGCTTCAGGTCTTTTCGATCATCTCATGTGAATGAAGATATGCCATTCTTTCTTGTGAATTTATAAAGCAACATGTTACTGTATGAAAATAATATTAGCCTCATCACTTGTGGCATGTATGGGCAGGAAATTATTCAGGTGGTGGTACATTTAAAAAATGAGACAGGATAATGAAATATATTAAGCTACTTACAGGAATATAGCAGAGCTCATTTGTCTCTTGTTTGAAGAGAAATTAGGTTATTCATAGTCCTCCGGGAAATCCTCTAATGACTTCCTTACCCCACCTTTCATTCGAACTATTCAGGTTTACCCGATTTACTCACATACACCTTGTTTACAAATTACTTTTTAGAATTTAGAGCTTAAATACTTTGAAGTTCAATTTGTTAATTAAGCATACATATATACTATATAATATATAATAAATAATATATAATATATATTATATAATATATATTATATATTATTTATTATATATATAATATATAATATGGCAGGCTATACATTTCACACTTGAAACATCATTATGATGCCACAGCTATAGAAACCATTAATATGATAAAGAAATGCAGTATAACAAAGCGCTGCATCACAGAGAATGAATGCCATTACTGAAGCAAGACACACAATTAACACAATTCAACAAGTCTCCTTTCACTGAAGCCATGGCTGTGCTGCCCACATCATCTATCATCATATATAGTAGACATCATAAAGCAGAAGCATCAATATAAACCTAAAAAAAATTTTGGATTTTCCGAGCATTATGGTTTTCCTGGGGATTTGAAATTAAGGTAAATTGTCTGTTATTGTGCAAAATATATGAAAAAGAAAACACAAAAGTATAAATTGTTCATAAAAAAAGTGTATTGTTTTTTAAATTGTTTTGACTGACCTTGCCTAATGGTGTCCAGCTTTTCTTGAAAAGTCCATATTGAAAATGACCTTGTAAGTGTATCTGTAATCAAAGCAATTTCTTTTTCTGTGTCAGCCATTGTAGAATGAAATAAACCAGCTATTAAATCCAAAAGAAAATATTTGAGCAGTTTGCTATGATGTGGTTTGCTAGCTCTAAATCTGACCAGTATCTGACCGTACAATCAAAGAAAATGAAAATGCTGATATTATTACATGCCTGCTAGTCCCCAGTGCTGTAATCTTGCAGTTTGATTGATTGAAAATAAAATAATAATTTAATTTTATATATATATATATATATATATATATATATATATATATATATATATATATATATATATAAAACCTTGAACCCTTGAACCTCGAACATTTAGTTGTAGCATTGACTCTAGCGATCGCAGAGTTATGATTAGGTATGTGGCTGACCAATGATTTGTTGTTAAGACCAATAAAACATTCATATTTGTCATTTGGGGCTTGGCCCATGAATTAGTGTCACAAGTTTTGCTCTGAACAGTATAGCCACGGGTGTATAGCCGAGCATGACATCCTTAGAGAATGAGGATAATTGGGTTAATTATTTTGTGGCAAAATTACCATTGGAGGCCAAAAACAAGTATGCACTTTAGCTGTGTCTCTCAGTGTAATATATACATTAAGTAAATCTTTCTCTTAAGTTATTATTATAAAAAAAATTTAATGTGTTAAGTAATTGTTTGCTTTTGTTGCCATTAATATGAGTTTGCTCTAATGGCTTAGTGGGTTAAATGTCAATACCTGTTATGGTTTAAAACCAGTGCTTGTCCGTATTTGCTGGACTTTGGTGGGACTGTAAATATACAGCATTTAAGGTAGCGGTGATGGAGTAAGACACTAGATTTCTATTCTGAGGGTTATGAATACAAATCTGACTACTGCCCACATCTACTTCTTGGCCCTGCAGCAATGCTCATAACTCTCAACTTCTGAGTTGAGTTGAGATAAATTAGATAAGGGATTCTACCAAATGTATGTCATCACATTTTTCTGGTCCCTGATGTTCCCCTTAAATTTTGTGTGCTGTTTCGAACATTATCAATTCAATTGTATTTTATTTGTGTAGCGTGTAACCCAGCCTCATCTGGGTATATTTCAGCAAGGTATCCATAACTGGTGATGAAACAATTTTTACATAACTAAGCCATAATACTTCTCACAAATGCAGTGCATCTGCAGTTGGTAAACATTCACATTTAATTCTGCATATGCTGCACTTTGTCTATGTGAAAGCTGTACTACTTGGTGCAACAGTTCATTTTTGAGTAGGTCATAAACTCATATACTTGCTAAACTCTCTTGTGCTTTATTTTGAGCAGTAACAGACATTCAGATTTGTTCAAAACTTCAACAGCATTGACATCTTATGGAAGAAAAATAGTGAGCACTGCTGTTGGAACAGAATCTCAGAGCATAAAAATCTAACTCTGACACACTTCATGAAACTATTTGCTGCACAGGTCAATTATTGGATTTTGTGCTACTTTAATTGTGAGACCTTCCACAAATCTCAGAAGCAGATAGAAAATAGTGGTTAATTAATTTTCCGATTATCATAACTAATTTCCTTCATGATAATTTCTGCTTCACAAATGATTAACAATTTTCACCACTTGGAAGATTAGCAATGCCTTGATAAACAACATCTCCCATTAATCTGAAGTGTTGAGTCTCAGTGCACTTAATTTTTTCAAGAGGAATCGCAGTCATTTGTTGTTGACGTTCTTAGCAGAACTGACTCACAGATCATAATTATGTGTAGTAAAGTGATGGTGGTCACTGAAGGTGTGCCTGTAAAGAAAGCTTGGTTCCTAGGTGGCAGGACGAAGGGCCCTTAATGAGAGAGAGGCAGTTAATGTAGGATTGAGAGAGCAGTTAATGTAGGATATAGCACATAAACCCCACTTTAAGTGTCTCTGTCATTTTCTTAGTGGTGCCATAATTTTATTCAGTTTCTCCCACATGGGCAGTTGGAGCGGTTTATTGAGATGATTGTCCTCCAGACGTGGGTGATTAGATCCAACCAGGTGTACATAGTGGTGTTTTTGGTTTGGGAGCGGTTCATGTGCAGCAGGAGTACGCTTTTTTTGCCATCAGCATACTTCATGCGTAGACAATGTTTGGGCATGTCTAAGCCAATTTATTCAATGTGGACATTTTTGTAAAATTTTATTGGAATTATTTGCAGTATTGGAGCAATTGTACATGATTGCTGAAATGAAAATGCAAACAGTACACAAGCTTGTAAGTTGTTTTTTTGTCACTATATTTACATTTATGGCATTTGGCAGAAGCTATTATCCACAGCGAATTACAGGGGAAGCAGGGAGGGTTGGTGGTGGGATTTGAAAATGTGACTTTCCTATCCAAAGTCCAATGCCACTAAGTTACCACCTTCCAATATATTAAGTATCCTGAGGACTTAAAACTACCGGTATTCATTAGATAAATAAAAAAGCTGTATTTTTTTTTTACATAAATCAATGTTCCTTGACCAAGAAAGATGCTGGGTTTTTTTAGGTGTTTTGCAGCAGTATATGCAAGCAGAATTCATAATTATTGCATCTATATTTCTTGGCCTAGTGGTTAGCATGTTTGCCGCACACCTCTGTGGTTGGGGGGTTTGAAATCCCGCTTCCACCCAGTGTGTGCGGAGATTGCATGTTCTCCAAATACTCCATGTTTTCTCCAGATACTCCGGACTCTCCCCCGGTTGTAGGAATTGCACTATAGGGTGATTGGCATTTCCAATTTGTTTGTGATGTGTGTGTGATTCTGCCCTGGATGGGGTGTCATTTTGTGCTCTGAGTTTCTTGGGATGAGCTCCAAATCCCCTGTGACCCTGTGTAGAATAAGTGGCATGGATGGATGGATGGATGGATGGATGGATGGATGGATGGATGGATGGATGGACGGACTATGGATTATTGGTAAGACAGAACCATATTCAAATGTCACTGGACAGTTATATAGGGGTAAAAGTTATTGTTTATGATCTGTAATTGGATTTCAGTTGTTTTCCAGTCTTATTTTCAGGTTAGAAATTTTACTGATTATTTTTTTTTCTTTTTTGATAACATCATTGTGAAATTATTGTTTCATTTGTATTAGTTATGTAATATATGTCTTTTGATTAGACACAGAGATACAGTCGTGAAAATATATTATTTTAATGTGTTTTAATATTTAGTTATTAAATTAGGAGACAGAAAGAAAGGAGAGAGAGAGAGAAAGAGAGAAAGAGAGAGAGAGAGAGCGAGAGAGAGAATTGCATGTGTCTGTGTTATGTCTCTACTAATAATAAACCTGTTCGATTAACTCTTTGTGGTTGAATAGATGTTTGAAAGGCAATGCATTAATATAGATTGATGAGTAAACTAACTGGAACTACGTGTTTGTTCACCAGTTTGAGAACACACACTTTCCAGCCAATCAAAATCTGGTATTTATACAATCAATGGTATAAAAAATTAAAAGTTATTATTTACATATTTACTTATGTTTCTGCTGCATGAATAAAAGACATAGTTAATATAAGCTGAGGATCAGCTCTATTTTAGTATGCCTAAGGCAGGGTTACTTTAGACCAGAGGACATACAGCAGCGTCTGAATGAAAGGAATTTTCATCAGTAAAAGGTTTTAATATTTTCTTCAGTCACTTGCACTGATCTAAGGCTTCTTGCATGCTCTTTAACTCGTGCTTGCGATGCATATTTAAGCTGTCTTGAGGTTCCCAAAGTCTCTCTGGTGAATCTTCTGAAGTCTCATAATAGGTTGATGGAATGGATGGAAAAATTATCACGGATGATGTGTCCAGTACTGTAAAATCCTAAAATGCTCTGAAACATTTTCAGTTTTAGGGCACTTTCACACCTATTAACCTTTTTTTTTTTAATTGGAATGAGTGAAATTACTTATTTTGTTACTGCACATAAATAACCAACAAGCAGAAAACAGTGGCTAAGTAGCATGTACAGCTGATTATGTACTCATGGTTAGTTTGTCATAAAATATAATGAAAAAAATAAAAAAAGAACATGGAACTGATGCTAAATGAATGCTTTGATAATTATTTTAATAACTAGTTTAAAACATGTACATCACATTTTTATGATGATTTCTATAGTTTGGTGTATTACTGCACCCTATAATACACAGTAAGTTTGGTGCATTGCTGCAGCTCGGTCAGTTCAGGGTTGAATCACTTTTTCTTACTGCAATCAAACTTCACTAGTGTTTGCTTGGAAGCGAACCAAGACCACCTCACACAGACACTTTCAGACAGGTTATTTTGGTCCATACCCAAGTGCCATTTCTGAGTTTTCACCTGCTCAAACAAAGCACATGAAGGGGGAAATAAGCATCAACATTGTGCATTGGATTGAAGTGGAAATGTTCAGAGTAGATCTGCAGCTTATTGATATTACAGTTTGGTTATATGACATTTTTTTTTTAGTCACTTACACAAACGTACTTCAGCACACTGCAATGTTTACTTTTGCTATTTCACTGCACAAATTGAACAAACTTCCTATAAGTATGGCTTATGCCCTAAATGCAATGGATTTAGAATGCTCTGTTATGATGTTGACATAAAACTGCATGCTTTTAAAAGATTATTGTTGGTTTTATATTAGATCAACATTTCTTCTTTGACCTCTCATTGATTAAACACCCAGAATGTTCACATTTACAATTTCTCCCTCAAGCACAGAGAAACAAATTACAACTCTTCCTGTTTGGATTATAGATTATAATTATGATTCTTTTAATTAACACTTTTACATTTAAATTACATTAAATATATCATAAAATGTACTTTGTTAATTATTTATTCTTAAATCTTACGATGATATTTTACCCACTTTAATTAGCCATTTGAATAAATGAGCACTAAATGCAGTAATTTTATGAATTTACATGAACAACATTAAAAGAATTTAACCTTTGTTTTTTGATTTTTTTATGTTGTAGCCTTATGCTTAATTGTTCCCACATTAATCTACATGGACAAACCAGATTTGTGAAACTTGATTTTATTGGAAAAAAAAAAACCTTAAATATCACATTGACATATAGTAAGTATTCAGTGCATCTCATTTCTCTGGACCACCTTTAATGTTTTTGTATACTTTTGAGATTGGAGATCATAAATTACATTGATTAGACATGATTTTTAAGAATTCACACCTGTTGATATAAGGATACTAGCTAAAAATATTTGGATTGAACTGTGTCCAGGCACAGATCTGGGGAAACCTACAACAGATTTTTGTTAAATTTAAGTTCCCAAAAGCACACCAAACATGGTAAAGAATGAGCATGAGTTTACATATGTTGTTGTAACACATGGTTGGCCTTCAAAATGTTTTTCTCATCTCCACACATGATCTCTAGAGCTAAACAAGGGTGTATATCTGGATCTTGGTCACCTCTCTTACTAAAGCTCCACTTGTCTGATTGCTACGTTTGGGCAGATGAATGACTCTAGAATAAATTCTGGTTGGTCTGAACTTTTTTTGTTTAATAATTATGGAGCCCACTTTGCACTTGGGAACCTTCTATGAATCAAATGTTTTTGAAGCCTTATCTGTGCCTCAGCACATTCCTGTCTTTGAGCTCACAGTTCCTTTGGTTCTCTCATGGCTTGAATTTTGATTTGATATTGTATTTTCTGCTGTTAGAAATTATATTTAGACACATTTCTTTCTTTTCAAATCATGTTCAACTTAATTTGCAGCAAATATACTCCAATTAAAAATGAAAAAAAACATCTCAAAGATGTTTCAGGAGAAAGAGCTAAAGTTTACAGGGTAAAGAGTGTAGATTGGTTTGAGAGAAAAAAAAAATACTTGCACGTATTTTAGCGTAAGGCTGCAATATTAAATGTGAAAAAATGAACTTGTCTGAAAACTTTGAACGCACAGTAGTGGCTGAATAATTTAGAAGAAGTACTGAGTAATATGTCTTAAAATGAATCACTGAGAAGGGAAATTAGCTACAGAATGGGAAATGGAAAAAATGACTTCTTGCTGAAGTTCACATGCTCTCAGTCAGACATTGCTGTGTTGAATATTGCAGTGAGGGTGATTACAAGTTCACACCTTCACACAATAATACAATGTAAGCACTTCTGCACTCAGTACTTGCAGACATGCAGAACGTGTCTTTCTCTTTTCACGCATTGCATTTGTCTCTTTTGCTGTGTCAGCATTTTCATAATCATCAACCTACTCACTCCTCATCTTTTTTCCACTCTTCATATTGTCACCTTTAGTCCAATATCCTGTCATGTTCTGTATATACCAGTAGACATTTCTGCATCCAATTGTCATTGGCTATTAGATGCTGATACGAAGACAGGCAGAGCGGACAAACGTACTGTAGCTTCATTCTTTTTTCCTTCCTTATTTTTTACAAGGCATGCAGAATCGGATGGCCTGGAGTAACAGTTCATTCTCTTGTTTATGCTTGATGCCCTTCAGCTTAGAGGGAGAGTGAAACTGAAGAACAATGGCTGTGTCATGAAATATGCTGGGACACAATTCAGTGACTGCAGAATACAAAGCAGGCAGGGGCTGTAATTTGCTGTGTCCTTTTTAGTGGGAAAGACAATTAATAATGGACAATTAATTTTCATTTTCAAGCATGGAATTGTTACAATTATGAGAACTGTGGCTGTGTCAATTCAGAATGCATTGAAAGGCCTGGGGAAATGATCACAACCCTTATCACAACCCAAGCAATGGATCATTGAGTGGATTTGGATCTGTGGAGGTCAGAGATATGGCATTTGAAAACATGGGACATTAAGAACCAAATCAACAGACTCATGCTGATGCTAATAAGATTAAGGATGGCCATGAGGGATTGCAGCTGAGACAAAATGTTGTTTGCAATGAGTTATTTAAAGGAAATAAGAGTTTAGGAAACTTATTATGCAGATTGTGTAAATCAAATTTTCAACATTGTATATCTGCATTAAAACCCTTTAATTCTCAGCCCTCTGATTCAATCCTGATAGGATTAACTACATAACTATATTTTTAGTGTATATACTCGTAAATCATTATTAAATAATATGTCTTAAGAAAAATAACAATCTGAGAAATGATGGTTTTAAATCTATGCACTGTTGAACTCATATTCTGGAATTAATTCTGTTATTCTTTCAATATCCAATAAAAATTACAAAATTCAGTCTGACACTATTATATAAAATTGTTTAATTCATTTGTGAGGCCTAGTCTGAAAAAGCTGTCGCAAAATTGGTCAATTGGACAAAATTTTACTCCAGAAAGTCCAAGATGACAAATCTTTCAAACTGTTTAAAAGTTTCCAGATTAGGCCCAAATTTTACCTGATGGTGGCTAGAGCACTTTGCACCTTATCAGACAAGAGGATGCACCTTTACTACATCTTCTACTGCTACTACTACAGCTAATACTATTACTAATAATAATGAAACATAACAGTCTGTGAAACAGAGACATTATTTTCTTGAATGTTTTTTTCTATCTTACCATAGAGCTGTCTGACTTACTGTTTTTTAGAACATATTTGCTCTGTATATCACCTGGCCTGACTAGAATTAGTGGTCCAAAATCCAATGCACTGAGGAAACTGAGGAGAACATCGTAAATCTACTGATCTGTTAATTACGCTGGTTGGTCAGTCAAATGAGAAACTCTTTTTTTTTTACTATTTTGTTATATATATATATATATATATATATATATATATATATATATATATATATATATATATATATATATATATTTTTTTTTTTTTTTTTTTGTTACTATAACACTCCCCTACCATCGACAGAGGGTAAAGGCTAATAAGTGCTTGAGAAATGTAATGCTGGCTAACCCCATGTTTTTGGCCTGCTGCTCATTTTAAAGAAGTCTGCATTAATTTCAATGAATTTACTATTTTTGGTTGATGGTGAAAACCAAGAAAGATGTGGAAAATGCACATGGTATCATGCATAGGTGTAATCTTAATACCAGCAGAGTTCTACACGATTCCATCATAAAGCCATGAAAAAAATATGCCAGCCAATATTAGAATACTATGACCTTCACTGAAATGTCACTTATTGAAGAGGAAAGGCCAACTCTTTTTCCATTATATATTGTATATGGTGGCTTTTGGGTGTGCCGCTTGAATGTAAAGCTTTTGTTTAATTCCCTGTTGTAGTTATTTGTTGTAGTTGTGATTTGTTTAATGCAGAATCAAAATTCTGTCAGTGCTATTTACATACATTTAAATGTCATCTAATTTATCACTTGTGGTTAAGGTGTGTGTGTGTGTGTGTGTGTGTGTGTGTGTGTGTGTGTGTGTGTGTGTGTGTGTTGTTTTTTACAGATGGCACGCCGTACACATGGTGGGTTGGCAGAGGTAATGAAAAGAACTTCTACTGGGGTGGTTCTGCACCGGGAATCAAGAAATGTGCTTGTGGTATTGAACGCAATTGCACAGACCCCAAATACTACTGTAACTGCGATGCTGATCAGAAACAGTGGTGAGTAGATTCACAATTCAACACAAAGTACTTCATTTTTGAGATGAGGTTTCACACAAAATATACAACCATGTTAAAGTGACTGTCAAATGATATAAAAAAATGAAATAAAAAAGGATCTCTGATATAAACACAAAAAATAACACTCTAAAAATAGCCATTACATACAATTCTAAATAATCAATTGTGAAATATTTGTTTATTAGATTTCTAGTGTCATTTTTGAAATGCTCAGCAAGAAGAGAAGTAGATTTGACTAATGACATGTTGTTTACTGCTGTGCTACATTAATGTGCACTTTTTTAAACTCAGTAATGTGCTGGATTTAGTGTCCCACAAGCTGGGAATAAGAACTGAAACTATCATTGTGTACTTACACAGATGCCCACAACAAAGTAGTACCCATGCACTGACACCACTGTGGGGATAATTATTTACTCCAACTGTGGAAGCATGGATAATAACACTATTCAATAGTTAAATGATGCAATTAACCACCACTTTCAAAATAGACCATTAAAGGCAAATGAATCATAGTTACTATTCACTTTTCTATTAAACCTAATGCACTGCAAATTGCCTAGACTTTTTATTAAAAAAATAATTTAATGCTTTGTGTTAATGAAGTGCAATATTAAAGAGAATCTTTGATTTTCCATGATTTGGAGGTAAATATTTGGGAAACAGGACATACCTCATTTTATCTAGGTATCTAGATGTCACTAATGATAATGCTATACCATTTGTCTTTAATAGTGCAGCTAATCATATTAATTGTCAAAACTATCAGAATGGCCTTACATATATATATAATATATGCATAACATAAGCGTATAGAGGGGGAAGACAATGCTACATTGTTTTTATATCTGGCTCTTCTGGTACCCTGTTGAGAAAAAGTAAACTGTTTAAAAGTCTTTAGCAATGCCTAATGGTTTGGTTTTTGTAATCACTTTTGTAATCGCTAAAAGAAAAGAACTAAGCTATTAGGGTTGAAGAAGTAAGTGCACTCTTAGTGTTGGTCCCAAGCCCGCATAAATGGAGAAGGTTGCGTTGGGAAGGGCATCCAGCATAAAAGATGCCAAATCACGAATCAGAAATTCATACCGGAGCGGTCAATGACCGCTACAGGTATTGTTAGCCAACAGGGTACCGGTAAAAATTGGGCTACTGTTGGCCAAAGGAGGAGAAGGAGGAAGGAAGACGTCTACAAAGACAGCAGGAAAAAGAGAAGTGTAAGGGAGTGGAGGTTAGGGTTGTTGGTACTATGACTGATAAAGGAAGAGAGATACCTGATATGATGGAGAGGAGAAAGGTAGATATGTTGTGTGTTCAGGAGTCTAAGTAGAACGGGAGTAAGGCCAGGCACATTGGAGGTGGGTTTAAACTGTTCTATCATGGGACAGATGGAAAAAGAAATGGTGTGGGGTGATCCTGAAGGAAGAGTTTAATAAGAGTGTAGTGGAGGTAAAGAGTGTTTCTAATAAAGTTATGAACATGAAGCTGGAAGTTGAAGGGGTGATGATTAATGTCATCAGTGCTTATGCTCTACAAGTGGGCTGTGAGATGGAGGAGAAGGAAAAATTCTGGAGGGAGTTAGATGAAGTGGAATAAGGTACCTAGGAATGAAAGATTGGAATAGGGTTGGATTGAAAGGGAATAGAGGTTATAAGGAGGTGATGGGTAGTTATGGTCTTAAGGGGAGGAATGTGGAAGGGCAGATGGTGGTAGATCTTTCTTAAAAGCGTGGAAATGACAGTGGTGAATACTTATTTTAAAAAGATGGAGAATCATAGAGTGACGTATAAGAGTAGAGCAGGGGTGGGCAATTAATTTTTACAAGGGGAAACATGAGAAACCTGAATTGTGTCAGAGGGCCACACCAACGATAATATTTTAGGTATGCACCGAAATAAAAATTATTGGCCAAAACCAAAAACCAAAAATTTGGAAACCAAGGCCAAAACCGAAACACAGAAAGAAAAGATTGTCAATTATTAGAACCATTGCATTTATGGCTATGAGTGTGTACTAACCTCACTAAAATCAATGCATTGCAATTCAAAGAATAAATCAATTACAAAAGTGTTTTATTTATTATTATAAATTATTGTTATTTATTTGTTACCATTCATAGTATTGACAGACAGGCAGCGGTCAATTATTATTAGCAACGCCGAACGTTTGGAAGCCCATTCAAGTAAATGGAACGTTCTAATCTACAGCATTAAGAAGAGCCGTGTAATAAATAATATTATATTATAATAATTATTATTTTCGGGATCCACGGGGAATGTTTCAAAGATCAACCCGTCGATCCACTGGCGACCACTGATCTAAGGCAATGAATTCCATAATTTTTTGTGTTATGCCTTTTGCCTTGGCACCATCACTGGAAAACTTTCCTGCCTTTTCAAAAACGTCCTCTACAGACGGAGTGCGCATGCTCGGATTGACTTTACTTTTCTGCGCCGCGTTCTTCTCATATTTAAAATGGCAATCGGGATGTTTGGATTTCAGGTGATAAATTAAACCCGACGTGGAGAAACTCTTTGCAGATACACCCCCTCTTGAAATTTCAGGATTGCATGTTTTGCAAATCGCTATCCACACACCGCAGACATGTTGGCTCTTATCCAGATAACAGTGTGCTGGCTGCGCTTTTTTATTGTGTCATTACAATTGTGTTTTTGCCGTGTTGTTTCGGTGATTTCGGTATTTCGGCCGAAAATTTCCGGTGGCCGAATTTTCGGTGCATCCATGTAATTTATGATGACAGGGACGTACAAAGGGTTGGATGTGGCCCACGGGCCGTAGTTTGCCCAGGTCTGGGGTATAGGAAGGTGCAAACAGGTGGACTATGTTCTATGTAGGAGATGCAGCCTGAAGGAGATTGAAGACTGTAAGGTGTTGGCAGGGGACAGTCTAGCTGGACAGCACCAGGTGGTGGTCTGTAGGATGGTTTTGGAGGTGAGGAAGAAGAGGAGGAGAGTGAGGACTGAAAGATGAATAAGATGGTGGAAGCTGAAGAAAGAAGACTTTAGTATGAGATACAGGGAATAGGTCAGACTGGGGCTCAGTGTTGCTAAAGAGGTGCTGGATGATTGGGTAACTACTGCAGAAGTGATAAGGGAGACAGCTAGAAAAGTACTTGGTGTGACATTTTGAAATAGAAAGGAAGACAAAGCGACATGGTGGTGGAATGAGGAAGTGCAGGAGAGCATAAGGAGAAAGAGGTTGGCAAAACAGAATTGGGATCGACAAAGTGATGAGAGAAGTAAGCAGGAGTACAAGAAGATGCAGCAGGTGAAGAGGGATGTGGTGAAAGCCAAGGAAAGGGGCTGTAAGGAGCTGTGATGAGGAGCTGTATGAGAAGTTGAACACTAAGGAAGGAAAGGAAAAAAAGGATTCATACCGATTGGCCAGGAAGAGGGACCGAGCTGGGAAGGATGTGCTGCATTGGAGCAATAAAGGATGGAGATGGAAGTGTGTTGACTAGTGAGGAGAGTGTGTTGAGAAGATGAGGGGAGTATTTTGAGCAGCTGATGAATGAGGAAAATGAGAGAGAAAGAAGGTTGGATGGTGTGGAGATGGTGAAGCAGGAAGTGAATAAGATTAGTAAGGAGGAAGTAAGAGCAGCGATTAAGAGAATGAAGAGTGTATCATCGGTTGGACCAGATGACATACCGGTAGAAGCATGGAGATGTTTAGGAGAGATGGCAGTGGAGTTTTTAACCAGATTGTTCAACAAGATTTTGGAAGGTTAGAGGATGCCTGAGGAATGGAGAAGGAGTGTGCTGGTACCGATCTTTAAGAATAAGGGAGATGTGCAGACCTGCAGTAACTACAGGGGAATTAAGTTGATCAGTTACACCATGAAGTTATGGGAAAGAGTAGTGGAGAGAAGAGGTGACCATCTGTGAGCAACAGTATGGTTTCATGCCAAGATTTGGAGAAGGTGGAGAAGTTCTGGTACCTGGGGTCAACAGTGCAAAGTAATGGAGAGAGTGTTAGAGAAGTGAGGAGAGGAGTGCAGGCAGGGTGGAGCAGGTGGAGAAGAGTGGCAGGAGTAATTTGTGATAGAAGGGTATCTGCAAGAGTGAAAGGGTAATTTTATGACCCTTTTTTTTTATTTTAAGACTATGGTGAGACCTGAAATGTTGTATGGTTTAGAGACAGTGGCATTGAGTAAAAGACAGGAGGTGGAGCTGGAGGTAGCAGAGCTGAAGATGTTGAGGTTTCCGTTGGGAGTGACGAGGTTGGACAGGATTAGAAATGAGTTTATTAGAGGGACAGCGCATGTAGGACGTTTTGGAGACAAGGTGAGGGAGGCAAGATTGAGATGGTTTGGACATGTGCAGAGGAGGGACATGGGGTATATCGGTAGGAGAATGCTGAGGATAGAGCTGCCAGGAAGGAGGAAAGAGGAAGGCAAAGGAGGAGGTTTATGGATGTGGTGAGGGAAAACATGCAGGTAGTTGGTTTGAAAGAGTCAGATGTAGTGGGAAGAAGAATCGCTAAAAGAAAAGCTCATCAAATGGACATCAGGTGAATCTAACTAGATTTGCTTGTATTTGGTCATAGCTCCCATGACAAATGTTGTGGTTTATGAAGCTATAATCTAAGGCAGCATATAAATGGTATTATTTGTGTCTGTGTAAATTACTAAACAATGCTTGTTTTCTGTCTTGCTTTGATAATGCTGATGTTAAACAGGTGTAGACAGGACAATATTTGTCATAATAGAATCAGGGTACTGCAAATTCACTAAAATATCGAAGGTTTAGGAGTATAAATATGCAAATATAACACTAGGGCAGGGACATTGTGGTTATTGTGGCAAAAACTTTTGTTTTCTTTCTCATTAATGGCTCAATCTGTCCAGTCTGTAAATTGATATCCTTGTCACAAATTGACTCTGCATTAATATATTTAATTACCAAAAATAAAAATTTTGTATGTCAAAAAGTTTGAAGAGTGGGCTGTTTTTGCTCCATTGGGGTCCTTAGCAACATCTCTCAAAGCTGTTTCAAATATTGACTTGGTTGCTAGGTTTAAACAATCCTTACAGACAAATAGCCACTACAACCACTAATATTTGTATACATGTATTTAAAAGGAACATGTGTATCCCTGCTCATGCAAGCAGTTATGGGCAAAGGTAAGTGTGCACACCACTACTACTGTGCTGACCCTGTCTTTGATTTCCAGGATGCAATTTGAAAAATATATATATTTACTGGAAGTTCCTGTTCTAATTGTGTTGTGTAATACCATGTATTTTATTTAGTCATGATAAATGTGTGTAGTTAGCAAAAAGTAATACATTGTGTGTAAAATAAGCTCACTGATATCTAATAGAGGACAATATTTTAAAATTGCATGTTTAAAGAATGTCTCTTTTGTTTTCTTACAATAGAAAGAGTCATATTTTTCCCCCTGTGGTTTTCTGTTGCTGCCAGCTACATCCAGAAGCACTTAAAAAAATCAATGTGAGCAAAATAGAGCCCCCCAAAGATATACACTGTTAGACAATTATTGATGACACAAAAATTGTTCTACTATAATTGCAGTTATATAGAAATCGTTTTAATGGTGAAAACGGCCAGTGTTTGTTTGCACTATCAAACAATGGAGTCTAAATTACTATACATTCCTGGTAGCTGACACTAGTTCCATTAAATGTAGCATTTTTCTTCTTCACAGGCGGGAAGACTCAGGGCTTCTGGTCTATAAGGACCACTTACCTGTGAGTCAGGTGACTGTGGGGGACACAAATCGAGCTGGATCAGAGGCCAAGCTCACTGTGGGAGCTTTACAGTGTCATGGAGACCGTGAGTTAATTTTCATAAATCCTAAATGCAGTTTAAATGCACTGACACATTTTATTGTGTGAAATGCAAAATAAGGACATGTAAGTCTCATCAGCATTGTGACTAATGAAGGGATGGAATATTAACTGACTCAGCCTTTTTTTTTTTGGTCATTTTGTGCCATAAAACAATGAACGTTATGACAAGAATTAAATCTATGGAATAAGAATAAATAAGGTCATTTTAGTTTAGATTAAACAAGTATATTTTTATAGAGTATGGGCACACTATATCAAAACCCTCCTCCAAATATAAGTAATCAAAGAGATTAACAGCAGACCTGCTTCAGCTGAATAAAGAAATCCTGATCTACTAAACTATTGTAACTTGTTCGCAAAGTATACCAAAACTTATTCATACAGTAGCTTTATACATCATAAACAGGACTTTGTAGTTTGGAAAAGCCAGCCACTGTCACCGGACTAATATAGCATTCATTTCCTTTCCGGCTAAGGCCACGGGCTGCTGCATTCTGAAATAGCTTAAACTTCTGTAAAGAGACAACAGCTTGCCAACATCCATAGGTTCCAGCTCTGTGGGTACTGTGGAAGTACACCCATTATTTTAGTAGAAAAATTCTTGTTTCCTTAAAAAGATATTCATTTAACAAGATGCTTTGTTATAATAAAGAATAATACTATTGGTATTTCCTGTGGTAGTGTTTATTTAATGATTGTGTTTACTGACACAATTTTAGCAGAGTATAACATTTTATGGTCATAATGTACGTTTTTATATAGTTAGAATTTTCCTGCAGTGTACTTTTTTTTAACTGTTAAAATATACAATTAATATACTATCATTCAAAAAATTGCATTGACCTTTGGACAGAATCCACATGAAGTGTCCAGGAGTAATATTTTGCAATGCATGTGTTTATCAAGTGCTCATTTATTGTATAAGTGCCAGAGTTTTTTCTTTGAAGAAACAAGGATAGATTTTATTGCAGAAGCTTTGAGAAAAAGAACAGTTTATAAACAACCACTCTTCGAGGTTATCTGGAGATGGTTGTCTATAATTTAAGATTTGACAATGACAAAAAAAAAATTCAGCATTTTAAAAAACAGACAAAAAACACAAATATTCTTTCTGCTGTTTGGGTTTGGGTTTGCCTTGCAGCTGTAGAGCCATCAGTTTGATCTTGAGTATACAATCTCCAATTGTCTCCCACCTTCTCCAAAAAACATGGCAGTAGGCAAATTGACTAGGTTAAATAGCCCCAGGTGTGAATGGAGTGTGGGGAAGAGCATGTGCAGGGCGCCCTGCAATGGACTGGCGTCCCATGTAGGGTGTATTTCCGCCTCAGGCCCAGTGTTCCCAGGATAGGTTCCTACACATCCCTGACCAGGAATAGGTGTTACAGAAGTGGGTCAGTGAGTGAGTGAGTGGTCATAGTTGCATTTTAAGTGTTATGTGAATGGAATAACATTTTAGCAAAGTGAGCACTTTCTGTTATTCAATATGTTCAAATTCCCTGAGGAGTGCTACAAGCAGAAACACTTCCCCAATGTGGCAGTAATCCAATTTAGAGGTTATGAAAGCATGCTGAAGTCTCTCTGTTTTTTTCTACACATTTTTTTCTGGATTATAAAGTGATTAAATTATTTTTTAAGCATTAAAGCACTTACAGACAACTTTGGTTTCATAGAGCAGCTGTTGTATTCATATAACGTTCATTGACATTAATGTTAAAATCTAGGGTTAAACTTCATCTGTAACATGCCTAAGAGAAGGTGTTTATTTTAGTTACTTATGCAGAATTTAACAAATAGGCTGTGTCTAGTTGGTTAAGCATTTCTGCCAATAACGCTTATATATTGAGATATTTAAAGACATTTGTCTGTAAAAAAAACAACAAAAAAAAAACAAACTACTAATGTTTTGCCCCCTCACTGTACATTCTTCAGTCATCCAAAGGAAACATTTCCTTCAAAACACATTTCCTTTCAAACAACAAGGTTTGTTTTTAACAGATGCTTTCATCTGAGGTGATTTTCTATGTGAATACTTCATAGCTGTTGCATAGTTGAATCAATCAATAGACTTTTATACAAAGCGCAAAGTTTGCATTGCCCAGAGGTTTTTAAAATGTCTATATTTTGCAGCCATTCTACACTTACATACATTATGAAAAGTTAAAAATTAAATGTGGGAGTATTTTGTAATGAACAGAAGCCAACCACAAAACAGAAAAAGGCATAAGATAAGTTTTTCTGTGACCCTCAAGACATGAGAATGTGTACAAGTGGTCTCTCTGAGTTGAAACAAATACCAAAAACATTGGACTAGCAGTCACAGAGCAACTTGGCAAAGTTAGAGAAGAAGAACAGAGAATACTGAAGCCAGCCACAGTTTTAATGCCAACAAATAGACATAGAAGTTATTAAAATAGCAGTGCTACTGTAATTCAGGGATGATATTTGTGCTGGTTATTTTCAACACTAACCACATGTGAATCCCTACAGCCACCAGACCAGAAATAAGAGGACAAGCATGGTGCCTAATCATCCCACTGGTTTCATCACCGCATGAAAATGTGTTTTCATGCCTCATTATTCCTGTTAATTGCTTTAGACTTATTATTCAGATGAGCTGTATTTAATTGCAGTCACCTGTTCAGCAAGAATGTAAGGCTAAATACTTGCAGTAAATTTTCCACTGTTTTTCCTCATTTCACACCTGTTGCTCAACTTGGCAGAAAAATAAGGACAAAAATAATTTTTGATCATGCAAAGCCATGTTGGAGAATCAGTCTTCATTACATTTCTGTTTAAACTCGCCTTCCTTCTGTGCACCTGGGTGTTTTCAGCTATGTAATACATTATACCTAATGGAATCCTCTTAGAGGAGATCTGAGTCTCTAGAAATTTTGATTATAGTCCCGTATGCCTCAAGGGGCTGCATGAAAATGAAGGCACTGACCTACTGGGTGAAACTATTATTGTGTATTCATCACCTTATTTATTTATAAGGTTGAGGTGGAAAAAGAGCAGTCCTTGTTTAGATTAATGTTTGAAGCCTTACTATGGCAATGCTCAGTCTCCTCTTTTTGGACCTTCCACAGGTATGGGTTTTTTGGTTTATGGAGCATCATCTAAATGTTGTGTTTATTGTAAATTTATTTAGATTTGCATTCAAAATAGCATGTTGGATACTTGATTTTGATTTGATTTCTACACTGATATATCTTTAGATAGTTTGATGAGAACATTTCACTAAAACAATTGACCTGTACAGTTGTTTCTAATAAAGTGACAGTGTATAGCATGCAGAAAAAAAGCAGGTTGGTGAAAGATTGACTTTCAGCAGCTGCTTTTACTGACTAAATCCAGTCGAATGTGTAACAACACTTTCTGTACACAACTTCTTTGATTTGTTATATGCATCATGTGATCTAACAGTCCAATCAGAATATAGAAATAATAAAATAACTACCTTTTTTCTAATACAAGCACAAACATTTTCTGGACTATTATGGACTGTTATACTGCAATTAAATAAACATAAAAAATGGTTAAGCAAATAATTAATAATAAAATAAAAAACTTTTTTGTTTACAATATATTAAACCATGATTACCATGAGCAAAATAACCATAAGCAAGCCAAAATATACACTGACACAAAACAATCTGCAAAAAATGGAGAGACTTCAGCAACTTTATTTTCACGATTTTTCCAAAGAACTAATTTAGTTGTAGTTAGTCTCTGAAAAAAGGCTCTTTATCTTCATCTGTCTCTGGAGATAAAACCTCAATCTAACCTGCCTAAATAATAATTGCCAGAATTGTAACCAGCGTGGATCATTGCGTTCCAAAGAAGGACAATTACTGTGAATTTATAGAAGCTGTTTTTATTTAAAAATAATTTGTCTTATATGTCCTTGAAGATATGGAAGTTGTAGGTTTATCACTTCAATAATATGAGAAAGATAAGATGATTTATGGCCGTGTCACTTTACCAGAATGAGGCTAAAGTCATTTCCAACTAGGTAATGTAATTAATTTTCATTAATGGGTGAAAGATTGAATAAAGATAGCAAACAAATGAAAATTTAATATGATTTAATGATCCTGCACATATGGGCTTCAGTGGGTTTTGATGGGCTCGCTGTTCGGAAAATTGAGATCAATAACCCTGACAGTAATTAAGTAATATAATAACACCATTTCGCATTATTAATCTTAGTATCAGGTAGGAATTATGAAAGAATTCCCAGCAATGGTTTCGGTGATGGTTCACTGATATGCAACATAAATCACATTCTTCACATTACGACGTATTTGACATTTCACATCTGAATAGTTTCTATGTGGATATCAGGATGAAATTAGGCTTCTCATGATTAAATATTTAGCATTTGGTTTGTACCAAGACTCTTTAGTCAAGTCAAGTAGGCTTTATTGTCATTTCAACCATATACAGTGCAGTACACATTGAAATGAAACAATGTTTCCCGAGGACCAAGGTGCTACAGCAAACAACATAAATTAACAACAGGAAAACAGAACTAAGAACACAAGTTTAATGGCCACGTGAGTCATGTCACTGATTGCAGTCAACATCTTGCACATTTGTTACAGCATTAGTAATAGAGTTTACAGAGCTTTTCCTGGACTTTTAGAGGAATTCAAGAAATTTCTTTGGATATTTAGACACTTTGTATCCTGTAAATAACTATTCAAGTAACTCTTATTAACCTCCCATGTTGATGTATAGTAGAGCACACTTTAAAATATAAAGGCTGCAGTTGTTCTTTGCAACACCTTAAAAAAAAACTTTTTTCATTGTCTAGGGTCCTTCATTTTACCTATACAGAGATTGCTTTGGAGAGTAAACAGGTTCTTGATGTTTTCTTGGATGTTTTGCCTGTTAAAGTGTTGAAATGATCCATATCAAAATAGCAAATCTCAATTTATTGGTTTGTTCAAACATTATTTTACTTTAATGAAAACTGCCAATGAACAAACAACCACTGCAGTAAATATCAATTAACTAGTGTATGTATTTAAATAAAAAATTATATGACAATTAACAAGATTCATCTGACTGGTCTTTTACTGTTCTGTAATTGATCCAATTATAGGTACTGATTTTGTGATATTAACTGGATTGGATTAGATTAAAAATGTACAGCTTGTGGCACAACATTCAAAATATAAAAAAAGAAATGTATATATAAAAAAAATATATAATAATAATATTTAAATATAGCATAGAATTGTAAGTACAGGTAGTCGTCGACTTACGACCACGATTGGGACCGGTCGTAAGTAGAGTAGGCTATATGTACAGAACTGTGAAGCTAGTACGCACTGTCGTACGCCGTGGCTAACGATTGTGGTCGTAAAAGGCGAATGGTCGTAAGTCGACGATTACCTGTATGAGCTCTGTGTTAACACACAAGATTTTAATCACATTTAAATGAGTTGCTCTCTCGCCGTTCTCCTGAAAAGGACTACATTTTTCGGTTTGTTTCTTGTGTACCTTTAGTACTGTCACAATTTCAAATTCAGTTAATGTGGACTCAATCACTTGACAGTATGACACATGAAAGTCTGTAGATTGTGGATTACATGTTGAACTTACTATTAAAATTCTTACAAAACACATTTGAATAAGAAAGAGATTTAAATAAAAAATAAGGTTTTCTTGATTCAGTAAATAAAAAGTAAGATCTTCATTACACTTCTTTGTATAATAGGCATCAGGAAATGCTTAAAGCTCCCCTAAGCTTCCCTGAGAGAGTATCTTCAGAGGTGTCTCATTTCCTCTGCTCAACACTAAGAAAATTATCCTCTTTGTAAACCTAGCTTAACTACACAGGAATGCAATATGGGCTGGTGCAAGAGAAGGAAATAAAAGTCTCTCTTTACTCTTCAGCTGCTCTCACAGTTAGATTTCCTAATCAAGTTCCATTAAGCATGTAGGCACATGCTTTGTGATTGATGGCAGTGTATGGACAGCCTCTGATCCTGTGATTGGCTCTTGTTTAGGGAGCAATTCAGGCTACACGAAGTGTCACATGACTTAATTCCCAGTATCATGACCCCAGATGTACTAGATTGGACAAACTAGAATTAGCATTTAGTCCAACATCCATTATCCTCACTCTGTGTCACTCTGGGTATAAGGATTAGCTATTTTTTTCAGCTAGAGAAAGACTGAGTGTGTGTCTTTATTCTGGATCTGCATTTCCTTCACAATCTTTAGATTTTTCTGGTTTTTATTTGCTTTTCAATAATGGTAAATAACACAATGTGGTTACATTGGTTGACGTTTTAGTTGTTATATAATTATTTATAAAATGACCATACATAACCACATTTGTTTACAGGATTCCAATTTTATTCTGTATTCTTCGAATATCTATCATGCTGCTCCATTTTCAGTCATTTTTTAACATTTACATTTAGAAAACATTTTCCAAACCTACACTTCCACCTGTGGAAACGCCCTAATAATGAGGTATGCTAGGTTATTTTTCAAACTAATCTCTGTCTTCCACATCTGTATATGTATATACCTTGGACAAACTTTTTCCAGAATTTTAACTTTGGATACATTGTTAAAAAAAAGCTTAAATAGAATTTGGTAATTGCACATGCAATGTGCACACTGTGGATGTAGATTAGGTAAAAAAAAAACACGGAATTAACTGTTTAAAGAGTGTGTGTGAATGTGTGTGTCTGAAAGTGTGTTTGTGTTTATGCGTGTGTGAGAGTATTGCACTGTAATAAACAGTTGTGTTCAAATACGGCTGTTTCATAGGGAGGTGTATGTTTAGCAGTGTGTGGAAGCTGTCTGAAATCTACAGATACCCACTAGCCATTACTGGTTATCTCACAAGTTCTTTCCTCAGAGGTTTTGAAAGGAAGAGACGCCATGAGGCACCATCCAAACTGAGAAAAACAGCAGCTGATAAGCTCTCAATAGAGTAAGACATACTCAGCTGACATAATAGATGACAGCCTCATAAATTATGACCTGAATTAAAGCGCCACTTGGAAGAAGTTATTGCCAGAGCTTCTTTTCAACTCAACTTTGGAAAAAGCACGCTAAAAATGCCAGGTTAATCTAGGAAGCATATTTATATTTTGCCTTAAACAGAGATGGCAACACATCCCTAACTCAAATAGAAGTACAGATACTCAGGTTGTAAAAGACTCAAGTTTCCCACTCAAGTTAAAGTAAAGAAGTTTGGGCTCTGACATGTACTTAAGGAAAAAGTTGCCATTGTTACTACCTGTTTTAGTGTCACGCTAGTACCCTTAAATGTTGTTAACTAATGAATGTATCCAGGCTAAACAACCACCATATAGAACACAAGCAGAGAAAAGATGATGATGATCAAGTGATCAGTCAAGTCAAGTCAAGAAGCTTTTATTGTCATTTTAACCATATATAGCTGACGCAGTACACAGTGAAATGAAACAATGTTCCTCCAGAACCCTGGTGCTACATAAAACAACATAAAGCTACATAACAGAAAACTAAGGACTAAAGTAAGTGTCCTCGCCACATCGTGTGCAACCTGGTGCAAACAGTGCAAGATAGACACTGCAAGACAACACAAGACAGTTTAAGACAACACAAGACAATGTAGGACAAATACACAAAACACAAAATAGCACTGTCAGTAAACTTACTGTATATTACACAGTGCAGTGTGTAAAAGTGAACTGAGTACAGGAGTGTACCTTGTAATTGAACAAAATGTAAACAAAAGAGTTCATGTTTACATCGCTGACTCCCTCTGTCTCATCTACATTAGCCATACCTTCTGCCTTGTTTGTTGTTAGCTTCCTAGGCTAGCATACATTTGTGGTGCATGATAACCAGGATATGATCTGTGCAATAACAAAAAAAATTGATTGAAGTCTAATCTAAATGCAATCATTGCAATTAAAAAATTAAATATTGTATAAATGCAACAGTTTACACTATATTGCCAAAGGTATTGGGTCACCTGGTGGTAATTATGGTATGTGATTTTTGAGCATTGCATTCCACATTTAGTGCCAATTTGTGTTTATAATTCCCTTCACTCTTCTGGAAAGATGTTTCACCAGATTTTTGGAGTGTACTCATGGATATTTGTGTTCATCAGCCACAAGGGGATTACGAAAGTCAGGTACTGATGTAGGTGAGGAGACCTGGGGTGCACTCAGCGTTCCAATTAATTCCAACGGTGTTCATTCTTGAGTGGTGCAGACCACTCAAGATCTTCCTCTCCAAAGCATGTAAACTATATTTTTAAGGATCTCACTTTGTGCACAGGGGCATTGCCATGCTGGAACAGGTTTGGGTTTCAAAGCTCAAGTGAATGCAAAATTTTATTATAGCGCATCTAAAGCATAAAACATCCTGTACTAATTGGTAAATTTTGAATGTTTAACAAACCAAGGAAAAAAATCTGGAATAAATTAATAAATCGATAAATAAATAATTAACAAGAAATAGGTTGATGGGCTGAAAACGGTGCACAATGAAAAAAAAAAATATTGACCATGTCACCAAATAGAATAAAACTAAAGTAACCAATTTTCTGTCTGTGGTTTGTCACAGATAATGAAATATTATGGGTTTCAAACACCTTTAGACACACACACATATAGATACAGTGTAGGTTATACTGAGATCTGAGGTACGAGGTCTGAGCAGATAGGGACCTCATTTTTAATTTTTTAAATCGATTTCATTGGAAGCTAAAAAGAGTCCATGGTAATGACTACTTTTTGAAGGTGTTAATAAAAAGGGATTTTTTTTTTTATCTAACAAGTAATAGTGCAAGTAATAGGTTTCACTTTGAAAAATTACTCATTCATGCAGTTTTTAAACTCCAAGGTATGATGGATGGTAATTTTTGCTCAATAAGCCCAAACACCTCCTTGTCATAGCATGGCATGAGAAACCTTACACAATTGGAACCATTCTCTATTTGGTTTGCTTTTGAGTTAGTAAGTTATTATTGAGTCTGATTGGATTAAATGCTAATTAGGTGTATATCAAATGCTATTGGCTGTTGTGAAAATCAGCCAAGCTTTAGGTCACACTCCCATGACCCTTCCTGTTTCAAAAGGAAATATGCCAACATACAGATATAAGTCATAGCTCTGAAGACAGTTCATGCACTTTTTCATATTCTTTTACTTTTAAATAGTCATCCACTGCATGTCATTCAGGGAGAGATTTTCTATTTAATAAGTGGTTTTTGACTATTTGATTTGACCTTTTGGACATTTCAAGTGTATGTCTGCTGAAAATGGTTAGAGCTTTTAATCATTAGAAGACATCATCCTATGTATATTACATGATTATTTTTGTGTAGCTTGTTTAAAAAGCTAACATATTCTATACTTACTGTCTTATTTGGGTTCATATTTGAACACTTTGTTCAGATAGTGACCTTTTCTAGTCATGTACCATAGACAGTTGGGAACATCTGCAGAACTTGTGAAACTTCAAACCTCAGATGATGCGATTGACCTTTTAGAGCATGTGAAAGGAAGGAAGAACATTGACTTTCGATCATTAGCAGAGTCTCTGAAAAGTGCAATTCCCTATTTTCTCCAAAGTCCTGAACTTTTAAATCCACAAACCTCTCACATGTCTCTTTTGTTGTGCCTTTTATTCTTTGCTTTGGGTCTTAAAGGTCAGTATCTGAAATGGCCAGCAATCAGGAACGCACAGAAAGATCTAACAATTCTAGGGCATACATTTATGTAAAGAAACACAGATAGACATCACTAAATGGTTAGGTATAGGGGAGTGCCACATAATTACTTCACATTGATCCAGAAATACTTCAGATTCTTTTCACACACTGCTGACAAACAGCACTAATGTGGAACACAATGTTGGTGTTTAACATTTGATATTTCTTTTAAATAGTGTAAATAGCTTTTAAATATACACCCAATTTTTCTAATAACATGAAATTTTAATAGCATTATTCGTAAAAAGAATAAAGAATGCAAGCTAACATACATACATAAATGAATAAGACAATACATTCATTTAAGAATGCAACTTTTTAAAAGGAGTATAGGCTCTAATGGTGTAAGTTCAGAAGATTTTAAAATCTCTGATCTGAGCTGATCTTAATGCCAAAGCTCAACAACACATTTTTCAAAACATAGTATGATTCTGATTAGTATTAAATTTCTTTAGTCTAAGTGAATGTGTAATAAAAAATACCATGAATGCTGGGAATCTGTCTTTTCCAGAAGGTCATTAGTGTTTAGCAGCCAGTGCTCATTTGTGCCTCATTTATTGCTTTCAGCTGGCAGAGCTTATAAAAGGTCAAACGCTGAGGTGTGATCCTTGTTAGTTAGTTATTGAGTTGGAAACATGTGGTGGAGTCTGAAATTAGAATGATGATTGAAGTCAAATCTAAAAGCAATCATTGCAACTGAAAACGAAATATTGTGTTAATGCTGGATAATAGTTATACAGCCACTAGACAACATACGGCTGAAAGAAGTATTTTTCAAAATGTTTATCATAGCAAAAAATAAAAACTATTTCATTTTTTTTTTTTTTGTATTACAATTTCAAGCTATAACTTTAATACACCAAAGATAGGACTGAATTATATTACAGGGCACCATGCACAAACACTCATTGTCATCTAGGGGCAATTTAGAGTATTAAAATGACTAATTGATATGTTTTTGGAAGTTTTAGACAGGTGGTCATAATGTAATGCCTGTTCAGTATATATCAATTATATGTACAGAAGATTAATATAAAGGCTATAGAATTAATATAATGGCAGTGAATAATGTGCAGAAGCTGTTGAACAAGCACACAAAAAAAATTCATTTTATATATATATATATATATATATATATATATATATATATATATATATATATATATATATATATATAAATAAACAAAGTAATTGACATAAAACCTGAAAGTGATTTTAAATCAGAATGTGTTTTTTCAATTTGGCAGTTGTTTCTTAGTTTTGTTTATAGCTAGAGATGGGCAGTGTTTTTGCCTGTTAAGGCTGCAGTTTAGGACTGTCATTTTAATAAAGCATTCTTGAATGCAAACACTGGTTGGTAAACTTTGAATCTTTAACAAACCACGTAAACAAAAACAAAAAAGCGAGACAGGGTCAAAGTCTAAGCAGAGGTCAGAACTACAGGATTAGACAAAGATAGCAAATTGTTTAATCAATGCAAGTCAATATAAAAAAGGACAATCAAAAAAGGTTTAGTACATCAGCATAGGGGAGTAGTAGCTTAGTAGTTAAGGTGCTGGGTTACTGATCCGAAGGTTGAGGCTTCAAACCCTGGTATCGCCAAGCTGCCACTCTTGGGCCCCTGAGCAAGGCCCTTAACTCTCTGTACTCCAGGGGGCTGTATCATGGCTGACCCTGTGCTCTGACCCCAGCTTCTGAGCTATGTATTGTATATTCAATGAATTTAAAATTAAATAAATTACCATATTTCCCAGCCAGTGTGTTAGTGTCGTTCAATGGAATCTGAAATGTTCGATAAGCTTTCTGATTTAAAAAAATAATCCATTAATTGTAAAAGAAAAAAAATAAGGTTAATGAATAAATTGACCATGCGAAAAGATTTCACCAGCTGCCAAATGTATAAAGTGCTGCTTCTAAGTTCCTTTGATCAAGGCTTAAACACTCACAGGTTAAAAAAAACACACAATCAGATCATGCTAGATCCCTTCACATACTTCAGTGCAATTCATGATGAATACAAGCTTCACCTGGCTTGAGCACAAACCAGAAAAAAGAAAGTCATGGAAGTACACTACTGAATTATTGGTTTGTCATATCTTGTTTGCACAAAGTAACTATAGCATTGCCACAAAGTCCTAACTAATACAGACTAACTCTGCATACTATTATTTTTATTTGTAAGAATTATATTAAAAATATTTTTAAAAATGCCATGACATAAAATGGTATGTACAGTGCATTTTACTAATTATTTAGTTGTGTTCCTTGTCTTAGAAAAACAAATATTCTCTTTTTTCACCTTCACTGCTATATAAATAGCATATATTATGATTCCTAGAAAATTCTTATAGACTCCACCTTCTTTCTCAGAAGAAAGTGTAAAAGCTTTTGCTTTCTTAATGGCTCTTTCTGGCTCAAGAGCAGTGAGAAGCAGCACTGATTATATTGGTTATATTGTTATATTTGTACAAAACTGAGTAGAGAGGAAAGCAAGACCCATAGGGAACAGGAGAGAGAGAGAGAGACTACTCACTGAATCGGCTGGTTAAAATTCAAAAGAGATTTAAAGCAGAAGATAGATAGATAGATAGATAGATAGATAGATAGATAGATAGATAGATAGATAGATAGATAGATAGATAGATAGATAGATAGATAGATAGATAGATAGATGGATAGATAGATAGATAGATAGATGGTGTTAGATAGGTGTGTTTGTGATCAGACATTAGGTCATGTGACTAATGCATTCATTTTGGCTTTGCGGGCGTGCGGGCAGAAGGAAGGAAGGAAGGAAGGAATATATATATATACTTGTCACATGTACTTTACAGCACAGTGTATATAATGCAGAATGCTGTGTTTATTCTGTTTTGTCACATTCATTGTTTTTTATTAACACATCCTACCATTGTTACTTATGTCAGTTTCAGCCACATGCACAGGATAGAGCAACTTTTTTCTTCAAAGACAAAGGTCTTATTTTGACTAACAATATTTGCTTTGTAATTAAGCATTAATTATTTTTAAGAAACTTATTTTAGACTGCAAAAAATAACAAACATTGGACACATTTCTCACTCCTGGAGTGCTGCAGCTAATAATTTATAAAGCACTAAACCTTTAATTAATGTGTCTACATGTGAATATATTTAATATAAAAAAAAAGTTTTTTTATTGGCATGGCATGTAAAAAAAACTTTTTTGCAAGTAGTCTTGTTCATGAGAAAAAAAGCAAGCTTTAATTAAACTAAATCTTTTCAGCAAAAAATAATACAATTAGTAGTGTTAGATTTTAATGACAGGGGTGTTTTGGTAAGGAGTACAGAAAAACAGCTTTGTTTCCAGCCTGATGATGTGCCAGCATTTTGCTTTATTTATTTTCCTATTGCAGCTGTGGCGTATTCATATTTGGACCCTAAATGTATATTTTAGTTACCATTTATAAGTGATGGGGAAAATTATGAAGTGCAGATCATAATAATATTCATAATTAAATTGAAGCATAATAAAAATCTCTAAAATCCCCATTTCACCGATTTAAATTTAAAAGAGCAACCCTAATAAATGTAATCAACTTTATTATTTACTTGTAATTCAACTCATGTTTATAGTATGGCCTGGGTTTCATTTATATTTGGTATATTTTTGGCTGAATATTCTAATATCCAGAAAGAAACATGTTCTTGTTACATTTAGCACTGATTTTTTTCTGTGCTATTTCTATCCTCAGAATTGAATAGGTAACAGCGAAGCAAGAGAAAGAAAGTATGACTTGATTTCCCCTCTGCAATTTTGCAGGTAGTTACTGGAATGCAGCATCTTTCACCACTCCATCCTCCTACCTGCATTTTTCCACTTTCCAAGCGGAAACAAGTGCAGATATTTCCTTCTACTTTAAGACCTCTGCACCTCGTGGAGTTTTCCTGGAGAATTTGGGCAATACAGATTTTATCCGCCTGGAGCTAAAATGTGAGTTTCTCTCTCTCTCTCTCTCTCTCTCTCTCTCTCTCTCTCTCTCTCTCTCTCTTTTGCTTACTCACACACAAACACACACACCAAAACACATATACACATATGTTACAGTGCCTTGCATAAGTTTTCACTTATTAGATACTGGACAGTTTCTGGACAGTTAAGGAAAAAAGACCAGGTGAATTTTTCTCCTATTTTTAGATTTCCAGTTTGGGTGAGTCTGTGCCCAGTATAGCCTTCGATTCTTTTTTATGAGGTCTTCTGCTGCAGTTTGACATACTTAATATTCTGAATTGCAGTTCTTCGAAAATGAAATCTTAAAGTTGAAAATGGAGGTAATCTTAATTATTGTATTATTTGTTTCACACAAATGTGTGAAAATCCTAATAAATCAGCAGTTTCTATAGCAGTTTAAAATATTGGAACCAGCCTGTCTGCCAGTAACAGCCGTGCCTTTTCACTGAGATCTTATTTTTCCTCATGTTGCTGTTTTGTTTAGCTATGAGCATCACCTAAAGCTCCTGGCTTGTATCTTCATCATTTTAGGCATGGCACTGCTTCTACATAGCTGGCTGGTTTTATAATTACTCCCACAATCAGCAGGTCTTCCTTATGTTCTTAATAAAGTGGTCAGTGAATGTATGAGTGTATTGTATACAAAAATTGATTTAACCCTCAAGTATAGAGATCAGAACTTTGCATTTGTACAGACATGCCAATATGTTTTGCACTTAAATATTAAGGATATTAAGAAGATTTTTATATTCAAGTGCAAAACATGTAGAAATGATCTGCTTTTTTTGTGAAAGTACAAACACATGGAGGAAGGATAAAGCAAAATACGTGAGAGAGCAGGATCAAGAGGATACACATATTGTGAGAGAGAGAGCAAGAGAGAGAGAGAGAGAGAGAGAGAGAGAAGGAAATATAAAATGTTGTAGTTACTGTTTTCCATTATGAGATAAACTACAATACTTTAATATTTTAACCACTCCAACATTTCAGCCAAACTCTACCCAAAAAAATAATGTGATGTATATACACCGATCAGGCATAACTTTGACATTATAACATTATGACTGGTGAACTGAATAACACTGATTATCTCGTCATCATGGCACCTGTTATTGGGTGGAATATATTAGGCAGCAAGTAAACATTTTGTCCTCAAAGCAGGAAAAATGGGCAAGCATAAGGATTTTAGCGAGTTTAAGAAGGGCCAAATTGTGATGATTAGACGACTTGGTCAGAGCATCTCCAAAACTGCAGCTCTTGTAGGATGTTCCTGGTCTGCAGTGGTCAGTATCTATCGAAAGTGATCCAAGGAAGGAACAGTGGTAAACCGGCAACAGGGTCACGGGCAACCGAGGCTCATTGATGCATGTGGGGAGCTAAAGCTGACCCATGTGGTCCGATCGAAAAGACAAGCAACTGTAGCTCCAATTGCTGAAGAAGTTATTGTTGTTAATGCTCAACAGGTCAGGACTTTTTTGGCAGCAAAGGGGGCACAAACACAATATCAGGCAGGTGGTCATAATGTCAGGCCTGATCAGTGGCCATAAAGTTTTGCCTGTACAGTGTACACACAATACCCACTTGGGTGATTGTAACTTAACAGTAGTCAGTTAATTTGTGCATTCTGATCTCTCTCTAGCACCAAATGTGGTCTCCTTCTCTTTTGATGTGGGAAACGGGCCGGTAGAGCTGAAGGTCCACTCACCAACGCCGCTAAATGATGACCAGTGGCATCGCATCAGCGCGGAAAGGAATGTTAAAGAGGCTGTGCTGCAACTGGATCAGCAATACAGGGAGGTTCGAGCTGCACCTGCACAAGGACATACACGCCTGGAACTCTACAGCCAGCTGTATGTGGGTAAGACACACACACACACACACACACACACACACACACACTTTTATACATACACAGAGCTTTCAGTTATGCATAAATGCGTTTAATTTGCAGAGCTTTAAATGGAAAGTTTGGTTTCACAGCTGCTAAAGGCTAATTTCTGGGCTCTGTTTTCAGATTATGCAAATTACCTGTGTGTAATTCATACCTCTAAGGTTTACCTACCCATAAAATAACACTCAGCATTTTGAGTTTCAGCATTCAAATGCTGTATTATGTATGCTATTATATTCAACATTGAAAAAACAACATAAATTTCATTTTTCATAGATTTCTCTCATTCATTAAAGAATATCTCTTTCGGAGAGAATACAGCACTGGGTCTTTTTTTTAGTAAGGTCTGCAAGATCCAAATTTGGAGAAACTTTTAGACAGAACTTAAAACATCTCTTTCTACTGATTAGATTTTTTTGTTGTTGTTTATAAAAATGGTTTTCATTAATACCAACCATAATTCTTTCTTAATGAGTGACAAAAATAAGGGGTTGAACACACGCTGTTTGAATACTAAGGCTTTTTGAAGACATATGGTATACCTTTCTAGGCTTTTATTCACGTGAATAAAAATTTTGTATTACCTTAGATACTGTCAGGCGCAAAGAACATACTGGAAACTGAAGTGAATTCAACGAAGGCCTTTTAATGAGAAACAAAAAGGGCAAGGCAGTAAGCACGAAAAATAGCACCAAACTAGGGTAAACTAAACCAGGTGAAAACTGTGGCAGAGTGAGATCAAATAACACACAGAATCTTGCACGCTAAGAGAAACCAAACGGAGTGGCTTGGGTAGTCCGAAATGTTCATAAGCCTAAGCTGTAGAACGGACAATGTGCTTGTGGATAAACGGGGGGGGTATTATAGTGTGGTGACTGATTTGGACCAGGTGTGGATGATTAGTAAGTAGGTGAGCTGCTTGGAGTGATTGGAGGGTTTGGCGAGGGTGTGGCTGGTGGATCCCTGACAGATACTTTATTATTCTGCCAGACAGTAATATCTGGTAAAGTTTGTGTTTCTAAGCAGTAAAAATAAGGTGAAGTAAAAAGCCTTTGGTAGCATGTCTGTTATTATTGCAAAGAGGTTATTAACACAACCAAGGAGTTTAGAACTGGGGCTGGGTTTAAGTATCATTATTGTTCCAATAATCAACTTCCATCATGTCCCTTTATTAAGTTATTTTTATTTGAGAGAGCAACTACACGTTTGCCAGTCCACTTTTAACACTAGCTTTAAAATTTTTATATAACATAAGCAGCTAGCAATAAGGATTTCCTCCAGCTGTGTTCTATTGCCCTGTAAAATACAGTAGCATGGCCAGTGATTAGAAAAAGTGTGGTAGCTGACTTAACGTGTCCAGCATGTCACGTAACGAGGCCGAGGCAATGACAAGGGGACGTTTACTCTCTAATGATTGTGATTCAAATAAACATTAGATACTAGGCACAAGAACAACATTAACAATCAGGAGCAGTGGAAAAAAAAGACAATGGAAAAACATAGAATCCAGAGTTTCAATTGTTCCTCTTTATTAGGTAAAACAAGAAACAGGCGCAGATAATAATTTGTAGCATGTGACCTCGTGCAGTGACTGTTGGGAAATTTTGTCCCAGGGCATAACCATGCCATGACAACCTCCTAGCCTTCACCATCCTTCATAAGTAACTGTCATGTAATTTAGGAGGGCTGGGTAATAGGTTGCAGTGTGTTGGTGAATGAAATATTTGTAGCAGGAAATTGGAAAAATTTAGCAGGGGCCAGAAATAAAAAATTGTTATTCAAAAAGTACTGTTACTGTCAAGCGTTAGCATGGCAGATTATTCTTAGAATTTTTTTTTCAAAATTATACAGCGTTCTGGACACCACTTTTACATCTAGACTCATCATAATTAAATATCATAATTATAATTAAATATCATAATTAAATATATAAGCCCAAATATATACTCGAGTCATGTGTAATAGCAGCTAACTTTAATCAGTCCAAATCTCATTAGATTCTGTATCACAACCTCATTATGCACAACTTGTGAAAAATGAGGTTTCGGAATCCAGATCAGAAGAATTTATGTCCTGCAAAAATAATGTCATCATTAAACTTATTGCTTCTTCAGTAACAAGCTTCAGAAAGTATTTTCCAACAGAATGTAGTCTAATCTCTGTCTATTGTTCCAGTCATTACAATATACAGCATTAGTTTTGGACTATTAGTCAGTGGTAGATTCCCTCACCTATGATTATTTCTTGCTGAGCATAGATGATTTTTGCACTTACTGTAGCAACTTGTTAATACATCAACTAATTTTATATTCTCCACAATATCCCACCAGCTCACTCTGTACTCACTTTCATGCTCTCAAATTCATGTTAAAGGTTTTTTGCTCTGATTTATTTTCAAGCAACAACCGACTGCTTCAATATCAGCATGTTTTTTGTACCCCTTATTGCTGCCTGCGTTTATATTCAATCCTTGACTTTTATTCAGAGATTTTTTTCTTTCTGTTGTGCTTTTGTTTGTGTATGTGTTCTTTCTTATATTATTATGCTAAAAACTCTGCTAATAGAAATCTGATTGGCTGTTGGTAATAATATTTGCTTAGTTACACAGACAAACAGATTCGCATGATGCAGACGCATGATAGGACATATGAGCACATTGGACAAATTCTCTTGCACCAAAAATTCTTGTAGTTGTTTCTAAAAGTAGATTTCAGATATTATGCAATTTAGTGAAGTGATGTCAGGGTTCCCTGTTGGTCTAGTGGTTAGGATTCGGCGTTCTCACTGCCACGGACCGGGTTCGATTCCCGGTCAGGGAATTGGGGTTGCACAAGCCAGTGCACTCTTAGTGCCGGTCCAAGTCCAGATAAATTGGGAGGGTTGCGTTAGGAAGGGCATCCAGTGTAAAAACATGTGCCAAATCGAACATGCGGATCACGAATACGGATGATCTGCTGTGGCGACCTCTAATGGGAGAAGCTGAAAGAAAGTTCTAAATCAATGTCAGTTTTTTTTGTCTGGCTGAAGCTAAGAAATCAGAGGTGCAAATGTTTAGAGTATGATTTGCAGTTCTTTAGACATTGGCCAAAACTTTAAACATTCTGCTCCGTCAGTAAAATCTGGCTTGGTTCATTTGCCTGTGTAGGAGGTAGTAGGAGGGGTAGCTATCCACTAACCAAGTTTCACGTCTGTACAACTTATAATTTAGTCTGGTTGAATCATTTTTAAGGGCAGAAACAGAAGAAAAAGATGGAAATAACTATAAAACATCAAGTGTCTAGCACCAGCAAAACTTGGAAACCTAATAATGTTACTATAGTTACATTTTTCTGGCTGCTGTCTGTCAATTTACATAAAGTGATCGGTTATTGCACTACAGCTACAACCTACAGAACACTAACTTGCAAAGTACAGATGGTGTATTTTAGTTTGTTATGTTGGATCAAGTCTTGACTGCATGTATGTAATTGCATATTGTTAAACATTTCATTGGGAGATCATGCAGCGAATCAATAGGCTTTGCAGCTCACTAAATAAACCTTCTTTAACATACACTGCATATGAATTAAGTAATAAAATATATGTTGCTATGATGCCTGCTTTTCAATAACGTTTATGTAGAATTTTGATTCAAAGCTGTTTCACGTTTATATTTAAACTCTAACATGTACCATATTGTGTTTAATAGTTCAGTATATTTTAGGTGTTGTTGCCTTTCAGAATCTTTCATCAGAGATCACCACAGCAAATCATTAATCTGCATATTTGATATTTGGCACAGAGTTTATGCTTAACGCCCTTTCTGACATAACGCTCCTGCTTTTAACTGGGCTTCCGACCAGCACTGGCTTGTGCAGTTGACCAGTAGCTAGGTTGGTACCCTGCCCAGGAATAAAATCCAGGCCATGGCAGCGAGAGCGTGGGATTCTTAGCCACAAGCTCACTGAGGAACATTTCAGCAGAATTAAAATTAAATGGAATATTTTGTCTCCAAATTATGACTGGTTAAACCAGTTTAATGTATTTGTAAAATACTTAATATACACACATGATTATATTAAACAATTAAATTGATTTATTGTAATTTCTCTGTGCCAGAAATTAACCGACTAGAACACTGCTGTTAATTGATATGAAATGGGAGGGAAAAAAGAAGAGATTGTAAAATTAACAATTGGGGAAAAAATTATAATAAAGTACAGGAGACGGCAAAAAGACAACGTAAGCTGTTTGCTATTTATACTGTTGTGATTTGGTGATTAGCTCAGTAGGTTTTACCGTGGTGTGTATTTAAAAATTTTATCCATGTGCCCTTTTCTATTTTTTAGCATCTGTCACTGTGAGGGTCTCTGTACCCTATTTTCACATAACTTTTGTCACTTAAGGGATTAGAGATCCTGAAGGATTCTGAAACCACTTAATGTATTCATTTTTGGGTACAAAGCTTAGGTTACAGTCTACCTGGCTGGAGTAAAAATAACTGATCCTTACCAAATAATTTCAGCTTTCTACACAAACTTACAGTGATATTCGATATAATTATATGATCGGAATAACTATGTAATGTTAGTAACATTGGAGCAACATCTCAGCAAGTGTGCAATTAAAATCAAGGGAAAGAGCAATGTTTTGAAGTGTGTCAGAAAAGTGTCATAATACAGGTTGTCCCTTAAGTCTCTAAAGAAAAAGAGAAAATACTGGAACTGTGGATTAACCAAGAAGTGAATGTCCATGAACATACACTTACAGAGGCACAACCTGCATGTTGCTGGCATACATAATCTTCTATATGTGGAGACTTTTGATAAACCATGGAGTTAATTTGTTATCTATTTTATGCATACTCTATAAAATGCACAGAAACACTAAGGGTAATGTCCGAAGAGCCCTGTAATGCTTTGATGCTATTGATATCCAGGCTTTACAATAGCATCACAGTACTTTATATTACTGTTATACTTTATATTGAAAGTATATAATCGAATACTGAACATATTCGTGCCTGCAAAATGTTATGGTTTTATATTAAGTTTATTAAAATCTGGAGATAACTAAAACTGTTTTTTAACAAGAGGGTATTTTCAAAGATTAATTTACCTGGTAAGATTTCACAGCAATAAAAGGGCTCAGTTTAGGTTACAGCCTGCAGAGCTGAAAATGATTAAATGCATCCAGTTTTCTAATTTATTAAAGAATGGAGTTTATATGACTGTTTGGTTTATGGACAAAAACAAAAACTCCAGTGCACTTTAATCTAATCTTTTTTTTTTTTTGTAAATCCATCTAATTATTCTTATTTTTGCTTCACAGCATGCTAGGAAACTGTTAATTGTCTTCTTTTACTTTGCTTGTTATTCCCATTGTACTTGGTTTACAGTAAATTGCTTTATGCTTTTGCGTTACACCAAGTAGCTTGACTTTAGTCTCATTAGACCACAAAATCTTTTTCCAGAGCTCTCAGAAATGCTTTCCTTTTACACAGTCTTCCACAGAACCCTGGTGATACTGTTGATGTTTTCACAGGCTCTCATATTTTAGCCAGTAAGCTCTGTAACCCCTTCAAGTGGTATTGCTGGACTCCTTCTTTGACAATTGCCATTCTGTCGGTATGACTCATGTCGGTATCTGTGCCTTATTTTTTTCCACTTTGTATTAAATGGATTTCACGGTGCTTCTAAAGAGGTTCAAAGTTTTGCAGCTGTTTTGATAACCGTTTCTATCTTTTTTCACCTCAAAGCATTATGGGCAGTTCCTTGGTTTTCAGATCAGGACTGATCAGGTGTTATTTTAGCTTTAAGACCTCCCAAGTTATTTTTTGTGCAAGCATACTATCAAACAGAATTTAAACAGGTTTAACACATTTTAGTGTAAACTCTTGAAAAATAAATACTAGTCATAATTTAGACTGATGTCAGAAAGGGGTTGAATCACTAATGAATGTACAATAATATAAATTTTATCCATTAAATAAAATTACATTTTATATAAATAAATCATTCTGAAGACATCTAAAGATGTTCTGATAGTCTTGTAGCCCATTCCAGCCTTGTGCAGGTCTACAAACTTGTCAGTGATGTCATTTGGCAGCTCTTTGGTCTTGCCCATAGTAGTGGAGAAGTTTGAATTGAAGAGGTTGATTCTGTGACGGGTGTCTTTTATACACATAATGAGTTGATATGAGGAGTTCTTTCTAATTTATTATGGGATCATTTATTAATACTTATTTCACTTAATCAAATACACATTAATTTATAATGTTTCTTAGATTTTTTTTATGGATTTCTTTTTTTATATTCTGTCTCTCTGTTAAAATATACCTACTATAAAACTTTCCAGACTGTTCATTTCTTTGTAAGGGGGTAAAACTCACAAAATCAGCAGGGGATCAAATAATTATTTCCACCACTGTTTTAATGAGTGAATAAAAACGTAACTGGTCAAGCGCCCAGCAAGCCACCAATCAGCCTATGCTCTGTTTTTTACTTGATTTGATTGCTGCTTGGTGGTATCTACAGTTCAGTGTCAGTTTAACAGCAAGCAGAACATTTTGAGAGTAATAAATGATGGAAGAAATTCCTGACTCTCAATTGCAACATTGGTGTGCTAAAAGTAACATCAGAGTCTTTTCACATAAATTGAGTTGATTAAGCAATGAGTCTTGTGACATAAATGATAATAGGAACATTATAGCCATAATAAAACATAGTACTTGGGATACTTAACTACATCTAAAGGCAAATACGTTTGTACTTTTATTCAAGTATAAGTTCAAAGGGAACACTTTTACTTTTACTGGAGTAATATTTTAGCGAGTATATCTCTATTTTAACTCAAGTACATGGTTTGTGTACTTTATCCAAAACTGAGTGCAAATACTTAAAAAAATTTACTTGTCAAAAAATACTTTGCTACTGTCCACCCACTGTATTTTGCTTATTTATTAATTCATTATTTTATGCCACCTGAAAAGATTTGAAAATATCTGCCTGATGTGCTTGAATTTTATGTTGCAGTGAAGCAAAAAGCACAATAATCACTGGGGGATGAGTACATTCTGGAATCACTTCCGACATTTTGACATTCTGACTTTTCTCACAGCTCTGTCATCATTTTACTTATGTACTTCGAAATGACTGTGTCTTAAATAGTCATGTCCAAAATCTCCTCAGCTATCCCTGTATTTTGTAGGTTAGTGGGCAGTTTTGTGTTATGTGAAAATGCTTGGACATTACTTTGAGCAGGACATGAGGGAATAATTAATTTTCCCCTAACAGTCGGAGCATTAATGCTGTTTAAATCTACAGTAATTTTTCTGTGATCTATAATATTGAATTATTCCCCCAATGTGCTTAGCTTGTTCCAGCTTCTATGCTCCTGGGGGGAAAAGTAAGCCAAGCCCAAAATGGAAAAATATTAAGCTTGAAATGATCTTAGCAGCAAATCATGGGTCAGGAAATTAGCAAGAATGAAGTAAATAGACATCTGAAACCAAAGTATTATTTTGTTTAGCTTTGCTGCAGTGAACTGTGAAATTCATTTATATGTTCTTCTTGTATGCAATGGTAAAATGATGATGATGAAAATGTGTGATGTGAAATTCAACACAGTAAAATGAACACATCTGCATGTGCAGAAGCTTTAAAAAAAAATACCTTTTCCTAATAGATTATTCATTATCCGATTATGTGCCACACTTGATGAAGCCCACCAAGGGCCTAATGACATCATATGGACCCAGGATTAATAGATCAGGAATAGATTGACAGTATTTGATCTATTCTTGTTGAGTTCCTAAATAATAATTAGTTGTTGAGATTAAAAGATTTAATAATCTTTTTCATTATTAAACTTAAGTCATTCTACAATGTTTGTTAGCTGTACTGTGTGTATTTCTATACAGTGTTCTAATGAGTGTTCTTAACTTATTTAAGTTGCTCCTGTGTTAACTGTCAAGGTGCGGCAGGAGGACAGAGAGGCTTCCTGGGATGCATCCGCTCCTTGAAGATGAACGGCATTACCCTTGACCTGGAGGACAGAGCAAAGGTCACCCCTGGAGTCAAACCTGGATGTTCAGGACACTGCACTAGTTTCGGGATGTATTGCCGCAACGGAGGAAAGTGTGTGGAGAAATACAATGGCTACGCCTGTGACTGCAGTGGAACGGCTTATGAAGGGCCCTTCTGTACTAAAGGTCGGCTTTCAACTTATTCTTTAGCACAGTCGACATATAAAAAAAAACCTTGGGTTTAAGTGAGGAATAAAACATGTTATTGGAAAAGAATCGATGAGTGGACGGTGAGGTGCAGTCTGACATAAAGTTGAGATACTTTTACTGCAGCAATTTCAATGTTTTTTTATTACAGCACATTATTCTTGTTGTGTCAAAAATGCTAACGTTAAAATTTGTTATCCATTCAAAAACATCACATTGTGCTATTTAATCCGGGATGGGAAGTAATAAAGTACAAATACTTTGCTACTGTACATAAATAGACTTTTTACTTTCACTTATTACATTTTTACACAAATATCTGTACTTTTTACTTCTTACATTTTAAAAACCAGGCTCGTTACTTTAGTTTTAATCTGATCAATATTTTTCCTTCTCATTGCGCGCCGTTTTTAGCCCATCAACATATTTCTTGTCATTGCACGGGTTTTTCAACCTACCACTGGTGTATCATTTTCTGGCTCTCACACACCAAAAACATAGGCTACTTTACAAAGTTAACAACAAGTAAGACAAAAGGCAACAAGTAGTATGGCTAACATGAATGAGACAGAGGGAGTATTTGATTGAAATTCTTTTGTATTAATATATTAATATGATGTGAGGTCCAGCATGACACTAAAACAGCTACTTTTTACTTAAATACATGTCAGAGCCCAGACTTCTTTATTTTAACTTGATTAAAAAAAATGTAATCAGTACTTAACGATTTACCAGAGTCTTTTTAAACATGAGTATCTGCACTTCTACTTAAGTGAAGGATGAGTGTACGTTTGCCATCTACATTTTTTAATGCTGTTGAATTTTAGACAGGTAATTACTTCCTGTTATTAAGTCAAGTCAAATATGCTTTTTGTCAGTACAGTGCACAGTGAAATAAGAGAAAACATCCCCCAGGACCAAGGTGCTACATAATAACATAAATTAAAGAAAAAAAAAATACTACAAACACACCACTGTTTTTCACAAGTTGGCTTTGACTATAAAGAGTTTCTTTCTTCACAAGCCTCTCTTGTTTATTTCTCACATGGTAGAGACTGGTGACACTTTCTTTTAAAGACTTATAAATAAACACCTTAAAGAAAACTACCATATCAATGATTTTTCTTTCTTTTACGTTCAACTTTTTGCACAGTTTATATTCAGTATTTAATGATTTTGGAGCTTTCTTTTTTCAAAATTGGTGCACAAACACTTTCCCCATTTTGCACTAAGGTGCAATGGCAGGTGGCAGATGGTCTCCTCACAATGACTGCAGACTGTAGAGCCTTTGTTTGTTGGCTTTGTGGGCATCTTTCCAGCTATAAACCATACAGAGCGGGAAAATACTACTGAGAGCCAGTAACTGCCGGTGGCAAAAACTCAGCCAAAAGCATTACTTATTCTGTTAGTTAATGCAGGTAAATAATTAAGTCATTAAGCAATAACAATAGCAAATTAAATAGAGCAAATTATAATTTTTCTTCTTCTGTTTGACTTATATAGTTAATATTAATATGTTGATATAAAAATACACTAAATTATTAATAGGCAAAAACCTATAATGTATTTTATGATTTTCCTTGTTCTTCATCAATTTAACAATATAATCAAAATATATAAAAATATATATTTAATTATTAATCTGCTAAGTAGAGGTTTGTAAAATCAGGTAATGCATCCTGCGTCGGAACGCTTTGGGAACGCCTCCGTATTTCTACCTCTGAGGATGGAGAATTTTCGGATGCTGGCGAGCCCATGGACTTCTCACAGCCTGTGCTGTTTGAGGAGCTCCTGGAGGTAGTGACACGGGCCATGTACAAACTAGAGATAGCTTGGCCGGACGTGAAGCGGAAGCAACGCATTCCTAGTAAGCTGGATGAGCGTTTCCTGCACCCTGCAGCACGAATTCTCTCCAGAACTCCCGGGAGCAGCGCGATAGGGGTGAAGGCATTCAGACATAGTCTCGGCCACATAAGCACCATCGTGTCCAGTCCAAGTGGCCCCAGCCCCAGACCCCGCATATGGGGTCTTCCAGGACCTGGACACCTCAGTGTGCAGGTCGGGAAAAAACAGTAGGCCCCGGGGGGTGATGGTGCTGATGTGGCTGAGGCTTCGTCTGAATGCCTTCACCCCTATCGCCCTGCTCCCAGGAGTTCTGGAGAGAATCTGCCAGAAAGGAGGTACCTTGTTGGCCAGGCAGACCTTGGTTCACGGACCTGCTGTCCCTCCTTAAAAGACCTCCTTGGGAAATTCCTTCCAGGAGGGATCTCCTCTCGCAGGCAGAGGAACCCTGGTTCACATCCGCCCAGAGTTAGGGAAGCTGTGGCTGTGGCCCCTGAGGGGGCACAGTTCCTAGCAGCTGGTCTCTTAACTGAGGTAGTGACCATCCTCCATTCCAGAGCTCTCTCAACGAGGAGGTTGTTTGCTGCTAGATGGCATCTGATCACCACGTGGTGTTAGCACCACCAGTTGGACCCAGTCAAATGCCCAGTTGGTTCAGTTCTGGAGTTTTTGCAGAAACAGTTTGCCACAGGATTGGCTCCGTCAACTCGGAAGGTTTATATGTTCGCTATCGTGGCTTTTTGTATGTTTCCCCAGTCGCTGGGGAAACATTTTCTCGTGACACGTTTCCTACGCGGCACCTGGAAGCTAAGGCCTAGTATATGACCTAAAGTGCCTGTGTAGGACTTGGCTGTTGTGCTGGAGGCTCTATCTGATCCCCCCATTAAGCCCTTGGCTGAGGTGGCCCTTAGGTATTTGTCGGTAAAGACTGCCTTTCTTCTGGCAATTTTCTCCCTTAAGAGGGTCAGGGACCTATGGGCTCTTTCCATGGTCTCTCCTGGCCAGCATTTTTCTCTACCCTAAACCTTGGTTTGTGCCTAAGGTGCCTGCAGCTCCCTCATGACCTGTCGTACTGCAGGAATTCTGCCCCCACCTTCTTTCCTAGCCGCCGACCAGGAGAAGCAAAATTGTCTTGCGAGCTATGGACACATATCTTCACAGGACGAGTCCGTGGAGGAAGTTGGAGCAGCTGTTTGTCTGCTATGGCCCTCATAGGAAAGGTTTTCCGTCCATTAAGCAGACGTTTAGCAGATGGATTGTGGATGCCATTTCTTTGTGTTATCAATCCTCTGGTCTTCCCACTCCCTTTGGAGTCAAGGCTCATACCACCTGGGGTATGGCGGCTTCTACGGCCTGGTCCGCTGGAGTTTCTCTCCAGGACATTTGCAACGCTGTGGGCTGGTCCACCCCTTTGACCTTTGTCAGGTTCTATGACCTCGACGTCAGAGCCACTCCTGGCTCCTCTGTCCACACTAGGCAGGGACTGTTCAGTATGGCGTGATTGGACACTCATTCACAAAGCACATCACTAGGTTACGTATGTAACCCTAGTTCCCTGAGGGCACGAGACGTTGCATCAACAGGCCATGCTCCCTGCATCCCTACCTTCTCTTTTTACAGAAGCTAATGCCTAATACCTTGCTTACCCATTTTGTAGCTTCCTGGTTTACGCGAAGTCGCCTGCCGATAACGTTACGACTTGCCTATTGGCCGGATTTCACACGTGATTCAGAGCATGGACAACGTGAGGAGTACCCAAAGTGTTTTGACGTAGCATCTCATTCAATCAGGGAACTAGGGTTACATACTTAACCTAGTGACATTCTTTGCAAACATAGTAGAAAATATAAAGCTCTTGCTTTAGTAAATTGTTGGGGTTTTTTTTTTGCAGAAAAAGTGCAGTGTGTTAAGATGCAGCTTAACTAATTATTTCAAAATGTACTACAAATTCTAAAATTGACTCGAAAAAATTTGAAAGAATATTACTAAGGAACACAGCACAATAAAGAGGTATGACCCAAAGGCTAATATGATAGCCCTTGGGTCATACTGCTCTTCTTGTTTGTATATCTATGTGTGTAAGTACAATAAAGCAGCAAGCCAAAATGCTTTTATATAAAGACTGGAGCCAGGATATAGTTTTTCAAAAACTCCTAGCATTTGATTTCGATTGAGTAAATCTTTCAAAGCAAATACACAAACAAAGGCTTTTGGTAAATAAATTAAAATGTTTGCACATTCTATTAAACGGAAAGAACAGATTTACTGACTGAGTAACCGAAGATGTTATTAGTGTAAGTAACAAAATAAAGGACATGCTCTCAATTTGCATTACAGAACTTGCATCATTTTTGAGAAAAGGTTCAAAAATGTAATTAAATGACAGCTCTTTTGTTCAGTTACCCAATGAAAACCCAAGTAACCCAAGAAATGAACCTAAAAATATTAAATTTAATAGACAAAACTAATATTTTCATTTACAGCACATGCATTATACCATAGTAACATGCCAATGATCTTATTTTCTCACTGCCTCTGGTTTTCTTACTCATTTTCAAAATCAAGAACTTGCCAGGTAATTGTAAAGTGCAAATTATACTGTCCTGAAAAGATTTCTCACTGCAGAAAAATCACAAATCTCTGATACGAGTAGAATGTTGAATACACTCCTTAGAGTAGGCTCAGGATAGTATATGTGAAAATAGTCTCCTGGCATGGACAGTGATAAAAATGGCCTCACATTTCTCTCCCTTTTATCATGTAAATGAATAAAAAAATTGCAGATGTCAAACTCAAAGTCTATTAATCAAATATTGTTTGCTGTCCTGCTTTCTTTAGCCTGTGAAAAATTTAACATCCTGCAGTATCTTCTTGTCTAAAGAATTTCAATTTACCATAGCACAGAGACTGCCAATCTATGAAGCGTGGACATCTCTGTGCTGAAATACTGAATTTGTGTCAGGACTTAGGTGATGATGCAAGTACAGGTACTCCATGGTTTTATTTACTGTAGAAACAGGATAAAATGAGTAAAAGCAAAAACAAAATCACAGGTAGATCAGACTAATAATACTGCCACAATACCAAAAGGCTTGAAAATGATTGGGGCACAAGGACATTGCACAAAGCAGATAAACCTGAGAGTTTGTTTTTATTGTGAGTGTGTTGTGATGTAATAGTGTCTGATAGTGTAGTAATATTATTAGAAATAGTAATAGTGTTGTAGTTCATACAACCGTGTTTGCAGACCACAGTGGATTCTAGTAAGTGTAGCTGAATGCAGATTGAGACATCAACATGAAAGTCACATCTGAAACATGTCAGATGTGGGCAGTGGCATAAACAGGAATACATTTTCTGTCTAATAAAAATAAAAAAACTAGGTATTAAACAAAATGAATATAAATGTCTTATTATTATGATGTAGGGTCATTATAAGCCTAAACTTTAGGGTCATCTATAAGCCACACCTTTCGATAACCACACAATTTATTAGTATTTATTGTCTTGGAAGTGGGGTCCTTGTGTATTTCTTTTTGGGTTTCTTTGAGAATCGCCTTAAAGCTTTTAACAGATCATTTATAAATAATTTATTTTTCTACTCACAGAATTGCAGGCTCCATAATGAATTCAATCAGTAAAAGAGGATGCAGCTTCCAAAGTCCTACAGAAGACTAAAGTGATAAATCACTTTGAAGGTGATGGTTTTTTTCATGTGGCATCCTCAAAGTTATTGTGTAGGCTAGTTCTTCTGTTCTCACTGAGATTTTTGGATGTTTTGGAGATACTAAGAGTGACTGAACGTAGAAGCTTTGAGGTGTTCATTAATCAATCCTTGAGAAAAACATCACCTTATCAATGATTACACATCATTTTTGCTTTGTGTATTATTAGTGTTTTATGTAAAATATTTTATGCTTTTACCATAGAGATTTAATGACAGGAGAGTATTTAATGAAGACAGCATTGTTGTGAGCTGCAATTAGAGAAACTGCGAAAAAAATAAAATAAAGCATGATTTAAAAATTCAACAGGGTTATAGTGTAAATGCCATTTTTAATAGTGTATTCAGCTGGCCATTTTTTCTAAAGAGCAACCCAAGAATACAGCCACACAAATGGCTTATGCAATGCGATAAATGCTTTGCTCACATGCTATGCCATTAAAAAATTGCCTTTAATCGAAGGCTCGATTTCAGCTCCATGTTATTGTCCTGCCAGCATCACTCATCAACAGCCAGTAATTGCCATGTGTGCACATTTCGATTTTAGCCATGTTTCCATCTGTCAACAATCAGGATTAGAGTCAATAATGGATTCTGGATCCATTGGATGGATCAGATTTGGATCAGATTTCCTACCTCTTTGTTAGTGTGATTCCTAGTGTATTATGCTATTGAGGACCAATACCACATTTTCTTCCCAGTACAACGGCAATTAGTTTCTGCAGCTTTGAATCTATTCCTTCATACATGCACTTTCTTGCTGGCATCTTTATTTAGTTTAAATGGATGTATTTGTAATTAATGACTAAATCAATCAATCAAACTAATACTAATCTCACACTTATAGAAACTGGGAATATTCCACTTCACAAAACACTAAAATATTTGGCAACAGAAACCTGAAACAGTGCCTTTTTTCATTAGCCACTTATCCAGTACTAAACATTTTTGGGTCCCTCTCAGGTTCATTATCTCTGGTATCGCCAAGCTGCCATTCTTGGGCCCTTGAGCAAGGCCCTTAACTCTCTGTACTCTGGGGGCACTGTATCATGGCTGACCCTTTGTGCTTCCAAACAAGCTGTGATATGGGCAAAGAAAGTAATTTCACAGTTCTGTAATGTATATATGACAAATATAGGCTATTATATTCTATTGTATTCTACAGAAACCAATGCCACTTAGAATTGTAACTGCATTGTTTCTTGTTAACACTTTGGCCTTTTTATTTGATCTCTCAAACAAGTGGAAAATTATATAAATCTATTGCAATGTTCTTGGGATAGCTTCAGGATCCCCCACAACCCTGATCAGGATCAAGTGCATGCAAATGAGACTAATATTGACAAGTGAATGCACAAAAGAATGAATGAATAAAGTGTATGTAAAAAAAAAAAAAAAAAAAAAGAAAAAAGCCCTCTATGGTCACCAGCATAGCTTAGGTCTTTCTTCCACCTTATAGGTCCATAATTGGATATGAAAACTTCATAAAACTTTAAATTTGCTTCCTAATCACCTCTGTTCCTATGTCATAAGGCCTGATTTTCTTACATCTTGCACAAATAAATCAGGCAATAATTAGAAAACTAAAAATGACATTTTCTGCAGAAATTGTTATTACTCTTTGCCCTTTCAAAAATTTAACACCGACATGAAGCTGCATATGCAAATCAGCAGTCATGTGTGTAAGTGTTTGTTGAAGTATAATTAATTTGGGGAAAGTTAGGTAAAGAATCTTCTCTTTTTGGCTGTTTGTGCCTTTAGAAATATTTTTTTATTAGTGTAATTGCAAATCCCGTTTGGGAAATTTTATGCAATGTGCACATAGGATCATTTTCCAAATGTCATTTTTGGATTTTCTGGACCAAGCTGGGAACTTGGAAATGTGATCTACTGTATGTCTGAATCAGTGATTAGTTAGAGCATTTCAAATTTTCTCGATATTGTGAATGGGACTGGAATAAAGCCATTTCTAGGAAAATTCTGGCAAAAATTCCTAAATTCAATGTGTACATGCCAAGTTTGCTCTTTAAGATATACTAAAGAATAGGTGATATAAGCATTTTAGCTAAATGACATTCGAGTTGTGACCCCCAAGTGTCTGGAAACTAGAAGAAGATGATAAAGAAGAAAAAAATGAAGAAACCCTGCACAATTATAATGGTGACGCTTGCACTGCGTAGCAAGCACTATTAAATAAATCTCTCTCTCGCCATTTAGCACCTAAGAGATAGAGAGCATGGATTTCACGAAGACCAGTTGTTTATCTGGATGTCTCCCTTGTGCAAATTCACCATATTACTGTTTTTTGATTTCCCATGGCCTTCTCTGTTTCAGCTCACCTGCACCAGTTCCCTGCATTACTTTTGCTTTTACTGCTTTTCCATGGGATTCATACGTTTGTTCATTAATCTTATTAATCAATCCACATGTGCCCCTTTGTTCTCTTGTTATCATCTGGAGCAGTCAATAAAATTCTGCTGTGCTTACTGCTTCTCAAGAGGCACACATAAATAATGCGATTCTCTGGTTTTTCGATATTCTGGTCACAACAGAGCTTTCAGTAAGAGCATTAAAAAGCATCTTTCAGGGGACAATAAGTATGATAGATATTGAAAAGATGAAAGCCACAGCACTGTTGAATTCTTAACCTCGGTTGGTCAGAATGTGTTTAATATATTTTATGTAAAAGCAGGTGACAACAGTGGGCACAGCAAAGCCTAAGCACAGATTTATATTAAGTTGCATAGTTATCGCTTCAGTTGTAACAGATGATTCACAGGGAATTCTACATAAATGGATTTAAAACATGTAGTTGTTAATATGGTCAAGCTTTGATGAAAAAAAAAGATGTTTATTTAGCATAAGCATGTGAAGGAGTCTCTTTTAACAGTTTTGCAATAATCAAAGGAGAAGCTGTATTGTGTTTCCTGGCACAAGAAAGTGTTCAGGACAGGGATCTTTGTGGTTTCTCAGTAACAAGCTGCAATTTTTTGTTTTTATCAACTTAAAAAGAGACTGTTAAAGAAGTGACTCTTTCTAGGTAACGTAATGTAAGTAACAACATAATTATATATACATATACAGTATATATAAGAATTTTATAAGAATAAAAAATATAATGTATTATGCTTCAATAAGAAAGAATTGGTGGTCTATGAGAAGTAAAAGACTTTGTGATGAAAGCATGAGCTGCAATAAGCAAAGAAATGATTTACCTTCTAGGACTGGATTTTCACCTCATTCCAGAATCCCGGGTTTGTAAACCTATGATAAGAGTATGGTGAGTTTATGAGATTACTAGTGAAAGGAAACAAGATGGACTGGATGTGATGAGGAAACCTGAAATGCACTTACTGCCCCCTGGTGGAAGAGAGAGAAATGTGCAAAAAAAAGGAACCTTCAGGTGTCCAATCAGCTTAGGGCCTGTATCTAACTGTAAAATCACCTTAAACGTTTTTTTTTTAAAGCCGGAAAAGGTTACGACTTATTAGTAGTTAAAATTGTATAACAATTTGAATGTATTTTACTTGTATTTATTTGCAATGTGTGTTTTTAAGGAATCATGAAAATGTGAAATATACATGCCGTATTTTATATGGAACAGTAGTGGTTCATAGGGGACCAACAATTTTACCCAGGTTTTCACAGAGACAGAAACTGGTTGGTTAATGAATTGTGATGGGGAAACAGTGAAACAGTCATGGAGTAAAACAGCAATATTATTCGTGGTGTGCATAAAAAAGAGGTTATACGTTGCCTTGACACTTTCCTGAAATCTGCAACCAATGTGAAATTCAGATTTGCTATTCAAAAATATTTGGCATAGCTTTTTAATCAGTTTTATCAAAAATGATCTAAAATGAAGGCAGCTGAAAGTGAAAGGTTCTGGGATTCAACCTCACAGCCTTCTGGTCATTAAGTAATTAAGCTATAATGTGTTAGAATTATAAATGTGTACAATGGAATCTGACTTATAATGTTTATAATGAAAAAAATCTAAGGACATATGTATGTTTATTGTGCAGATGTGGGGGCTTTCTTCGAGGCAGGGACTCTGGTCCGCTATAACCTGGTGCCCGAGTTGATGACAGCTACATCTAACAATGAGCAGAAGGATTTGAGTCCTTCTCAGCTGGCAGACAAGAACCTGACCCAAGAAGTTGTGACTTTCAGTTTCAGCACATCCAGCACTCCCAGTATCCTCCTGTACATCAGCTCAAGGAGCCGTGACAACATGGCAGTGGTGCTACGACACAACGGTACTGAATAATGAGATCTAAAGGCAGATACTCAGAGAGGCAGACATACAGTTAAAGTGTAAATTATATTCGTCTCTGTGCTATGTCTCGCCTGAACAGCGAGCGACCCAATGTATCAGTTTAATGACCTCATTCTGAGTGTCTCAGCAAAATGTATTTATTCATTTAGTCAGAAAACTGATGTCCTGCTCTAGAGAGTATCTCAATTCAACCAGTAGAGTTAAATAATGCCGAACGGCAATTTTAGTATGTGGCCTCATCCTGTCTCTCTTTATTTGTCTGGCACAGTCACTTTCTCTCATATTAACTCAAATAAACATGTACATCAGTGGGTTCTGGTCCATTAATATTTTGCTCTGAGGGGTATTTAAACTACAGTTTTGTGTTTTATGCAATGATACATTGAGTCAGTGTCCTGGAGTTCACGTATTTCATTAGGGAATCTGACTGAATATTATTTTAGACATTGTTCTGTGTTTTATAAAGTGCAAATCAAGCTGCATGAAGATAAGTTTTATATGGGTTGGAGTTGATCTTGACTGGCTAGCTATAAAGCTCTGACTTCAACCCTATTGAATCCAGTAGGGATGAATTGGAATGCTGACTGCACCCCAAGCCTCCTCACCCCACATTAGTACCTGACCTTACCAAGCCCAAGCCCCATGTCTCTGAGTGAGTGCAAATCTCCACAAGCATTCTCAATTTTATTTACAAGCATTTGAGTTTAACCTCAAATGGGTTGTTCTAAAAGTACATTCAAATCTTATGATCCACAAACTTTTGTGCATACCTGAAATAATCATAATGTTCCACGTTCTATACTTTATGGAATATATGTAGAGGACATATTCATGTACAGTGAAAAATCGGCAAATTTTGGACGCACCCCCACAGCCCCTATGGTACCTTAGTGAATTCATCTAGACATTGTCACTTTAATACAATAATGTGTTTTAAAAGATTTTAAAAAATTTGTTAGTGAAAACAGTTTTAAATGTTCTTCCTAACGTTCCTAAACATAAGGATTTCCACAAATTTTAAGATAATTCACAACTTGCTGTTAGTTAGGTTCCAAATTAGGGCGAATTATCGGGGGTTGACTCCCGAGAGAAATAGTTTTGAAAGGAAGGAGGAAGATAGTGAACAATGACTTTCTTGGTAGGCTACTGTTTAGATACAAGCCGTGTAACAGACACTGTCTTTCATTAAAGCCTGTGTAAAGTTCATTAGTTTCAATGTAGGCAATGTAGGCTTATAGACAGGTGCGGCGTATTTATGTTCAAAATAAAAAATTTTGTCAAACTCAGTGGGTGCGGCTTATATTTGGGTGCGCTTAATAGTCCGGAAATTACGGTAATTAAAACAATGATGCGATTGCAACCAACAAAATTCAATAGTAAAAAAATACATTTGTGGAATTTACAGTGAAAGAAAAATAGCATGCTTGCATATATATATGCACACTTTTATAATAGGACATGGGGACTGTGCTGAGAATTAAATACTTATCATAAATTTATCATCAATTAACTGATCATGATTATCAACAAAATAAAGATCAGCTGTTTCTGTAGTATTTTACTGACTTACTGATTCATTCGACTGTCAACAAAGAGCTTTCAAAGCAAATACAGGATCTCATGTTCAAAAGGTAAATCAAAAGAGGGGTACAAAAGCATTTTCCAAATAATACATGCACCATAAAACACCACGAAGGCCATCAATAACGTGTGGAGAAAATGAGAAAATGGTTGTCCCTTTAAAATTGACAAAGAAGAAAACTTGTCAAAGTGGAGGACCTAGGGCAACATAGGTCTCTTAGCAAAAAAAAAAGAGCTGCAGGAATATCACCCAATCCCATCTAAAGCCCCCTAAACCATGTGGTAAATTGTGTTATGGTCTGATGAAACCAGAGCAGACTTTTTGAGGTATTTGGTTTAAAAAAGTATAAAGCTCAAATAACAGTATATTTTGGCACCTGCAGGACAGGCAAAGGTAAAGACAAACTTTGGACCTTCCAGCATGATAACAGCCAAGTAAACAAATGAATAGCTTCAAAAACAATGATGAAATAGCTTCAGTCAGAGCCCAATACTCTAGGTAATGGCCTTGACTGCATCTAACCAATTGAATAAAATACAAAATCTGGCCCTGAAATTAATTCTGGAATGGAGCTCATTAGCGTCACCCCTTTCCCTGAAAGGCTTAAAAAGCATTTGTAGCTCGGCAGAAGAATTGAGGTTAGCCAGAGAGTGGGAAAGTGAGTTATCCTGTATCCTGAAAATCTTATGATATGGGTTATACCTGGAAATGACTTTTCCATATTATGTATATTGGTCTGTTTTAACATTGCATATATTTATTTTCTTTCTATCATACTGTCCTTTATAGGGGTCTTCGCTCACCCATGTGTTTGCACTGTCTCCCTCAGGTACCCTGCAGCTTCGTTACAACCTCGGAGGTCTGCATGAGCCCTTCACCATTGATCTCGATCAACGCAATTTAGCCAACGGACAGCCACATAATGTCAATTTAACTCGGACAGAGCGAGAAATACACGTTCAGGTGAGATTAAAAATGACGTGTAAATATGAATGGCCCGTAGTAACATCATCATCTTCCTGTAGTTTTCATTATGAGAAAGCCGAATGTATATAAATCCATTCGGATGATGTGTTCCTTGTTGGAAAGTAAGCACTTTATTATTATTAATTTAATACATTTAGTTCAGCTACACTTCAAGTTGAAAAATAAAGAGCTTAAATAGTCTCCTAGTGGATAAATGAAGTTTATACGATTTTAAAATGTCATTTAAAATGTTTAAAAAGTCTGGACTTTGTTTTCTCTAAGGCGAAATTTATTTATGATTCATTAGCAGGAATCATTAAAACTTGCGGGCTGTTGAGGAGATTGAAGCTACTCAGTGTGACTCATCCGTCTTAAGCCTGGCTATTAGCTCGCTCTGAAAAAGTTAAATAAGCTGAAAGCAATTAAAGTCAAAGTCCTTAGAGGTGCAGCACAAAGAATTAGATTGCATTTGAATTGCATTCGATTTAGAACATTTTGCCAGCATGGTGAAATAAACAGTTTCACATTTATCACTCCAACACATCCAGTGAGAGCTGAAATGTACGGCAGAAAGGGACAGCTGGTCATCATGTTAGATGGGATACTTAAATCTAATATCGATTAAGATTTTGTCGATAAAACGATTAGGACTGAGCAATGTATTAAACACTATATAACACATGGTTGGATGTAGTGGTAGTTCAATGTTTAAGATGTTAGACGTCTAATTGAAGTTAAAATCACAACACCTCCAAGCTGCCACTGCTGTGTCCTTCTACTCTTGAATGTGTTTGTTAGTTGTTGATGTTTTAGAAGCAGAAAAATGGGCAAGCGTAAGGATTTAAATGAGTTTGACAAGGGCCAAAATGTGATGTCTAGACAACTGGGTCAGAGCATCTCAAAAACTGCAGCTCTTGTGCGATGTTTCTGGTCTGCAGTGGTCAGTATCTATCAAAAGTGGTCCAAGAAAGGAACAGTGGTGAACCAGTGACAGGGTCATGAGAGGCCGATGTACATTGATGCAGATGTGGAGCGAAGGCTGGTCCGTGTGGTCCGATCCAACAGACGAGCTCCTGTAGCTTAAATTGCTAGAAGTTAATGGTGTTGATGCTCGACATGTCGGGACTGTTTTTGCAATAAAATGCGGCACAACACAATATTACGCAGTTGGTCATAATGTTATGCCTGATCTGTGGCATTAAAATTATGCCTGATATTATACCATTTAAAAATAATTTTACAATTTAGAAAAATAATTTTTGATATTGTTTGCTCTAAAGAAATCCCACATTTAATATTTATGAAAGGCAATCCCTAGAGTCATTTGGTATTTATGGTTTCTTTATAAAGTGACCATTGTAGTTTTCTGGGATAGTAAGTTCAGTAGAAAGAAAAAAGTGAGGCTGGTGAAGGCATGACTTCTTGTATTTGATAACTAACTAACCACAACATAAATGTAACTACAAATGGATAAAAAAAAGTAATTCCTCACTTAATAAAAAAAAATATTTAAGATCATTATTAGTGGAATAAAACATGCGGATGTACGAAAGTAATCTACTTAGGGTTCATATTATACCATTGTTGAAAATGATCCTATATTTTCCTGTTATTGGATTGCCATACAGCATAGCTATAAATCCAATGTTGTATTTGTCTTATTTCTTGCTCTAGTTGGATCACTATCCTCCAGTCAGCTACACCCTGCCTGATGCAGCCAACACTCATTTCACTCTGGTCAAAAACCTTTTCCTAGGAAAGGTCTACGGTGAGTGTTGTTTCTTCCTAAACAAAAAAGCCCAAATAACCTTTTCTCCTGTACAAGTAGGGCTTGTGTAGTGTTGGTACAGCCTGAACCCATCACCAGTAAGACTACTAAATCTCAACAACTATTTAAATATTGATAATCTGATTCATTTTGTTCAATTATATTTCATCACTAAATACAAAATGATCTGATCTTATTTGGCTGAAAAAGAAGAAAAGGTAAAGCTGTCCACACAGTGGAGTAACTTAGTTTCATCCAGTCTGAAAACAGAGACATCAACAGTTTTAAGTTTTATTTGTTAAATTATTTTTCCTTTTTTTTAAGAAAATAATGTAATTTATATTACTGGAGAAATTAGATTTATTGTTGTTATACCTTAGAATACTTCAGAATGTGTTATACATAAGTTGTACACAGTGCATTTTCTTTAAGAGAAAACACTCGCACGATGACAAAAAAGTGTTTCCTTAATATTTTCAATAAGACGTTACATTCCAGTAGAAATGAAAAATATATATTCATAAATCAAACATTATCTGGGCAGCTGAACGCCACAACCAGCTTCCAAAGTGGTGATTTGGGGCCCCCTAGCGTCCTGGTGGGGCCATATGCCTGGCACACTCTGCATCCCATCCCCTGTAATCCCTGTAATGGTGCCCCTAAAGGAAAACTAAGAAATTATTCACTAAGCTCTATACTGTATATTGCGCACATATATGGAAAAAGTGTGACCTGTTGCCCTGTATAATTTTTGCAGGTAAAAAAAAAGATTAGTTGGCTGCCTTTACATGTCTCAGAGGAAGCATGTCAGCATTTACTTGCCCTAGTTGATAGTGGTTATATAATGGATAAAGGCCAAATTAGGAGACCAAATTAGGAAGAGAATTTGGACAAGTATACTGTGGAAAAATAAAACCATCCAGTGAACAGCCACTATGCAGGTAGAATGTCTTGTTAAGGTTAAAGGGAAAATGGCCAAAAAAGTAAATAAGTAATAAATAAAATGTGATTTAATGTAATGTATATCTTTTTCTTCTTTCAGCTGCTCCAATTAGGGGTTGCCATAGTGGATCATTTGTCTCCAAACCACTACATCTGCCTCTTTCACACCCACTACCTGCATGTCTTCCCTCACCACATCCATAAACCTCCTCCTTGGCCTTCCTCATTTTCTCCTTCTTGGCAGCTCCATCCTCAACATTCTCCTACCGATATACCCCGTGTCCCTCCTCTGCACATGTCCAAACCATCTCAATCTAGCCTCTCTCATCTTTTTTTCAAAACGTCCTACTTTGAAAACTTTTACTGTGTCCAGTTTGACAGTTGTTCGTTTCTTATAAACAGGTTGCGAGTCGTGCTGGATAAGGCCTGCCAAATGCCATGCATGTAAATGTAAATATAAGTCCATAAGAACAAGATTACTATAGAAGCAACAATTCCATAGAACAAGATCATTAATATAAATGTGTGATTTGCATTGCAAGAAAGATATTTTACCTTTCTTATTTCTTTGGCATTTTACATGAGACAACAGATCCATGCTGTAGCTGTGTCAAATGTCCAGGTTTTCCCCCAGCTCACTGTGTAAATGAGATACTAATGCACACACACACACACACACACACACACACACACACACAAACAAGGGAGAAGCCCTTGAGCGGGACCCATGAAGACACATTACACTCAGCAGCCAGCATAGTGTTCAAGTAACATTACCATTTTTATTGTATAAGTAATAATGTGACTGCTATAGCTGCATGGGTCAGAATAATGGATTTGTAATCATTATATCGGGTGCGTACTTCATTCTTGAATAGCCATTGTTGCTGAGAGCTGCATTATGTGTGACCGTGGCTATGTGATGTGCTCAAAGCTGGTGTGAGATTGATCTACAACCATCCTGCATATATATATATATATATATATATATATATATATATATATATATATATATATATATATATATATATATATGCAAAAAGCACTGCACATATGATTTTTCTCTCCTCTCTTTGTGCAGAAACTGGCCCTATTGACCCAGTGCTGACAGAAAAGTATAACACTCCGGGCTTTGTAGGCTGCATGTCCCGAGTGCAGTTCAACAACATTGCCCCTCTGAAAGCAGCTCTTCGCTCACACCCCTCTCTGCCAGTGTCACACCAAGGCAAACTGGTCGAGTCCAACTGTGGCTCATCACCTCTCACCATCTCACCAATGTCAACCACTACTGACCCCTGGCACTTGGATGGAGGTATGGAATGTTTTAGCTTAGGTAGAAAAACTACCTACAAATAATATGAGACAGATCCCAGCTATGTGTGTCATAGTTTTAATGTCATTTTAATCAAACTATTAATGTTACAACCTTCCCCTTGTGAGTATTATATATTCATCAAGAGTAGTGTCCTTAATTTTATTAACGCTAGAGAAATAAGCTTTTGACAATGTCTTGAACATAAAAACGTGTTTCACGTTATAATAAATAAATATAAGCTAACATACTAGCCTTCAATTTTTATATAAAGCTAGCATACAAGCCTTTAATTTGGAGATCATACTGGCCTCGGCATCATCGCTGGCACTGTTCTGGTGAACCAGCCTCTTAGCCAGCATTTTGGCATAGAATTTCTGGAAAACGTCCTTATCTTCAATGTATTTGAAAAACACCATCTTTTGAAAAAAGCAATTATTTGAACGTTTTTTTTTTTATTTCAATATACAATGATACGGGATTGTCCTGCAAAGGTGTGTGGTGTGACAAAAATATCATATCATATCATATCAACCTACTGCTTACATGCCTACTTATCGTTGATATGATATGATATGATATATGTATATCATATCATATCATATATATATATATATATATATATATATATATATATATATATATATATACACACACACACAATATTATGGCTATTTTGTAAATTCATGACTATCAATTCCATTTCATTTACATTTTACAATAAACCTTAAAAAAATCAATCAGAAAAACTGTACCTTATGCATTCTGTAGGTGCCAACTTCCCGTTCAATGAAGAGATCATACCGGATGGAGTGAACAGGAATTCAGCAGTAATCGGAGGTATGTAATACTGCAATGTTATTAGATTTTTTTCTTTTCAGAATGACTGGATAATATCTTTTTTGTATGTGTTTTACCTGGTAATTCTTTTACAGCCATTCAATTAAATAAATTATTATTTTTTTTTTTGTATACCAGTTTTAACAATGAACATTGCAGCTTTACATAGACAATGTGGTGACATATTTCCATATTCTCTGTCCTTGATTTAGGTATCATTGCCGTGGTCATCTTCACCATCCTTTGCATTCTGGTGTTCCTGATACGGCACATGTTCCGCCACAAGGGAACGTACCACACCAACGAATCCAAAGAGGCCAAACGCTCCGAATCGGCTGACACGGCTATCATCGCCTCCGAGGCCAATTTCACTGAGACCATTGATGAAAACAAGAAGGAGTGGTTTATTTAAGACGTATTTGCTGCTAAACCTACATGCACTCTCTCACTAAGCATCTAGAAAGTGGGAGCTGTTTCACAAGTCAGCTGAGAACCTGAACTGAACTGCACGGAATGGCTCGGGTCTGTTGTCTTTGGACGATCGAGGAGTCTTTGACATTTTAATTGTAAATTGTGTGAACAAAACCAGACCAGTAAATTGTCATTTTGTTTGATCAAAATTTTGGTTATTCATATAGATCATTTTGATTGATGTTCATTTTTGACCTTTACTTTTTTTTGTAAATGCCTCAGTGTGTGGCAATGTGGAAATTTAAGATGATTACAGTAAGCAAAACATTTTACATTTATGAATGTTTTTTTTTTATAACTGACAAACTTTAAATGTGTGTCACAATCAAATCTACGAGACACTGTATATCAGTAAATCATAGAAGTGAATTAACCCTGGTCCTGGTCCAAATACAGCCCAGTTTGCCCTGAATTGCCATTGCTCAGCAACAAGAACTGTATATTAGGGTGGCAAAGATGATCAAATTGAAACATTCTATGTTTTGTTTGAAACGTAATGTAGCCAATAGGAAGAAAACAGACTGATAATACAAAAAGCGAATGAATAACCAAGACAGCAAAGAACTCAATAATTTAATCCAGAGCAGCATTCAAAGAGGATGCAGGAATAAGGTTAAAGATGATCAGACAGCTAAAAAGTATTTTGAAGGATTATGGAAATTAGCTGACATTCATTTGCAACATGTCATTTGCCATGATTCATACAGCATCTCCAGTTTTAATTATCCAGTAATTTGCTTAGTTGGCGCATGGGGAAATATGAATATATAATGAAATGTGAATATGCAATTGTGGGAAATCAAACAATAAGGTTGTTATTTCTATTCCAAATAGAATAGAATAAACTGTCTAGCTGCTAATAGGTCGTGTTTTCTGTCATATTATCTATAATCTATCCAAATAATATAACATAAAAACATAACATATTAGATCTCTTTTTTATAATGGTACTTTCTTAGAAGCTTATTTAATGCATTTAGTCTTCTTTTTGTTCCTTAATTAAACAGAATTCCATTAAAGATCTGCATTTAAAATTCTTAAGATAAATAAGATAAATGCACACTTCAACCCATTAGAGGTGCTATGGGAGTAGAGATGGTGTTTGATCTCACTTATGTAGCTATTACTTTATTAGTGCAAAAGATACACTGATTAGCCATTACATTAAAACTACTGTCAGATGACTGTTAAATAACGTTGATCATCTCATTAAAATGGCACCTGCTGTGAGGTGGGATATATAAGGCAGCAAGTGAAAAGTCCGTTTTTTTAAATTGTTGTGTTAGCAGCAGGAAAAATGGGCAAGTGTAACGATCAGAGCAACTTTGACATGGGCCAAATTGTGATAGCTAGACGACCGGGTCACAGCATCTCAAAAAACAGCAGGTCTTGTGTGGTATTCCCAGTAGGCAGTGGTTAGTACCTATTAAAAGTAGGCTCTTGGATTTGGAGCGCAAATCCTGACAAACTTCATGTTAGTTATGACAAAGTTGTCAGAACACAGTGTATTGCAGGTTGCTGCATATGGGGTTGTATAGCTGCAGACCGGTCATTGAGCTGAGTCCACCATTAAAACTGCCAAAAATGGGTCCATAAGCATTGGAACTGGATCATGAAGCAGTGGAGTAAAGGTGGCCTGGTCTGATGAGTCAAGTCCTCTTTTTTTCATCATATAGACAGCTGGGTGCCTGTTTTTGCTTACCTGGAAAAAAGATGACAATAAGATGCAGTATGGGAATGTAGCAAGCTGGCAGAGGAAGTGTGATGCTCTGGGCAATGTTCTGCTGGACAATCTCTTTCAGCAAAATAATGCACCCTGCCACACTTCAAAAATTATTCAGGAATCATTTGAGGAATATGAAAGAGTTTAAGATATTGGCTTGGCCTCCAAAGTCCCACTATCTTAATCTGAACAAGCATCTGTGGGATGTGCTTGATAAATAAATCCAATCCATGGAAGCCCCCAGCTCACAATTTACAGGACTGCTAACATCTTGGTACCAGATATCACACAATATTAGGCAGGTTATAAGTGAATAGTGTATTCTATGACTTTTTTGGTTTTAATTTAAATCCTCTACAACCCTGATCAGGCAGTTACTAAGGATGAATGAATGAACACTGCAAATGGATTACATTAAAGAATATGACCATTGTGTGTCCCATCATAGCTCAATGGTTGCTTTTAACTGCATGAAAGAAAAGCCTCTTTTTCACACAACTGTTGTTGTACACACCCTTTATGCACTTCTCTATTGTGCACTAGTTGATGCCCAGTGAATATTCCTTAAGGGAAATTTATAAACATTCACTACCAACAGAAAGGTTAAGTTTTTATATTATATGAATACTTTAAAAAAGATTCATAGCACATGCCATGAGCAAAACCCTAGACCCCTAACTCTCTAATATTTTAATTAAAGCAACAGATCAATAAATTTTTTAAAAAATGTTAGCAGACAAAAAATGAATTAAGATCTTTTAAAAGTGCTCTTGTACAAGGATCCATTATATTCACATCTTATTTTACAATCAACTGAGGTTAAAGTGATGAGGCTATATCAGTGATGCCTTTAGCCTGAGACCATTAAAACACAAAAATGCCAATGAAAAAGGAGTACTTAATTAGTTTATTTGTGTTGCAGTTGAAATTAAACACACGATAATTGTCTAAATCTAATATAGGTCAAAATAAATCCATTTTAAAGTTTTTCTATTTGAACTTTATAGTGTTCTCACTTTAATAACGAATCAGACGATGGCCACTTCACTGATACAAAGCTGTTTTTACAAAAGTAAGTTAAAATGAAGCAATGAAATAAAGTACATTGCACACACACACAGAGCAAGAGAGGTATAGAGCTGTAACAATACTGCTTGTTACTGAAGATAAATTTAAAAAACCTACACATCCTACACAGAAGGAGATACATTTTCCTCTGTCCTGTATAGAAGTGCGGTGAACATCTAACAATGTCTATAATTCCAAATTTTTGTACATAGCTATACCAGATAAAATCAAAGACTTTTACATGACTAAGTAATTGAATGACATGGCGTGATGACAAAAATTTTTATAACAAAAATGAGAAAGAAAAACAAACATTTTCATTATATAGGGTGCATAAAAACTCTTCAGTGTATTAGAGCTTGCTAAAGCTCAGTGATTAAGGCTCTGGGTTATCAACTTGAAATATGTGAAGAAAATAATTTCATGGTGCTTTAATGATTTAGATTAATTTCATCACTATTTATTTTTTTGGTACCAGTATATGTGTGCTAGGGGAAGTGGTGCATTTGGGCAGGCACTGAGTTGTTACTCATTTCCTCTCAGGGTTCTCTCAGCAACACCTTATGGACAGGCTTAGTCATCAAACATTTCACATGAAATTATCACAAGAGAGGCAGTATTGTGTTTTGGTGCCATGATTAAAAAAAAAACGGCACCTCTACATCGATGACTGTATGCTTTTGGGATTTGAGGGAACAAAAGAACTTATTCTACAGGAAAGACTCTTTCAACCAGATATTGTGTAACAGTAATGTGTTATTATTGTAAAAATGAATCACAGAGTAGATATAAATATGAGATTATATATAGAGGTATAGTTGGGATGTGTATATTTCTCTTGGTGACTTGGGCTGGTTTGGATGTGCATTAGTGAGATTGGTTCCATGTGCAAAAAGCAGTGATGTTAGAGTTAGAAATGTGCTTATGATCACAATGTTAAACATTTGCAATCATTTATTATGGAATGTATTAGCATTTACATAAGAAATATGGTATTCGTGAAAATCAGAGTAGTTTGGAAAAACATTCCAATCCCATGACAGCTTTGGGGTAAATCCAAAAATAATGTTACAAATACCACATATATTTTCTACTACTTTTTATTATACAGAAATCATTTTAAAACCTGGAAATGAAGACAAATATTACCCTCTGGATTATTCTAATATATATATATATATATATATATATATATATATATATATATATATATATATATATATAAAAGAAATGGCACCCTATATAAGAAGGAAGAGTAGCCAACATGCTGCAGTGTCTCGGCTGCATTACTGGAAGTACACTGTGCATAGGAAATGCTCTGTTTTGTCATTTAGTTTTTTATCAGCTCACTGAAAATGTTGGAGTGTCTTGCCTACCACTAAATGTAAATCCACTAAATGCATGCACTTGGTAGTTTACGGGTACATGGGATTTATTATAAAAACACCAGTATGAACATTCTGATGACCACTTTAATTGTCACACGTTGTTTAATGCGAGGCAAGAAAGCAACGGCAACAAAAACATATTTTAGTGCACTAGGTTTGAACCCATGAACCAAGGTTTCTGTTCTGTGAAAATGCTGCCTCATTTCAAAAGTTGCTTTAGATACATTCTGGTGTGAGTGAACATAACTGTTTAGTATTGTACACTGTGAATAAAAGTTATTTAACACTGACACATGCCTAGATTGAACATAAACTCTATGATGGCTAAGATTTTATTTATCTGTGTCTGTTAAAAGTGCAAAAATAATCCCACCAGAAAAGTGATATGTATAAAATGGCATCTGATATCTGGTTCTAAGTTAAAGTGATAAATTACATTATTACATATGTCAGTTTAAGAAAAAGATGATTTCCATGAATAAAATTACGAGAGCTTTTATTTTTAATTTATTTTTAGCATTTTAATTTTATTTATTTATTTAATCCTGAAAGATATGAACAAGGAGTTTTACCATGATACTGCATCTTGACATATCTGTATGTTGTCTGTATATTACTGTACATGCATTTTTTTAATGCTGATTTAAAGCCAGCATGACCACTGTATGTGAACTTGCACATACTGTAATGTAAACTACTGTGGAATATCTGACCTGTATTTAGTCTTTTGGGTGTATTTTCTATCCTTTATTATGGTACTAAAAAGTCAGGAATGAATAGTCTAATACTTTTCTTTTATATTCGGTACTTCTGCCTTCCCAACCTGTCCTGTAACATAAATTGCAAAATATGGAATACAGAAATTTCCAGAAAACCCAGGAAAAAATAAATAAGCCTGAATATTCTTTTGGAGAAGAAATAAAGGTTATTTCTTACATTTGCATGGATCTTGTTTAAAAACTGGAAATGCTATGGAGTAGCCAATGTCACAATGGCATATGGTCATCACAACCCTACAGATTCTAAAGAGCTGATCTGCACATAATATGATTTGCACCTGACCCCTTTAACTATCGCCATTTTATGAAGGACTGCAACTTGCAAGGTTAGCAAGTTGTTTTTTTTAGACATTTATGTGAACACAGAATCCTTGTTCCCTTTCAGGGACCCGAGCTGCGTCGAAAGGCTTTGGGAACACGCCTGAGTGCTCATGCTCTGAAATAAGGTGTGTAATCAGTGAAAAATTGGACGCTGGCCGTCACATGACCAGGAAGTATAAAACGCACATGAAGAGAAGCCAGCACCAGCTTGTTCGTTCTGACTTGCGGAATGAGCTGGATGTGGGAGGTGCCCCGTATTCACTATCTCCGCCGCATAGCGGATCTGGCTCTCAAAGCCACCAAAGAGACTGCTAAGGCCATTGGCCGATCTATGGCTGCCCTGGTGTCTACAGAGAGGCACCTGTAGCTCACTCTTTCAGAAATGTCTAATAGAGACTGGGCCGTAATGCTGAATGCCCCATTAGCTTCAGTAAAATAAGAAACAGGTAGCGGCGTTTCAGCGGTACCTCCCACGCCGCTCACATGGGGCTGCTCAGCGGGCGCAACTTTGGGAGGTACAGAGACCTAACGTTGTGAACTGTACTCCCCCCATGAGGGATCCTGCTCGGCGCTCGGCATCAAAGCCCAGTGAGGTGACAGATCTGAGGACTGTCATCTTCAACAGGAAGGCTTTGAGAAAAAAGGGACTTTCTGGGGATCCGGCCGTGAAGGGGTGTGTTGCACCACTGTATCCGGTGCCCGCCCTGGTCCTGGGACCTGGTCCATTAACCCTGCCACCCATGGTGCTTCAGAGCATGGCCAGCTCCAGCGAACTTTCTCCTCGGTTTCCACCGGACATCGTAGTGGTCCTGGAGATCTCGCCGCCTCCTTCAAGGCCCCTAGAGTCGTTTCAGGCACTAGGCTCTAGGCACACCAGAGGTCAGTCTCGAGAGACCAATACCCCTAAGAGACTTCCTGGCAGCCTTCAAAGCTCTGCCAGGCATGTCTCAGTGGGTCCTGCCCACTGTAGAGTGAGGCTATTCGATTCATTTTGAGTCTCCACTTGAGTCTCCACACTCCACTCTGGTGTAAACCAAGCAGGCTTTGGTCATGAAATGAGAAGTAAACACTCTCCTGAGGAAGTAGGCCATCTACAGCCGGTACTTAATAGTTCCCAAAAAGGACGGAGTGTTGCGTCCCATTTGGATCTACGTCAGCTGAACCACTTACTTGTGAGACTTCAGGATGCTGGCCCCCAAGCAGGCGTGTCTCAAATCAGATCCAAGGACGGGTTTGTCCCGGTAGATCTAAAGGATGCGTACTTTCATGTATCCATACTTCCTTCTCACAGGAAGTTCCTTACCAGCTTACCAGAATCGGGTTCTTCCGTTTGGCCTTGCCATCTCACCCAACACCTCTGGTCTTTCTGAGACTTCAGGGCATCCGCGTCCTCAACTATATTGACTATTAGTTGATATTGGCTTGATCAAAGCAGTTAGCGGTCCGGCATCGAGCTGTCATTCTCGCTCACATAAGGTTTGGGGTTTCAGGCTGAAAGACGGGAAGAGTGTGCTTTCTCCATTACAGAAAACCACCTATCTCGGCATCATATGAGATTCAACTACTTTGCACATGGAGCTTTCCCCTGCCCGCATTGTGGCCATCCTTACTGCCGTCAGAGAAGGGCAGCCTCTCACTCTCAAGCAGTTCCAGAAACTGCTAGGGCTCAAGGCAGCTGCGCCCTGTGTTATCCCACTTGGCCTTCTGTACATGAGACCCCTTCAGTGGTGGCTCAGGACCCTTGGGTTCTCACAGAAGGGCAATGCCCTCAATACGATCAAGGTCACGTGGCGATGAACAAAGAAGCAGACACCCTGTCGACGCAGGGGACCAGACCCAGGAAATGGCGCCTCCACCACATACGTATGTGGTGGAGCAGATTTGGGAGAGATTTGGCAAGCCCAAGTAGATCTGTTTGCGTCTCAAGAGACGTTGCATTGTCCCCTATGATTCTCCCTATATCCACAGCCCCACTGGGGCTGGACGCCATGGCACAGGCATAGTCTCCTAAGTTCTGCAGTCTCAGAACCTGAATCATCAATTTTGTCCGCTCAATTTTGTTAATTCACCTAGAAAGTGAATCAGATTGCTAATCTGTTTAGGCTGCACTGTTTGGCTCCGACCAAACATCACAGGGTCAATATCTGATTTTGATGAGTATGTGTGTTGGCAACAGCTATGCAGGGCAGGCAAGGGATAATTGAGCCAGCCACTGCATTCATAAAATGAACCCTTGTATGGGAAAATGCGCCCTTACAAGCTAGAGAAGTGTTTCTATGTTGAAAAAGCTGGACAGACTTAGATTCAGTCCTTAATGGCCATTTTGGGGTAAGATGATGTAACTTCACACAGAAAAATAAACTTTTTTTGTACATCCATTGCTAAACTTAAAACATGTATTCTATACAGTCAGACCCCGACTTACGACATATCGACTTATACATTTTCAGAGATACGATGGTCACTCAAAGAAAAGAAAAAAGGGGAAAAAAAGAAAGAACATAAAATTTATCATCATTTATCCAAGAAAATTTTAAAAATCCGCACGCGGTCAGTAGATTTGACAACGCCGCAAACAGTGGGGGAAAAAGGGTGTCTGGCAGGCATGCGTTGGCGGACCCACAAAGCTCTGTGTCTTCCTCTAGTTAAGACGTGTTCAGTGTTCTCATGTGTTCTCATTCTCAACATTTCTACTTACATAAGTAAAGGTCTACCTGTATCAAATTAGAGATTTAGCAGCAATGTTAACCTCACATATGATAAATATCTGAAATCAGCCAGTTCCCAAGACTCAGGCCATGCAAAATCTAGCATATGGAAATCATGATTTTTAGCAGTTAACATAATAATAAGGAAGGGCTGGGAAACTGGGACTAATAAAATCTCACTTAAAATATAGAATATACAGGACATTGCCTGTTAAAATATATTTGCGCATTTTCCATTTGTTTGTATGCAACAAACTTTGTAAAAGGCAAAAGCATGCAAAGAGCTTCTGTGGACAGAGGAGTCCAAATGTAATATTTTTGCTCTAACAGAAGAACTTGTAAGAGGCAGAGAACGGGAGAGAAGATTTCAGGATAACTTTCCTGAGGTCCTTCTTTAGATCAGTTTTTGAGCTGGTCATAACATGTCTGTTTCGTCTCATGTTTCATTTTACACCCAACCTACAATTAATATTTGGTGGAAATAATATAATTTACATTAAGCAGTTACTAAAGATGAATGAATCAATAAATAAATGAACAAACTCTAACCTACTTAAACCTGCATGATATACATGTACTAACCGCCTATTATGGACAATTTCGTAGTCTGAGAAGGCATATTTGTTAAGGAGAAATAGCGATTTGTTACACTGATTTTTTACCTTACACCCTTTAATTTTTACGTTTTATTATAAGGCATCCAAAGACATCCTATACATTTGTGTGCCTCCAGTTTTGTGGTAATAGTTTTCAAAAGAACCACATAAGAAGGAAAGGTCAGGTGTCCCAGATGGGCAGGGTTTGTGATGGATTTCTGTGTTAGAGAGTCATGCACAAGCTAAGGCCTGGACCATGAGTAAATTAAATGTTATCTTTAAAAAAAAAAAGGAGATCTATGGGTTCTGTCACCATTATATTATTACACTGGAAAAAGTAAAGGTATTTGAAGATATTGGTGGCAATAGATAATAGGAAAATGGGAAAAAAAAAAAGATGGCTGTTACACGGGTTGGAATATAAAGATTGTGATGATATATAAGGATTGTGCTTTCACAGTGTTTTTGGTGTTTCTACTGAATTAAGTCCTTCTTCTTTCATACCACAACCCTGGATCCTGATCTAAGTTTGTTTCCTTTGCTTTGCTTTAGTTAACTCTTTCCAATTCCTGGAAACCATTATCTCTTAGGTCCTCATGTGAAACCTGAACATCAGTTCTCTGATTAAAAAAGCACACCAGAGGTTGTACTTAATGGTACAGCTGAAGAAGTTTAACCTACTGAAGTCAAAGATGGTGCACTTCTACACCTCTATCATTGAATCCATAATCACCTCCTCCGTCACTATCTGGTACGCTGCTGCCACTGCTAAAGACAAAAGCAGACTGCTTTGCTAAGAAGGTGACTGAATGCAATCTGCCACCTCTAAAGGACCTGTACACTTCCAGGACCTAAAAGCAGGCAGCTAAGATTATGGCTCTCACCCTCTTAACCTGAACACAAACATTTTGAGTCACTGCCCTCTGGCAGGAGGCTGCGGTCCCATCAGGACCAAAACTTCATGCCACAGAAAGTTTCTTTCCATCTGCAACTGAAGTCATCAACAATACCAAGGAAGACCACCTCATCTCCTATCGTCTTCATGAACACTATCATTACATTAATGTAACCCTCACACTTTCATTTTATATGCGTTACATTAAGAGAAACAACCATTTTGCACCGCTGCACCTTTAAACTCATTTGGAAAATGGTTTGCACTTCATTTGCAGTGATTGTAGGGAGCAGACTGACACGAGGTAAGCGTTGGAGAGAAGGTGGTATAAAAGCAATGGAGTGTGTGTTAGAGAAGTGAAGAAAAGAGTGCAGGCAGGGTGGAGTGGGTGAAGAAGAGTTGCAGGAGTGATTTGTGATAGAAGGGTATCTGCAAGAGTGAAAGGGAAAGTTTATAGGACTGTGGTGAGATCTGCAATGTTGTTATTTTAGAGACAGAGCCGTTGACTAAAAGACAATGGCTGAAGGTTGCAGAGACAAAGATGCTGCGATTTTCACTGGGAGACAATTAGAAATGAGTTTATTAGAAGGATCATGCAGAAAGCCTGACGGAGATGGTCATGTGGAATGGAGGGAAATGGGGTATATTGATAGACGAATGCTGAGGATAGAAGTGACAGGAAAGAGGAAAAGAGGAAGACCAAGGAAGAGGTTTATGGATGTGGTTAGGTGCTAAGTGTCTGCTTATTAGCAGGGTGATTGGTTTGAAAGAGGCTGATGTAGAAGACAGTGACATGGAGATGGATGATCTGCTGAAAGAAGATTTTCCTTGTTTTTATTTTTTATAGCACCAGCACACCATAATAATTCCCTTGTAACTCTTGTTAATGTAGGTGGTTCTGATTCTGATTGGCCTCAGACCCTATGCAAGTTTTATCTTACAAACTTTATATTTGTGGTTTATTTTATTATAATAATCCTAGAGGATGCAAATTGTTTCTGTCAGTCTCCTAAGACTTTGTGTGTTGGTAAGATTGCTTGGAGGACATGGACACTAGGGGAGTGTAACTGTTTCTGAGCTCAGCTTGCTGCCTCAGTGAAGCTAAAGGGCGACAGAGAAGCTAAGTGGAGCTAGTTGAGCTGCTGGAACTATGGTACGTTTTACTATTTTTAAAAGGTCTGATCATCTGTCAGTCCATCAACCGAGTCGGAATTTGTGCAGAGTTGGTCACTTTTGATAAATACCGCTTTTTCCTCCCCCCCGACACTCTGACACGCTGTGACTTGACGCATTTAACATGCGGCCGTGTATCTTAGCGACATTATCACTACGTATTGGTTAGCCTAGCGTGTCTACTGACCTATATGGGTCTATTGGCTATACATTAACTTATTAATGGCATTATGTTAGACATTCTGTTTTATAAAACGGTGAGTTCTGCTGTACGTGTTATTCATATTTGTACCTCTATCGTGAGTGTTTTGCTCTTCAGGGGAACGTAATTTGATAGTTAGCCAGTTAGCAAGCTAAGGGTTTGTCCAGCTCATAATGCAAGTAAGGGAGACAAGAGTGATTTTTGCTAACTTTTTTTCCCCTGTCGTATTGACTTACCAGTTAAAATCGTAGCGCATTGACCATCAACCAAAAAGAAATATAATAAAGTAAAAGGCTACATATGAAGTTATATTTTGGTAATATTTTTCTTAAAAATCCCGCCTCCTGTAATATGATTGGCTATTGCCTGAACCTGATAGCTGGAGTAACGTGTCCGATTGGAGCACGCCAGGTGAGCTCGGAGCACCAGCCAATCACAGTGGCGCAAACGGGATATCCGGAAGACAAGTTAAAAAAATAAAAATAAAGGAGATATAGTCCTGTTTGATGATCAACAGTATATAGACAGCTGTTGAGGACTTCTGTAGGTTGTATTGGGATGTATGCAGGACGTGGTGAAGTGAAACACTTGTTGGTGTACACTCAGATCTGAAACTGACGGGACTTGGGTTTTCAGAACTGAAGTGGGGACTCTAAGCAGGGCATGGTGGAGTGAAACACTTGGGGTTTACAGTCAGATCTAAGCTGACTAGTGTTGTAAACTGTTTTTTCCAGGAGATTTAGATGTCTTTCAGCAGTAGTCTTTATTGCAGACGAGCCTACAAGGCAGAGCTTCGGCGCGGCAATCATCAAGTCCAACTTTAAGAACTTTAAGCATTGTGGGTTTATGCACATTTTTAGGGGGACAGTCCCTAAGGAGAACAAAGCACTTAGGTGATAAGTAAAACCAAAACATGCAAGAGAAGTAGCTGTCCTGGCTCAGATCTCTCTCTCTCTCTCTCTCTCTCTCTCTCTCTCTCTCTCTCTCTCTCTCTCTCTCAGACCACTTCATTATCATAGAAATACTGAAAGGTTCACACAGCTTTGGCATTCTCCCATGATCATTAGTTAAATTATGAGCAAATGGTCACCAACACAGCAGGAGATGGAGACAAGGCGATAGCATTTGGCGCTGGCAAACCTCCATCCAGCACTTTGTTTTTACATCATCATGTAATTTATGTTCTTACTTTCGTTTGTCTGCTAAAGATGTATAATGTGTATGTATAGTTCACAATACAGCAGAATAAAATAAAACAGTCAAAGCAGGACGTGGTGGAGTAATAACTTGATAGTGTACAGTCAGAAACTGACTTTAGGTGTGTTTCCACTAATAAAAATACAGATTCCTTATAACACTTTCATCAGACATTGTGGTTTTTAAACCAGAATCTAGAACTATATATAGCCACATTAGATGCCTGTATTTGTCTCTAATCACTGTATAACATTTGTGCAAGTGTAGTGTTTACAGCCTGATCCATGATTAATAACGTATACAAAAAAACCAAAATTTAACAAAGAAAAACATGCGTTTATACAGCTTTCCAAAAGAAGACGTTTATGTAACATTACCAGAGGTTCTCTGGTCGGACCGTTTTATTAGTTAGTATGTAGTTCACTATGGGCTAGTCTTGATGAGGGCTGTATGATTTCTCTGTGACACGCTGGGAAGTTTATCTTCGCTTTAAGGGAAAGAAAAAACTGTATGTAGCTGCTATGACGTCTTATAATGAGAACTTTTTTTTTTATCAAAGTCTGTGATATGTTTGATTTAAATTTCTATATTTATGTCAAAAGCATGACAATGGAGATTTTATTATTTTATTTTATTTTTCATTAGTTTGGTTCATTTCCTGCTAAAATGTTAAACTAAATTACTAAGTTAAACTAAAATATTCACATAAGTTTCCTCCAGTTTCCCAGTTTTCCTCCTATCTCAAAAAGACGTAGATGGGTTGGCTAAGTTAAATTGGCTTTAGGTATAAATGTATGTTTGCTCATGTTACACAACGATAAACTGTCATTCCATCTAGAGTGGATTCCTGTTTCACTCAAGTCTTCCTAAAAACCTACTCTGAAACTACTGTGTACCTGATTAGGATAAAGCAGTTACTGGAGGTCAGTGTGTGAGAATATTAAAAATGAACCAATAATAACCGACTAGGGCAGTAGGATCAACTCATTTAAATATGACTTGTGTGTGTTTTGGATCTGCTGGTATTTTGGTAGATACATAGAGCGATAGAGCAATCGATCATGTAAATTATCCAAAGGGAAATTTATGATTTGTTTCACTAAATGTGTTCTTGGGCTCATGGATACTGGAAAAAGGTTTTGTGTCGTCTTTTCTTGCAAAATTCGACAAGTAATTTCTTCTATTAGTATGCAAATCCTATTCAGTGGCACACTATATGAATAAAGCCAGCTGGTTTTTGTACAAAAAAAAATACTAATAAAAATAAAATCTTAATATAATCTCAGGCAAAACTGGTCCTCTGTCTTGACAGTGCCAATCTTGAATACACCCCTGACAAAACACTTTCGGTAAAGCTATAATATGTGTATTGAGGTCACTGTTTTTAATGTTCTAGGTTGTTTGTTTTTTCTCTCTGGAAGTTCAGTGTCCGTTCATTTATCCAGGTTTACAGTCACAAATGTGTGACGTTATTGCAGCTTTTACCAGCTGCCTGTAATGATGAGACATGTAGATGAAGCTATTAATAGTCAGAGGGTTTACACATCGCCATGCATAGTCGATTAAACTACAGCTGCTTTTATTTATTTGGAAGACTAAACAAGAAGATTCTGTATCATAGGACAGCATGGAAACAGTGACGTTCCAAAAATCATGCACATGGATGTATTTTTAAAGAAATTTAGCAATACGCAGATAAACACGAGGAGTAGGTTTACTGAGATGTAGAACACTGAGAGGAACAGTGATTGAGCAATGTCAGTGCCTCGTGATTATCATTATTTATGACATTTGGAAGGTGCCCTTATCCAGAATGATTTACAGCTGAGCAGTTGTAGGGTTAAGGGCCTTGGTTTAGGGCCCAGCTGTAGGTGGTGCTGGGGTTGACCTTCTGATCCAAAGTCAAATGCATAGACATTTCTTTTTATTCTCGTTTAGAATTATTTTGCAAGGTAATATAATTTTTTTTGTGTGTGTTTTCTGCTCCTAAGGTCACCTGGTGAAGGTGGTGAATTCGGCACACGTATCTGAACCAACCATCATGGAGTGTTTGTGAAACACTGACATTTTACGGAAAGGCAGAAAGAGACGCAGGCCAGTGACGAGACAATGTCGTCCAACAGGAACCAGAACCCACACGGGCTCAAACAGATTGGGCTGGACCAGATCTGGGATGACCTGCGGGCAGGGATTCAGCAGGTGTACACGCGACAGAGCATGGCCAGGTCACGCTACATGGAGCTCTACACGTATCCTACATGAGGTACAACCAAGGAAATGTATTTTTCCCACTGTGAAATTGCAATAACATTACACATACCCTGTTCCGGATTGTGAAACGATGATGCACTTGTCACTGTGAGGGCGTTCTGCTATGTCTAATCGACACACCCTAGCTTTAGATGTCAATAAAAATCCACACATACCAGAAATACCATAATCATTCACCATTGCTGGATCTCCAGTAGCCCTCCCTGATATCCTCAGTGTGTACAGCACAATGTTCAAAAGGTTTTGTGATTTAGAGAACCACAACATCAGATTTACAAGCAAAAATATGAGATTTAGATTAATCATTTCTTTATTGCATGGGTTTAAAGAGGGCAAAACCTCTAAGCCCCTCTTTACCGAACACAACACTAAACCACGTTGTATTATATCGTATTCCATTGTACTCTCATCAGTGGTTGAAAATACACATATTAGATAGTCATAAGCTTTAGGACAAATGGTGCCATCGAAATGCCTTCGGTGGCGTTTCACGAAAAGATTGACGATCTTCTAGCCGTTGTCTTTGTAATTGTCTTAACCTGGTCACCAGACATGTTTACAATTACTGTACCAGTGTCCATCAGTCAAACCAGGCGAGGGGTGCAGGCATTCCCCCTACCAAACCCTCCAAGAAGTCTCCTACTCCAGGGGGAGCACAGTTTGTTGGGCTTGAACTATACAAAAGACTGAAGGAGTTTCTCAAGAGCTATTTAACAAATCTTCTAAAGGTAAGCATTGCATTTTTTTACATTAGCTAAGAGGATGTTAGGCTTCTTCTTTTCTTTTCTTTAGATTTTCTTAATTCTTTACAAACAGAATGATTCGTTACGATGAAAGTAAGTGCTGTTTCTAACTACTGGCTTCAGATGTTTTTTTCCCGGTCCAATCCTAATCCTTTAATAATCCTTAAAAAAAAGCTTCAATTTCATCCTCTTTTATGTGAACTCTTTCAAATGTGTATTATATTTGCAGGACCAAGCACACAGATATATCTTATGATACAGACCTGATAATATATAATACTATAAATAATCGCACTGGTAAGTCTGTAACAGAAAGCTGTTGTTTGTGGCTTTATGAAATGAAAGAACGAACCCGGCGTCCATTTTTGCGATAGGGTTTTACATGCTCCGTGTATCATCTTATGCTCTTTTGGTATGCTCATGTTTTTGCCTGTGGCAGGATGGAGAGGATCTGATGGACGAGAGCGTTCTGAAGTTTTACACGCAACAGTGGGAGGACTACCGCTTCTCCAGTAAAGTGTTAAATGGGATTTGCGCCTACCTCAACAGACACTGGGTACGCCGGGAGTGTGACGAAGGGCGGAAAGGAATCTATGAAATCTATTCGGTAAGACGATCATTTGTCTACTGCAGCGTTAACTGACACGCCCTGCATTCACATCGGAAGGCAGCAAATTGCAGAGGTCATGCCCGGGTTGTCTGTTGTGGGAGTGAATCACTCAGCATTATCCATCTTGTAGCAAAAAAAAACTCTTCGGCTACTACACAGTTTAGACATATAGCTTTGTTTCTTTTGTTTAAAAAAAACAAAAAACCCCACAATGTTATTTTCAGTTATCAGTTTTTTTTTTTTTTTATAGATTAAACTATAACATTATATCCAATCACATTTTTCTCATTGAAATCACTGACATTTTTTTACTGACTTTTTCCAGCTTGCCTTGGTGACGTGGAGAGAGTGTTTATTCCGACCACTAAATAAACAGGTGGGCTAGATTTGCAGACTTTTTTTAAAACATTACTGTTTTTTATTTTTATTTATTGCTAAATCTAAAGTTCAGCTTGTGGTTGTACTATTTTTTTATTCATCACCGCTAATCATACTAGGTGACAAACGCTGTATTGAAACTCATTGAGAGAGAAAGAAATGGAGAGACTATTAACACCAGGCTGGTCAGTGGAGTTGTACAGTCCTATGGTGAGTATTGTATTATACTCTGCTTTGGGGGCTCCGGGACCGACCAAGTGACCTTTAACTTCTGGTGTTCTGGTGCTGCATCCTATTTGTCATGTCACATGATTACAGGCAGTCAAACACCCCAAAGGATGTATGAAACAAATTGGGGCGATAAAATAAGATCACTGAATATCCATATTGACTTGGGGCTTTTAAAAATAAAAAAGCATTAAAGACGCCATTTTGTGCTGTAAGTCCCAGCACCTATTATATATAACACATTACCCTTCTTTTTGTCTCGCACAGTTGAACTGGGCCTGAATGAGGACGATGCCTTTGCTAAAGGACCCACATTATCTGTATACAAAGAGTACTTTGAGAGCCAGTTCTTGGCGGATACAGAACGCTTCTACACAAGGGAAAGCACAGAGTTTCTCCAACAAAACCCTGTAACTGAATACATGAAAAAGGTGGGTTATCAGCGACCCTGATGAAATGTTTGTCTGTGAGTTTCTCCTGCCAGTTTTGTTCATGCAGGAAATGTTTGTAGTGCGTTTATTTACCTTAAAGATATTTATTAGGAATATGAAGCCAAAAAAAAAAAAAATTAAGTTCAAAGGTTTAAAATTGGCTGGCTTCCTTCAAATATGAGTGATGGTGAATTCACTTCATGTTCAGTCAGTATTTAAAATGTGTATTGTCACACATAACGTTGTCATTACACAGCAGATAGCAGTGGATTTAATGTACTTGTGGGTGTGTATGCAGGCTGAAGCCAGGCTATTAGAGGAGCAGCGGCGGGTTCAGGTTTACCTTCATGAGAGCACACAAGATGAGCTGGCTCGCAAGTGTGAACAGGTTCTCATTGAGAAACACCTGGAGATATTCCATACAGAGTTTCAGAACCTGCTTGATGCTGACAAGAATGAAGGTGAAACGCTTGAGATTTATTATTATCTTTTTCTACTTTGCAGTGACACCAGTGGTTTGGTTGTAGTAATGTGGTTTTCCAGTTTTGGTATGTGTACAGTAAGCTTTGTAATTGAATTGGAATTATGGATATTAATATAATTATGGATTTTCCTGCTATTCTTACAATAATTATATTTAACATTAAGCAAATTACATGGATATGCTGGCTACCAGTCAGGTTGCATACACCAACACATTTTAAAGCTTAAAAAAACACTTTTTAGATTTTGTCTCAAACATTTTAAATAGCCAGGACTACTTCTGGAATTTCTGGAACAACAGACACTTGTTCCAAAATGATGGAAAGAGAAGATCATAGAAAAGGAAAGGAACTGCTCATGATCTAGGGCATACCCCCTCCTCCTGTGAGGTGGACATGTGTGGCTGCGACTGGTTCACTTGTTGATGTGATTGCTGACAAATGCAGCAGGATGTGTTCTGGAGTATAAAGGACATATTAGCTGCTCATAGTCAGTCATAATCTTCTAAACCAATTGGAAGTAATCCTGTAGGCTGTAACCTTAAGCATACATCAAAAGCAACCCAATAGTTTTTAAGGCAGAGAAGTAAAAGGCACTTCAAAGGCCAAGTCAAGCACCTGAACTGAGTCTAAATGAGTGTGTTTCGAATTGCTGGAGGCAGAATGTCTTAGTGACGAGCAGGAACTAAAGATGGCTGAAGTAAAGACCTGGCAGACCATCTCCAGGGAGGAAAGTCAGCATCTGGTGATGTATATGGGTTCCAGACTTCAGGAAGTCATTGACTTCAAAAGTTTTGCAGAAAAGCATTAATAGTGACAATTGAATTTATGATTGTTAGTTTATCTAGTTTGTTTTAGTTCCTTGCAACATACAAAATGTGCTGTAGTTCCTGCACTGTTTTAGATATAGATGTCAATATATAAACAATAGTTATTTAATTTCAGCTAAAATAATACAGTCATTGTATCTGTTCTGTGTCCTGGTAAACTTTGTGCATTTCGCGTTGTTCTTATTTTTTACGTATTTTTTGCACCGCAGATCTGGGCCGAATGTACAACCTCGTCTCGCGCATCACAGACGGTTTAGGGGAGCTGAAGAAACTCTTAGAGACGCACATTTACAACCAAGGCCTGGCAGCCATTGAGAAGTGCGGGGACTCTGCCCTCAATGTAAGACAACAGGTTAAAAAGTAAACCAAGATTTTAATTGAGAACATTTGAAATGATCTCATGATCAGTGATGTGGTTATATAGCTTAGAGTTGAGTTAAAATTGTACACACATTTTACAGCAGCATAAAGATATGATTTACAGTTATAGACTTATCATAATTGAAAGAATATTTCAATACATTTGAATAAAAGATCTTTAGCTTTGTACTTAAGTATAGATGGCATAAGCATCTTTACTGAAATCATTATATGTGGTCAGATTATAAATAATCCCCCATATTGTGTATTGAGTGATTTATAGTTTTGTGCTGAAATTGCCTATTTAATGCGACTGAAAAGGGGAATCAATATAGTTTTGCGAAAGTATGCGCAAATTAAAAACATTATTGCAATATTTATCCCAATTGTACTCATTGGACATTGGACTTGTTCTGGAAAAATCTAAAAAATATATTCTAAGTTTTAAACACCCCTCAGTGCACCGTTAAATCCATAAAGGATGTCTCACTACCAGGAGTTGAAGAAGTTATCCACCAAAAGTTGGAGGATGGGATGGGATTAATCACACAAGCAACAATTCAGTTTTAGGTTGTAATGCTACAACATATGGAAATGCTCAAGAGGAGTGGGTAGTGTAAATCACATTCTTCTAAAAAGCCATAGTTTATTACAGCCTCCTCACACCAACACCAGCCTCCTGTTTGTTCTGAAAGGAAAACCATTTGTTTCGAATTATAAGACTTCACAGAAATGCTTTTTTTTTTTTACTCGCAGGATCCTAAAATCTACGTACAGACAATATTGGACGTCCACAAGAAATATAATGCATTGGTGATGTCAGCGTTCAATAACGACGCAGGCTTTGTGGCTGCTCTTGATAAGGTTTGTATTCGTGTTGTCACATTTTCCTTTGGCTTTATGGGTTTTGAACTGTTTGCTTCAAATCCAAATGGGTTCCTTTCTACAGGCCTGTGGGAGGTTCATCAACAATAATGCTATTACAAAGATGGCTCAGTCGTCCAGCAAATCTCCAGAACTGCTCGCCAGATATTGTGACTCCTTACTGAAAAAGAGGTAAATGCTTGTATGCATTTAGTGTTCCCTTTGATTACTGTAGTGCGCTACCAATTTAGGAAACAACCGAAATACGGCTTTTGGTTTGTTTCCGTGCTGGAAATCCACACCACCACTATTCAAATGATGATTTTTTTTTATTAATTTGTTATATTTATCAACATATCTGCCTAAACTACTACTAGCTCTAACTGCTAAACTAGTAGGACTGTCAATTATGTGTTGGTGGAAAGATCTGAGTCAAAATATTACAATTCTAATATTTTACAGTATCTCACAAAAATGAGTACACCCCTCACATTTCAGCAACCATTTTATTATATCTTCTTAACTGACAATACTATAGAATTGAAACTTGGATATAGTCAATGTGCAGCTTGTATAGCAGTACAGATTTACTGTCCTTCGAAAATACCTCAACATACAGCCATTATTGTCTATAAAACTGGCAACATTTCACTGTCAATATTTAGTTTGAGCATCATTGTAATCAAGCACTGCCTTAATCTGCCTAGGCATGGAATTCATTCATATAATTTAATTTACAGTGAAGGGTGTTCAACATTTCATATTTCCCCAAAAGTTTCCCTCCCTAAATATTTCATTAAGACTTTAGTATAAATATGCTGCTTTGATAGTATAAGTTTGTGTGCTCTGACTTGTAACTGTTACTGTTGTTTTGATTTTTAGCTCGAAGAACCCTGAGGAAGAAGAGCTGGAGGACACACTCAACCAAGTGGTGAGTCTCGCATGCGATATAACATGAATCTTCTTAAAATAATGTGGTGCAAATGTCTGATTGTTTTTGTTGTTGTTCGAAGTAAGATTTTTGATGCACTGAACGCGAGCTTCATATTTGAGTCCCAGACATGTGGGATCCTCTGATTTTTATTTTTTTATTTTTGTCCTGCGTGATGGTATAATATTGATATCATAAGGAATTATGACACACTGCTTTTTAATAAAATTATTTATTTATTTATTTATTTCTCTTTAGAGGTTATTTCATGCATTTAATTTTTAGTATATACAAATATTAATTGTACATTTTGACATTAAATAATTCATTAACATTAAAAATAAAAAATAATTTATTTATTTACATTTATTTAACTGTGACTACTTTATTGTTGGTAGTTTATGATCAAGCCTATACACATGCACTATATATATATATATATATATATATATATATATATATATATATATATATATATATATATATATATAATATGCATATGCATGCTTATCGTTGATATATGATATAATATATTTTTGTCACACCACACACCTTTGCAGGACAATCCTGATGTTCATTGTATATTGAAATAAGAAGATTAATAAAAAACCTTTCAAATAATTGCTTTCTTTGAAAGATGGTGGTTTTCAAATACATTGAAGATAAGGACGTTTTCCAGAAATTCTATGCCAAAATGCTGGCTAAGAGGCTGGTTCACCAGAACAGTGCCAGCGATGATGCCGAGGCCAGTATGATCTCCAAATTAAAGGTTTGTATGCTAGCTTTATATAAAAATTGAAAGCTTGTACGTTAGCTTATATTTATTTATTATAACGTGAAACACACGTTTCTAGGTTCAAGACATTGTCAAAAGCTTATTTCTCTAGCGTTAATAAAATTAAGGAATTCTCTCAGTATGTATTATGTAATTTCTTCCCTGCACTGTTTTTTTTCTCTGCAGCAAGCATGTGGTTTTGAGTACACCTCCAAGCTACAGCGCATGTTCCAGGACATCGGTGTCAGCAAGGACTTGAACGAGCAATTTAAAAAGCACCTTACAAACTCTGAGCCCTTGGACTGTAAGTGTACTTCCTCATGATGATTTTCTAGCTCTTAGGACATCTATATCGACCACATTCGTAAATTGCCCTGGTTGATTGTCCGTTTTGTCTCTTTCCCTCAGTGGATTTCTGCATTCAGGTCCTCAGCTCAGGCTCCTGGCCTTTCCAGCAGTCATGCACATTCGCATTGCCTTCAGAGGTAAGACACACTGCACCGTTCTGTAAATCTGTTCAGGAAATTAAAATCATATCACAAAATCATGTTTGCTTCAAATCCATTACAAAATAGGATTTTAATATTCAAATAGGGGTATAATAATTTTAATATTACATTTGAATTATTTGCTAGTCCACCAAAAAATTGCATGCCCTGATATTCTGTCTGTAATGGCTTGGAAGCCTTACTGACTAGGATAAAAATAGCTATGTTAATGTAATAACATTATTGTCAGGGAGTGCAATAGGTAGGGGCATTAATATAGATTAATGAAAAGAATTGAGTGACTTAATGATAAATGACTTCCAAATGAATAGACAACTGTGCAACTATACCCTTTATTGGCTCTTGGAAAAGATTTCAGTGTTGGGATTGTGACCTTCAGGACAGTATTCAACTTTTTCACTGGATTCCCCATCTTTTTTCTCAGCTGGAGCGCAGTTACCAAAGATTCACAGCTTTTATGCCAGCAGACACAGTGGGCGCAAACTGACCTGGCTCTACCATTTATCCAAGGGCGAGCTAGTCACCAACTGCTTCAAGAACAGATACACTCTACAGGTCAGACAGTGCGGTGTATCAGTTTCTAACATCACAATTTGTGATGTCATATGCCTGGAAACATTAAGAATTTAAGTGTTTAGTGGCAGATAGAAAAGCAGGGGGAAATACACTACGCAAACGCGACACAAAAACAGGATTGATTTAGGTTCACGTGTATTATTATTTTTTTGAGTATAAAAACGCTGTAGTGCTGACGATCCCTCAGAAGTGAACATAATGTCTAATCACACTGCACTTTTATTAGTATATTGCACTCATGCTAGACCCAAATGCAATCTTTGTCCAATCCTCAAACACACTTGGTTGTAAAGTCGAAATTTGAGTAAAAATTCACAAGTTAAGTGGCTTTTATTGTCATTTTAACCATATACAGTAGGTACAGTACACAGGGACAGAAAACAACATTCTTTAAGGACCAAGCTGCTACACAAGACAACATGGATACACTAGACAACACAGAACTAGCTAAAGACATAAACAGACCTGCACTGCAACACAACACAACACAAGAACAACAGCACAGTGCAACCAGTACAAAAAAGCTGATGTGGAAAAGTCTAGAAATAGTTAGAATAATCTTATACCCGATTTTTTGTAATCTTATAATCGAAAAAGCTAGATAGATGTGATTTTTTTATTTCCTTGTTTCACATGTATGTTTTTGCAGTGGTGGCGGTGTAAATCAACAATGACATACAAGAACTTCAGTCTGAGACACTGATTGAAAATGTTTTTAACATGAAAAATATATGCAATCGACGTGCTTGCACTATAAATTCGTATACGAGATATATGCAGATGATCATAACTGTCTTTCTTTTTAGGCGTCCACCTTCCAGATGGCCATTCTGCTGCAGTTCAACATGGAGAACAGCTACACAGTTCAGCAGCTGGCTGACAGCACGCAGATTAAAGTAGTGAGTAACAGAACCCGTTCCATAAGCAACACACAGTCACTGTACCTAATAAGGTGTATGATATTTCTGTCACTATAAGATAAGGTTTTTACGACCCGAATTCCGGAAAACTAAAAGACTTTTACACAATAGAACATAGAGAACATAACAAATGTTTAAGCTGAGAAATCATACACTTTTATGCACAAAATTAGCTCATTTCAAATTTTGATGCCTGCTACAGGTCTCAAAAAAGTTGGCACAGGGTCATGTTCACCATGGTGTAGCATCTCCACTTCTTTTCAAAACAGTTTGAAGACGTCTAGGCATCGAGTTTCTGGAGTTTTTCTGTTGGAAATTGGTCTCATTCTTGCCTGATATCGGTTTCCAGCTGCTGAAGAGTTCGTAGTCGTCTTTTTTTCTTTAATGATGCGCCACATGTTCTCTATAGGTAAAAGATCTGGTCTGCAATCAGGCCAATTCAGCACCTGGACTCTTCTACTACGAAGCCATGATGTTGTAATAGCTGCAGTATGTGGTTTTGTATTGTCCTGCTGAAAAACTCAAGGCTTTCCCTGAAATAGTTGTCGTCTGGAGGGAGCACATGTTGCTCTAAAACCTCTTTATATACCTTTCAGCATTCATAGTGCCTTCCAGAACACTCAAGCTGCATATACTGTATGCACTTATGAACCCCTGTACCATCAGAGATGCTGGCTTTTGAACCGAACGCTGATAACACGCTGGAAGGTCTTGCTTTTCTTTACTTGTCCGTGATTTCCAACATGAATGTGGACACATCTGACCATAGAACACTTTCCCAGTCCATTTTAGTTCATCTGCAGATGGCACGGGGGATTGTGTTTACAGACAGTGGTTTCTGGAAGTTCTCCTGGGCCCATTTACTAATGTAAATGACAATCATGCCGATAATTGATGCAGTTTTGTCTGAGGGCTTGAAGACCACGGGCATCGGCCTTGTCCCTTACGCACCAAGATTTCTCCAGTCTCTGTGAATCTTTTGATGATGTAATGCAGCGGTCCCCAACCTTTTTTCCGCACGGACCGGCCTTTAAGGTGTGGCGGATAAATACAACAAAATAAAATGATACAACTGGTATTTTCTAAATATTATAAAAAAATGTCAATCCACTGTGTTGTTTTTTGTTCATTTTGCTGGCTTGGGGGTTTCAATTTAGCTGTAATGTATTATGTTAGCGGCCGGAGCAGCCCCTTTAAGAAGGTAGTGGATGGAGGTAAACATGTGACCGAGGCATCATGACATGCATCAAGAGTGAGTCATAGACAGATGTGGCAGAGAGAATCCGGTCATTTTTCAAAATAAAACATCGTTCAGAATCAGATAATAAATAAAACAGAAATAATGTAAGTTTTGTATTTTTTCTGTGCAGCCCGGTAATTTTATTGACCCATTATTGACCCACGTGCCGGTCCGTGGCCTGGGGGTTGGGGACCACTGATGTAATGTACTGTAGATGATGAGGTTTTCAAAGCCTGTGCTATTTGATGTTGAGTATTGATGTTTTTAAAGTATTCCACTATCATCTTTTTCACAGATTGGAGAGCCTATGTCCATCTAAGACATCCCTTTTATAGTTAATCATGTTACAGACCTGATGTCAGTTAACTTGATTAGTTACTAGATGTTCTTCCAGCTGAATATTCTCAAAATCTCTGGCTTTTTCAGCTCTTTGTTGCTTCCGTGCCAACTTTTCTCAGACCTGTAGCAGGCATCAAATTTGAAATGAGCTCATTTTGTGCATAAAAGTGTAAAATTTCTCAGTTTAAACACTTATGTTTTCTATGTTCTATTGTGAATAAAATATTGGCTCATTTGATTTAAAAGAACATTGTAAGAACAGTGTGAAAGAACATTGAGCAGAAAAATTACCAGACAAAGTTTCTTTTTCAGAATTAGATAATCACATCATGGCTAATATGTTTATACAGGATTTGTTTTTGTTTTTTTATAGGAAAGGAAATAAACTGATTTTACATGACATGTTGAATAATAGCTAAGAAATGTTACAATGTCTAGTGTAGTAATTATCTCATGTTTTATGATTTCTGAAATTTTACATATTTTTTTTTATGTTTATTTAACAGGATATTTTGGTTCAGGTTTTGCAAATCCTGTTGAAGTCTAAGTTGTTGGTAAGTAGTAATCATTCTTTGAAATAAATACATGCACATTTTTATTTGAAACAATAGTATTATATAGTGGAGATATTGTGATTTGTGGGGGAGAGTGGGGAGCAGGTGGAGAAGAGCCTGGAGAGGTGGAGGTACGTGCTGGAGAGAAGGGGAATGAAAGTCAGTAGGACAGAGTACATGTGTATGAATTAGAGTTGGGGGACCTGGTGAAGGTGGAGGAGTTCAGGTACCTGTGGTCAACTGTGCAAAGTAATGGAGAGTGTGTTAGAGCAGTGAAGAAAAGAGTGCAGATAGGGTGGAGTGGGTGGAGAAGAGTGGCAGGAGTGATTTGTGATAGGGATCAGCCCAGAATTACACGGGAGGAGCTTGTTATGATCTTAAGGGAGCATGGACCATTGGTAACACACCAAGGTCTCAAGAATACACATGAACAGGCTTCTGAAGTTTGTAAACAGAAACCTGAATGATACAGGGAAGGCTTGGGAGAATGTGATGTGGTCAGATGAGACCAGAATTGAGCTTTTTGGCATCAACACAACTCACCATGTATGGAGGCAGAGAAATGCTGAATATGACCCGAAGCACACCATCCCCCCCTGTCAAACATGGAGGTGGAAACATTCTGGGTCTGTTTCTCTGCTAAGGGTACAGGAACTGCAGAATCTTGGATGAGAACCTCCTGGCCCCAGCCAGAACATGGGAGGTGGATGGGTCTTCTAGCATGACAATGACCAAAAACATATGACCAAGGCTTCAATCAGATGGTCCTGTAGCCCATTTCAGCCTTGTGCATGTCTGCAGTCTTATCCCTTAAATCCTTTGGCAGCTCTTTGGTCTTGTCCATGGTGGTGGAGAGGTGACTGGTGTCTTTTATATACATAACGAGTGATATTAGGAGCTCTTTCTTAAAAGGCAGGATTCATTTGGGTGTGTGGGAATCAGAATTCTTGCTGGTTGGCACGTGATCACATTTATTTTACTCGATCGAAATTAATTAATAACCTTTCTTTAATGTTTTTTTTTTTTTAATGGCTTAATTTTTTATATCTTGTCTCTCTCTGTTAAAACAAACCCACCATAAAAATTCTAGACTGTTAATTTCATTTCATCAGCAGGGGATCAAATAATTATTTCCCCCAGTCTGTATCAGCATTGTAATCTGAGATTATGCCCAATGACCTCCAGGGTAAAAAAAAATTGTGCAAGAGCTCAAAACCAATTTTTGCTCAAACATTTAAAATATGCATAGTTTCTTACCAGCTTTTGACTTTGTGTTATTTAGTTTTGTGATACCACCTGGATGTTAGGTATCTTATCATGCGTGCATAATCCATCAGTGGCTTCACCACCCGTTGATGTTTAGTGGTTGGTATGACCGCTCCTGCTTTGTGCTGAAGTCCACTATCAACTCCTTAGTCTTGCTGACGTTCAGGAGAAGGTTGTTCTCCTGGCACCATCTCTCCAGGGTTTTAACCTCCTGTAGGTAGGCCGTCTCGTCGTTGTTGGAGATCAGGCCCACCACAACAGTGTCGTCATCAAACTTGATGATGGTTGTGGAGTTGGAAGTGGCCACACAGTCTGATGTGTACAGTCAGTACAGCAGGGGGCTTAGAACACAACCCTGGGGAGCTCCAGTGCTGAGGGTGAGGGTGGATGAGGTGTGTTTTCCCACCCGTACGGCTTGTGGTCTGTCTGTCAGGAAGTTAGAGATCCATTGACACAGCGGCAGGCTGAGTCCCAGGACCTCCAACTTAGAGGTGAGTGTGGAGGGAATTATGGTGTTAAATGCTGAACCACAAACAGCATCTTTGTATAATTCCCATTTCTGTGGTCCGGGTGGTTTATCTTAGTGTGGAGGAGATGAGCAATGGCGTTCTCAGTAGAACGATCCTGACTGTACGCGAACTGTAGGGGTCCAGTGTGTCTGGTAGTGATGCAGTGATGAAGTCTCTGACCAGTCTCTCAAAGCACTTCATCACTACTGAGGTCAAGGCTGCAGGGCGGTAGTCGTTAAGGCAGGCGGGCTGGGGTTTCTTCGGGACAGGAACAATGGTGGACTGTTCAAAACATGAGGGGACAACAGACTGTTCCAGTGAGAGGTTTAATATCTCAGTGAACACCGGTGCTAGCTGGTCAGCGCAGGCTTTCAGAACCCGACCTGTGATGCCATCTGGTCCTGCTGCCTTCCTGGTATTCACTTTCTTGAATGCCCCCCTCACGTCATGCTCCGAGATGGTGAACGTGTTCACCTCTCCGGCTCTCTCAGGCGTGCACGCTTTTTGTGCCGCTAGCGCCGCTAGCGTGGTTAGCTGCAGCCTCGAAACAAATGGAAAAGATTTTTAGCTCGTCTTCCAATACTTAAGGGTATTGGTTATATCTGGTATTGAGAGATTTTGATTGCTACACTCTAAAATGAACAAAGAAACACATTTTTGCAACAACAGTCATTTTTGTATTATTGTTGCACTTTTTTTTTTTTTACTCTTGAAACAATAAAAAGCCATTTTTTGTGCTTTCAGTATTACCGTAATTTCCGGACTATTAAGGGCACTGAAATATAAGCCACCCACTGAATTTTAAAAAGATTTTTATTTTGAACATAAATACGCCGCACCTGTCTATAAGCCGCAGGTGTCTACATTGAAACTAATGAACTTTACATAGTGCATTTTTTCATGTATTTTTTTATATATATATATATATATATATATATATATATATATGTGTGTGTGTGTGTGTGTGTGTGTGTGTGTATATATATATATGTATGTATGTATATGTATGTATGTGTATGTGAAGAGTGAAGGCAACATGCACAGACCAAAGACAAGTTTGAATAAATGTAAATTTGTTTAGCAGCTGGAGCAAACGAAACCACAGAGACGCCACGATATATTAAAGTGTTCATGATGAGACCACTTGAAGTGATTTTGTTTTACACCCTATTAATGAACACATGCCCGATGTTGAACTGTGTTTCTCCCAGGTTTTGGAGGACGAGAATGCAAACGTCGATGAAATGGACTTCAAACCTGAGACACTCATAAAGCTTTTCTCAGGCTATAAAAAGTAAGCCTGTCGATTCTATAGCTCTTTTTTTTATGGAGTCTTACCTTCAAATGATCATTCATGTAACCTTATTCACACATTGAATTCATGGATTTCTCTTCTTCCCACGTTTACAGTAAGAAGTTGCGGGTCAACATCAACGTGCCAATGAAGACCGAGCAGAAACAAGAGCAGGAGACGACACACAAAAACATCGAAGAGGACAGAAAGCTCCTTATACAGGTGAGGATGGGGATCAACACATTCCATGTCTTTCCACCAGTAAGCACTGGGAAGAAAAGCACAATGCTTTTTATTTACATAGACAAGTGGTGTTTGTTGATCCAGCTAGAAAAAAACATTTTGGTTGGCGCAGCTGTAATTGCAACATTGCTTGAGTCTGTCATTTAATTGTCCTTTAAAGTTTAATGACTAGAGCTTGCAGGTAAAACATACACAGTTTGAAGCTCACATATTGCAGCATGCTTTAAAATGTTTGGTCAAAATGGAAATGTCTGCATTGTAACATTAAAAAAAAACCTTCAGAACGCATTTAGATTCTTAGATTCCGAATGCCGGTGCCAGATTACCAGGTAGTGCTGAATTTTCTAAATAATTCTTTATTATACAGTTGAAGGAAGAAAAATTAACACCAAATCCGCAAGAGCTTCTTTTCTCACCAATGGTATTTTGTCCAAAACGACTTTCAAAGTGGTGTTGATCAATAAATACGTTCTAATGCTGGTTCATCAGGATACACACTAATACTGTCGGTCTAAAACTGGGAAAGAAAATGGTAAGAAAGATTTTATTTCAATTTTTTTATTAGACGTGCTAATTTCTCGAAGAGCTCTAGTGAGCTTTTCAGAGATCTGGAGCATGTTCACGTCACCACCTCAATGCCAGAGCAGAGAAGAGTCTGGAAGCATGTCTTCGTTGTTCCTAGAGAGCTGGTGGGATCAGTCGAGCAGCGTTTGAGAAATCGGATATGCCGCACAGCTTGGTGCAGTGAGAGATGGGTAGAGGGGATCAGTGCTGAGAGGTCCGTCTTTGGCCATAAAAGCATCATTGTTTTAAATCTGACGTGGGCAGAAACAGGAAGCCAGTGGAGGGAGGTGTGGAAAAGTTTCATGCAGCTCCTCTCTGTTTTTGTTTGTGATATTGAATAGCATTATATGACCGTTCTGGCAGACACCAGGCTCGGCTGGTACTGACTGCACGGAGGGTAAGTGTTTAAGCAGGATGTACAGATTTAGAGTTGAGAGTTGGTCAGACTGAATGGCTGCCAGGATAAAAAGTACCACTGTATCGCTCTCTTTTGGTAGGAAGAACCGTTAGTCCTATCAGGGAGATGAACAGCATTGTAGGTCATGAAAACTGAGCAGAATGATGTCTTATAAAAGAAGTTTAAAAATATATATATTTATTCAAACTTTTAAAGAAATCGTATGGACGTCATTGCAAATGACATTAATTATACTTCAATTTAGTACAAATTCAGATTGCAGTACAATTCAGAGTAGGGCTGCTGCTATCGATTATTTCAGAAATAAAGTATTCTACCATCGATTAATCGAGTACAGTATAACGTCGATACTCGCGCGGGTTGCGTTCTATGACTCCTAGCGAACTATCGAGATCGCGAGTATCGAGGTTCCACTGTAATCGGATTAGAAGTACTTTTTCTCTTATTGAAGAGCAGCACTAAATAAGAGAGAGAAAATGAGACGGGTCTCTTCAAATGAACGAGTGATTTGTTTTTTTTTTTTCGAAAAATGTACCTGTCCGGAGCACTCCAGAGTTTAGCGGGTGGTGCATCAGTAATAATCGTCCGTAGGAAACACGCTGTTTCGTGTTCAGTTAAATGGACTAAACCAATTTTTGTACTTGAGGAATCGTTATGGCTCTAATTCAGAGTCGAGGCTGAATCCACGATTAAAGAGCCTTGTCATTCATCTCCTTAATGTGCGCGCACACTTTCTTTTTCTCTCTTTCTCTCTGCGTGGGTGTTATCAGGCTGCTATCGTCAGAATCATGAAGATGAGGAAAGTCCTAAAGCACCAGCAACTCCTTGCCGAAGTACTAAACCAGTTGTCATCACGTTTTAAACCTCGAGTCCCTGTCATCAAGGTACAACACGTCGTCGTCTAATCCGAAATAAAACCACGAGTGGAATCGTGTACTGACTTCACGCATGTTTGTCTTTCAGAAATGCATCGATATTTTGATAGAGAAGGAATACCTGGAGCGCGTCGACGGCGAGAAGGACACCTATAGCTACCTAGCTTAAACGTTTACTTCACACGCCTGACCCAAACATCATTCCCGAAGCCTCTTGGCTTTCATCAGAAGGGATGCACTCGCACGAAACCGGACACTGGAGCGCCCTCTAAACGCAGGGGTCTTACACTGCTGTTCTCCTGAAGTCTCGGCTCTGCCGCTCAGGACCTCCATCGCCGTTTTTTTGATCTGTAAATACGCCGTCGCACTCTTAGGGAGACCTGACCAGGCTTTAGGCTTGCATGTTTCTGCCTCTCTTCGGACAAAAATATAGCTGATTAATTTATAAATAAAATTGAATGGCTTTAGCCTGAGTTAAAAAAGACAATTATTATTGCATTCAAGAAGGAAAAAAAAGGAACGAATTCTAGCGGCACTTTACGAACGCGTTTGTTAAACTCCTTGTAGAGTCGTGAAAGCAGCCTTTATCCGCTCCATCATTTGTATAGTGTGGTTTTGTTTTATAAATGTCACGAATAAACTTTAAATTTTCTGTACGTTGTCTTTGTCCTTTTGTTCAGTAATCGAAACCACATCGCTCCATGTTTTCATCGAGACTCGCTGGTTTCACAAAGGCATTTCAAAGGCTGTCTGGGGGGGGTCGACCTGAATTCAGCTGGACACAATACAACAGTTTCCTCACTCGTTACTTTTTAAATTTTTTTTATAATTGGACAGTATGGGAGCAAGAGACACTTTGGACAATCCTGTGTTTAACTGGAACGTTTTCTAAAGCAGTGAGATCACTAACATGAAATATTTGTTTTGAAAGTGTCAAGTGTGCTACATTTCATCAACCCTACAAAATATGTAGTGCAAAAACACTATCTGTCCGTTCAGTAATTAAGGAACGACACACTTGTTTTCAGGCAATAAATAACAGTGGGGTCTTAACAACTCTGCTGCTATATATTACATCATCTTTTTCTTTCGGCTTCTCCCATTAGGGGGCGCCACAGCAGCTCATCCGTCTCCATACCCCCCTGTCCTCTACATCTGCCTTTTTCACACCAACTACCTGCATATCTTCCCTCACCACATCCATGAACCTCCTCCTTGGCCTTCCTCTTTTCTCAGCATTCTTCTACCAATATAACTCATGTAACCTTCACACTCCTTTTCCTGCCGTCTCTGTAGATGTCTTCCTCCTCTCCTTCGGCCAACAGTAGCCTGATTTCCCCCGCTACCCTGTTGGCTAACGATACCTGTGGCGGTCGTTGGTAACCCGGGCCTCGACTGATTCGGTATAAAATTCTTATTTGTGATCCGCATGTTTGATTTGGCACATGTTTTTACGCTGGATGCCCTTCCTAACGCAACCCTCCCCATTTATCCGGGCTTGGGACCGGCGCTAAGAGTAGCTGGGGTTGGTTCCCTGACCAGGATCGAACCCGGGCCTCAGCGGTGAGAGCGCTGCATCCGAACCACTAGACCACCAGGGGACCCACATACGGCTGGAAAAAAAAGTTGTGTTTCATAAATACTTTTGTCCATCTTTGAGAGCACTCTAGTCTCTACACTGAGCCATGTATGGTGGCTGATAAAGTCATTTCAAACAAAGTGAAATATTAGCACATGACCTTCATAATTGTCAATATTATTTTATAGAGGATACATTCATCCATATATTTCATGCACCATCATAATCATCAGAAAAGTGTGCTTATAAAATCATGATAAATACAGAAGGGCAACTTGAGCTTATGAGTTTTGTTTATTACTTTCAACAATATTATTTGTAAACATTACAAATCAGCACCTTGTACAATCAGAGGCAGAGGAAAAACAGAGTGGTCACAAACCCTCAGGGAAAGAAAAAAAAAAAAAAAAAAACAACGACCAAAAGACAACATCTCAGGAGGAAAAACATGCTGGTGAGGAGCTATCGAAAGTCGCACTGAGAAACCCATTGAAGATTTTACTTGGCAGATCACGGCAAAGGTTTTAATAAATTACAGAAAAGCCAAAGCTGCTTACGGAGTCTGTGAATATAAATAGGGACAGTTTAAGATCTTCACATGTAGGTGATTTAAATCTGATCTTATTGCTGTGGTTTTATCACAACTCCTCATATCCATATGAACTGGATTTCAAGGGTCATCCAACACATTCTAGCAGGAAACTTTTCAAACTTATGGTGGTGTATTTAAGTACCGTTTATTTATACAGAACCGTGTCTCCACACCACTGAATTCAGAACCTTTTATTCTGCTATTGCAAGAAACACGATTATCATGCATCCATTATTGTACTGTTACATTATTAATTACCTTCAATTATATAATCCAGGAGGTGTCTGATCTTTTGTAGCTAGAGGCAGTGAAGCTTTTATTTAAAAAGGTATAGAGCGCTTTAATCCTCAATTAGGTCCAAGTTGATAATATTCATACGACTAACTTTTGTCCCCCACCTTTTTTTTTGTTTAAAAGTGTTCGAACAGGCGAATAAAAGCATCATAATAAATATAAGGTGTAGGTCGTCATTTCCAACACTAGCAAAAAAATTTTATAGAAAATCCCTCATCAGCACCTGTATGCAAGTACATTTTTACATCATCTCAGATTAGGCAGTAGATTAAGAATTTTAATAACTTCATGGCTCACTGAAATTTATAATCTAGTACTTTACCAAAGCGATATTGAAATTTTCCCTCACATCTATAGCTATAAAGCACCCAGGGAAAGATCTCTTACACTGCCTTAGCATTCAGCCACTGCAGCCTAGAAATGTTGTCTGGGAAACAGAAAAATAAACTGGTTTCGAAGAAAGATGATCGATATTTCGGTCTTAAATAATCGATGATTCAACAGTATAATAAATCATTAATCAGAGCAGCTCTTTTCAACCAGAAAAAAAAAAAAAGTTACACTGAATTTTAGAAGGTTGTTACAACTGACTCCTGACTGTGATCATTTACAAACAGGGAAAAGAAACGCTGTTAGAACATACTGGATGACCCAAAAACAACAGGAAGACCTTATTAACTGTCCAAATGTTTCCTTCCTACAGTGATGGTCTGGCAATAAAGACGCTTAAACGTATGGAGATTTCTAAAAATAAAAAAAAAACGAACATAGCAAAAGTTCCCTGATTCTGATTTCTACGCCATTGGAAATCTTTGTTCATGCATACAACAAACTCAATACACAAATCACCAACATTTTAGGACACCTAAACAATTCAGTGTAATTTCAAGGCACCGCAAGTTAGATACTGGATTTATCCAAGGTTTTTTTTTTTTGTCCTTTTTTTTTCTTTAAATACTTATTCATTATTTTACACAACCTGGATGCGTTGGCACTCCAGAAACTACGATACCTCTGTACGATGCTTGCGATGATGGACAAGCAGAGAAAGTGACTTTGGTTTTCATATCGGATCAAAAACACCTCAACTTGATAAACTGTTGTAGCATAGTGAGACTCCGGTTTATCAGGCAGGGCTGATTTATACTGATTCATCAAGATGCATGTACTCGTATGTGCAGAGGGGATTTATGGGCAAGGTGAAAATGCTGAAAACTCGTGTGAATCTGCTGTTGTGACTGGTTGTGTCAAGGACATGTGTCTGGCTAGCTTTAAAACAAAAAACAAATCCAGTAACAAAAGCAGAGCAGCTCTTCGTGAAAGCTTATTGGTTAGAAGCTCTGAGAGGAATACTGATTCAAATTACATGAACATAATGCACTGTTCTCATACGCTAGTAATGACTCATTATGTGGCTCCACAACATTAGTTGTAAATAGAAAGAATTAAATGTTAAGCATGTTGCATGCAGGCATTAAACAGCCACCTTCTTTTACTGGAAAACAATTAACTTCAGGGAACTAAATCCATTTCATGTCAGGCAGCATTACGCAACCCTGACACTGAATATATCCTACAACACAGTGTCCGCGGGGGTTGGTGCACCTTTATCCCCGAGTGCATGCAGTAATAGACCGTTTTGCAATACCAGTATAAATCAGCCCATGTACCGATCTGGTGCCTAATAAACTGGTGCTGAACCTGTGATTTGCTGTCAGTTTGGTCCAAAGGTTGAAAGACATCGACTGCTTGGGGTAAAACATTTCAGAACACTGGAAAACATACAGCCCATTAGACAGTGATGGATCTCTACTAAACTTGAAGCTGTAAACAAGTGAATATTCAAGTTACTGTCAAAAAGTGAATTCCCAGAGTAACGCCTGTTGGTCAGAAAAATAATGAGGAAAAGACTGAAGTGTAAAAAAAACTACTAGAAATATCCAAGTAGGCTGATCACCTTGTCCTATAAAAAAAATAAAATAAAAAAATAAAACAGTATTGAAACGGCATGTGGAGAGAAAATTCCTGAAGAGTGTAAGGCATTTGTTCCAGAGGTAGACGGATTCATGGAATTTCCATTTCACGTTCGATGCCCACGTACTTGAGGGCGTCAGCTTGACTATATCTACACAGAAGAAAAATTAAAATAATGAAAAAATTATTGATAAAATATATATAATGCATAAGCTGAAAATGTTTAATAGAATATTACTCTTTTTATTTTACAGAATGTTTTGCTTATGCTGTGTGGTGAGATTCCATTTGCAGGTTAAATGTTAATATAAATGGCTTGTGTGTGTGTGTATAATATATATATATATATATACACACACACACACACACACACACACACACACACACACACACACACACACACACACACACACACACACACACACACACACACACAGTAAAACCCCATTGTAAGAGCAACCTATAGTACGAGCAAACGGAGATACGAGCAAACTTTTACCCTGTTTCACGAGCAAATTTCGGAGACACGAGCAAACCCACGCTGCCGGTTCCCCGTTTTCGGCGGAGGGTCGCATCAGTCTCTTAGTTAATGACGTATCACTCGGTCGCTCTCGTTGTTCAGTGCAGCAAAAACAACTTTTTAACGAACAGCGCGTGAAGGTGAATAAGGGGTTTATATATGGTTGGGTGATGAGCGCTAAACGAGAGTCAGGTGTGTGATTAGTAAGAACCAGGGAGCTCCCTGACAGTAAGTGTTAAATTATGTTCACATTACGGTAATTTGCGGTGTATTTGTTTGTTAAAATAGGCTACAATTACCTTTTAAGTGCAGAAATAAGCGATCGAATGAGATCTTGGAACAGATTAAATCACTTTTACATTTATTCTAATGGGGAAAATCAGTTCGAACGTACGAGCAAATGGACCTACGAGCAATTTTCAAGAACGAATTATGCTCGTACAACGGGGTTTCACTGTGTGTGTGGATAGATAGATAGATAGATAGATAGATAGATAGATAGATAGATAGATAGATAGATAGATAGATAGATAGATAGATAGATAGATAGATAGATAGATAGATAGATAGATAGATAGAACCAACAAATGTGCAGAGAAAAATGGTTCAGTGGTTAGTTACAAAAATAAAATAAAATAAATAAATAAAGGATGCATATAAACATTTCTCTTTCATACTGTGTCAGCAGGATTGCTACACCTAATTCTAATAATAGTGTTAAGGAGGTGTGCATTCGGTATATGCAGGCAATGCAGCTCCAGTATCATTTTATCGACCTGCTAGAAACTAGAACTAGAAACACTTATTTGTAACATGCACACAACTTCCTGAGTGATCACAGAAATTGTGATTATAATTATAAAAGTGTCAATGATGGATGATGGGTACATGCCTAAGAAGCTAAAAAAGAGAAAGTCAAAGATGAATGATAAGTATTTTTGGTCATCTTTGACTACTTACCTGTAGTCAAAGAAAAGCTCCTCCCCAGTTTGTATGGCTCTCTTGGCAAAAATCCCTATTCGGTGATCCCCATTAACCATCATAACTAAAAAGGAGGAAATCAAGAACAATGATCCTAAAATTTACTGCAGTTCCCCTTTTAAAAAAAACAGTCAAAAAATATTAGTTTCTTTCTTTGATTTTGCAAGTATACAGGATTGTGCAAACTACAGATCTAAAGCAGCACTTTTTTTCCCTTTTCCCCAATGAACAAACACATACACAAACCTCAGAAATCAAAACATACTACATTGGCTGACATTTTGTGGGAAAAATATTTTAAATAAAAACATTTAGTGTAATCAGAATGCAATGTTTTAGGTGCCTTACCTTTTGCATAGCAGTTGGGGTTGACAGAGTGATTGGCAAACCTGATCTTGTTGCCTTTCCTCGTCGCATCGACAACAAAATCTGCCAGAAAAACCCAACGGGTGTGTTAAACAAATAATGAACAAGAGCACAAACTTGCAACAAGAGTACAAAGAAATCAGCTCACCATTGTTAAGGTTGAACAAGAAACTACACATGTATTTGTCATAGACCTTTCCTCTGCGGTCAGCCTCGTCCTGCGAGATGATCTAAAGGACACAGAAATACTTAACCTTTTGAAAGGTTTGCTTGTATAGAACGCTGTCAGGACCAAATCAAACTCTACAGCATTATAGAAATCAGGTCTGTTAATAGAGAACCTTATCCAGAAGCTGAGTTATGGGATTAGAGTGAATTAGGAAAGAAAGCATCATTGATGGCTTACTAGAGTAGAGCTTGCTTTTGGAAGCACTCACCTCTCCACAGTACTCTGAAATGAACTCATTCTTCTGAACAGGCTCTTTGATGAAGATGCCCCATCCTGCCACATCAGATGGTGCCAACAGTAGGTGCTGAACCGAAAAAGGAGCAAATCAGTTTTCACAATTCAGAAACACATATGAAATAATGTTCTTGGCATTCTGGGGTTATCGAGGTTGTAAAAAGTGCAAGTATTTATTCATTTATTATTGTTATTTATTTAAGATATCTTTGTACCTTCTTGGCTCCTCTCTGAATGCTGCAGTTCTTGCATGAAACATTTTTGCTATCCCAGTGATCAGCAGCTCCGCAGGTAAGACAGAGGTCGGGGTCGCACTCGCGCACAGCCAGGTAGCACGGACACTGCTTTGTGTTACACTGAGCCTTGCAGCGGCAGCCCGGGAAACGATTCTGGCCTGCGCAAAGCACAAAGTTCATGTCTGAAAAACTATTTGGAACAGGATATTTTGAGAATTAAATCTACACTGGTATAGCTGACCGCAGCAACAATATTTAGTAGTCCAGTATGTGTGAAAATATGCTACAAGGTGCTGAAAACGAGGAGGGATGTTTGCAAAAGCAAAAAGACAAGTCTGCTTTTGTCAAATTCAAGCAGTCTCCCCAGACAAAATCATTGTAGGCATGTGAGCAAGTTGTTTTAAAGTGTGTAATGGTGACATCTTAAAAACAAAAAAGAAACCCTGTAAATAAACACAAATATACCTAAATTATAACTAAATTGAACTTTAAAAGCCTTGATGTGCGTCAATACTCACACTCTGAGCTGCACTGGCAGAATTTCTCACAGAAGTTTTGAGCAGTGACACATGGGCAGGAGCTGTCACACGGTTGCCTCGGGTGGTCACATGGCTGATAGTTGTAGACGTGATTGGAGGAACCATCTGTATAATCGAATATAACAATACATCATTAATGTTGCAGGTAACCTCCTCTTGACACCTTCCTTGCTTGTAATTAATTAGTATTGACTGACTGATATTAGACTGGTTAAACAGGAACTGCAACATGCATGGTATTTATAATTACGCTACAGTGACTCATTAAACCATGTATCAAGTGGAGGCTGTGTGAATAAAACCCAGTGAATAAGACATGGCATCTGTTTGTCTCAGTGAAGCTGGTATGACTTTACACTTCAAATCTATTTGCCCAATACTGAATCACTTGTAATGTACCACTATAATACAATACAATTATAATATAATCATAATATAATACACACAGTTCTCTATTAATGCAAACTATCAACTCAAATTCTCAAAAGATCCATCGGAACAGTAAACAATACAAACCTTTCTTTAGTTGAATTTTTCGACAGTGCGTCGCCCACAACCTGTAACAAGAGACAGAAATATGTTACTTTCAGTTGAAAGACTACGGGTGAACTAAAATAAAGTAAGAATCCTCTCCGGAGCATGCCTGTGTTTTCTCTTCTTTTTTCTTGGAGGCGTGTCTTCATCTTCAGTAGGCGCACGTGCAATGATGCTGGATTCCTTTACTCTGAATTCATATACCTAGCAAATAATAAATTAATAAAAGGTTTGTGTAATACTTTAAAATAAAGAAAACCCTCAAATTACACACCTGTCTGCAGGTCTTAGAGCCAATGAGGCGAGCGATGGCGCAAAAGTTGTCATAGTAAGTGCCTATGAGTACACGGAAAAGGGAGGCCTCCGCTCCAGTCCAGTCTACGTTCTCGGGGGGATCGGGGATCTTCAGTTTTACTGGAGTCTGGCAGCGTGAATTCCCCTCTACGAAATGGACCAGTAATTATTAGTTAAAAAAACAAATAAATAAATCATGAAATAGATTTTGTCATTTTACTCTGATGTTAGAAGCAGAGTTTATTGCCTTCTTCCCATACCGGAAGAGCTAGTAGTCTCGTCCTTCTTGTCTTCATCGTCTTTATCATTGCTGTCGTTGGTGTCTGTCCCTCCTTCTCGGTCGCTGTCTGTGTCTTTAGTCTCCGTGTTCACGGTTGGTGTGCTTGGCCTGCTGTTGCTGTTGCTATTGCTGTTGGCAAGTCTGCCTCTGCGTCTGACTGCCGAACGTTTCAACGGGGTTTTAGCTCGCTCTGCCACCACACCAGCTGCATATTCCTTCACCATGCCGTCCTAACGTGCATTTCAGTTTTTGTTCAGAATATTTCAATGGCAAGAAATAGAAAAATGGAGACAGTTCATATATACGGTTTCCAGTATATTGTTATTTTCTCCATTGTTTTTTTTTTACCCCCTAATGTTGAATTTGAGCTAATATAAAAATGTGTTCTTAGATAGAGGTTAATAAAATAATATGATCTCAAACAAAGAGCCAGAACTATTACTGAAATATGAATTTATTTTCTCAATATTTGTCCATCTTTAATAAATTAATCAAAATAATCTGTATCGAGGGACAGACTTTTATAACAATATTTTTTCTATGAAATGAATACTGTTATAATGGTCCCTAGTTACAAAAAATACATATAGTATAATACTTTATATGTAATTTATTAAAACATCTGCAAGTGTGTAAATTATACTTCAACTAGTGAGAAACATAAATCATGCATAAAAACAGTGATACCCAACAAAAAAATCCTTACCTGAACCAGGTACATGTAGCAATCAAGCCCACATGGCTTGCTGTCCACCAGATTCTCCAGGTTCTTGCGCTTGTATGTGTTTGGAGTTGCATGAAAGGCTGTAAGGAGAAGCAGGTACCTTTACATCACTACATTCTTCAGACTCTCATTGAGACGGTGTGTGGGAGTTGAGACTCACGGTGAAGGAAGCAGTCATATTTGAAGCAGCGTCTACAGAAGAGCGTATGGAAGGAGTGCAGGCTCTGCTCTCTCTGAACTGATTTGGCGTTTGGGCCATCAATGTTGGGCGTGCACTCTGGAGGAAGCGTACCTGGGAGCTGCTGCTCAGTCAGCTCCTTATACCTATGTACAGATTATAGAGTCAAACTTTACTATTTGTCTTTATGTGCGTTATAAATTCACCTCTTCATATCATGCTTACATGTGGGGCAAAACACCTTAAGGATACAGGACATTAAAATCTTCTATATAAACCATGTGAAATCTCAGAGATTAACCATCTGGTCTGATTCAATCAGATTGTGGCAAGTATTCAGTGTTCTCGATTAGTTTTGCCAGGTACACAAAGTATGCAAAATGGGTACTGCCTAGACCAGTTTTGAAAACCCAGCCTTAAAAATCCTTACATGCTTTAAGCACTAACTGGCTTTCAGATTGTTAGAAATTTAAAATAGTAAAATGTAAAATCATTTTAAACTATTGGGTATGTTTGACCATACCAACCAAAATAAATCAGTAATCAAACAGGTCAGGATAATTTCAAAATAAAAGGATATATAACGACATAACGATTTAGTTAAACTGATCACTACACTCTCTCGCTCATATCCTACCATTATGTAAATTTAAGCAACAAATATAAGCAACTTACTATCTTTAATATGATGCCCAATAATAGGCAGCTTAAGGTTGAACCAAATATTGAACCTCTTTACACTTAATTATTTTTGCTGCATAACAAAACTAGACATGTATGCAGTGCTTTTCCTTCATGACTTACTTTTCTTTGAGCTCTTCTGGAGATCCTTTATCAGGAAACATGGAGGAGATGGCATCAAAGATTTTCTCGGATGGAAACTTTTTTGGAAAGTCACTGCTTAGACCTATAACAGCAATAACACCAGACCTTACATTTGGGCACATCTGACAAATTAGTAAGTAAAAACAGCCCGATAAACAAATACAAAAAAAAAAAAAAAAAAAAAAAAACCACCACTGACCACTACCACCATAAAAACGTTTAAAATTCTGCTCGTTTAGGAACAGAAAGTCATTATGTAACATTTGTCATATTGGCATTCAAATAAATGACTGAATGTTCATACTGCCTCAAAAACAGCACTGTTTAGTGTTGCCGTAATTTCCTGAACTAGAGCCATTACTACAACCTTGCACTTAATCACTGTCACGTCTGAAAAATATGCAGTGTATATTTGCTGTAGCTTTTCTCTACATGCGGAAATAGAATTAACAGATGTAACACACGTGTCACTGATCTCCACCAATATCTGTCTGGTCTCTGTGTGCTTGTGTGTTTTTTGCGTGGGGGTGTGTGTGTGTGTGTCCCCTTACTCTCAGAGTTAAGAAGCTGGTCCTTGCGAGAATCTTCAGCAATGTCTTTTGCATCGCAGTTGTCTAGTTTGTAATCGTGCTGGTCCTCTTCATCGTCATCATCATCTTCATTGTCACTATACTGATTAAGAGCGTTCACCAACTCCACAAAAATCTCATCATTTATAAAGCCACATTCTGCAAAAATAAATAAATAAATAAAATTATATAAATAGTTACAAAAATAAAAACCTGAATTAAATTTTTTGTTTTAAGTAGAGTTACTGCAATGTTACAGTAATATCACAAAACAGAAAAGCAGCTCTGGCAATAGTTTCGGCTGCCAGGTAAATCATTGTTTGTAAATAATGCATTTACTGTAATAATATAGCTCTTGTTACTATAGAAACAAATATTTCATCGAAACCTGTATGCTGGAAATGTCCTTAACAATAAATGTAACAAACTAATTTTTTTTGCAACAAAGTATAGTGACCGTATACCAGAGTAACAGAAAAAGGCACTGATCTTCAGTGAATATGCTTTATCTTAAATAAATATATAAAAACAACTTTGGCGAAACTTCCATTGTATTCAATATATATCAGTTGCTATGCACGTGTTAGCTAAACCTCGTTTGTATACCAATAGAGATGGCCGGAGATTCTTTTTTTTAGGCCCGTTCAAAATTAATCATACCCTATTCCCAATCTCAAAAAAACTTTTTTTTTTGTGAAAGTGCACATGGTTTTACATTCCAGTTACTACAATCAACTTGGGTCTAATCAATTAAGGCCTAATTATGTTAAACGGTAACACTTGCTCTGTAAAGTATAATTTAGGGGGCAAAGCTTTAATTATTTTTAGTCAGTCACCATGGCCAAGAAGAAAGAACTTAGTCATGATCTTCGTACACGTGTTGTCAATGCCCATAGTGAAGGCAAAGGCTACAAGACCAGTTCGAAAGAGCTGGATGTCCCTGTATCAACCGTACAGAGTATCTTCAAGAAGTTCAAGATGTTCAACACTGCCAAAAACCTGGATGGGCGTGGTAGGAAGCGCAAAGTATCCTCTAGAGTTGCTAGAAAGATCTGCCGCAATGCAAAGGTCTTGCGAGGTGGTCTCCATGGACATCGACACAAAGACACCACTTCTTACCCAGAGACAATGGGATGTGCTCCTGGCCTTTGCGAGGAGTCACCTAGATAGAGATCCGAAACTTCTGTTCATCCATCCTCTAGTCAGATGAGACTAAACTGGAGCTCTTTGGACATATGGATGGTGCATATGTTTGGCGTAAGAAAGGAGAAGCCTTTAATCCCAAGAATACCATTCCAACAGTCAAGCATGGCGGTGGTCACATCATGCTATGGGGATGCTTCTCTGCCAGTGGTAGGGGTAACCTTGTTAAGATAGATGGTATCATGAAAAAGAAGGACTATCTCAAGATTCTTGAAAAAAAAAAGCTGGTGGTCAGCACACAAGCTCAACCTGCCAGAGCATTGGACCTACCAGCAGGATAATGACCCGAAGCATACGGCACGAGTGGTCAAGCAATGGTTCGGGGACAAAAACGTTTTGGAGTGGCCATGTCAGAGCGCTGACCTAAGCCCAATTGAGAATTTGTTGAGAGAGTTGAAGATCCGGGTCAATGCTAGGATCTCCAACAACTGGAGGCTTTCGCGAAGGAAGAGTGAGCAAAACAGTCCGCAGCAGACCTGTAGAAATCTTGTGGAGACGTACAAGAAGCGTTTGCAGGCCGTCATTAAGAACAAAGGCTCTATTGCTTATTGAAACATTGTAATATAAAGGGTAGGAATAATTCTGAACATGGTGAGTTTTGAATATTTGTCAATAAAAATGCACTAAATGTTATATTTCTTGAAATATGTAATTCTCAGAGTTGCTTGTCACATATTAGATATTTGAAAGTATTATAAAACTCATTCATCACAGAACACAACTCAAACACTAAAAATACCAAGGGCATGAATAATTTTGAGCATAACTTTTATTTTATATATATAAAATATATGAAAATAGAACCAATAAGTTAAAATGCTGCAGACAGACACAAATAAGAATAAGCAGGCAATAGTGGGCGTTTCTTAATGTTTCCTGACGGTGTTACAGTACAGACAAAATTGCTTGACTTAACACGAAAAATGCTGCATGGAGGATTTTAGAGCCTTGACACAAACCTCTATCTCCATGAACCTTGCCATCGTAATTTTTAATAAGCTCTTCAATAAAAGTGCCGTCCTGGTCCAGAATCTCGTCTCCCATATAAGGTATGTTGTGCAAAACTGTTTCATCTTCAACCTACAATAAGGAGCCTTGATTAGGTCACAGAAGGTTCACAATAAATATTAGTCTCTGCTGATTATGTACTTTACCATAAAGTTTTGTTGGAGTGGTGACCAGGAATACATGACAGGTACAGAAGCTACAGCATTCAGGGTTTTAAGAGGAATGACTTGTCTGGAGAACTCTGCAAAGCCACTATCTACTGTGCACTAAAAAACAAGAGTCATGTACAATTTTTTTAAATGCAGTTTTTATGGTTTTATTATTTGGTAAAAGAGAAGCAGAATGCTAACCTCTCGTGTTCCACGTAACGAGCTCACGGGTGTCATGATGTGCACTGGCTGAATCCGACGCAGTTTCCACTCCTGATTGAGAATGTCGGTGCGCTCTAGAATTTTCTGTCTGTTTGAATTGAACATGCTCTGTAGAAATGGATAAAATGCATCAACGTTATTGTCATCAAACACCAGCCATGAATATATAATAACTTGTATTGCTTTAACTTCATGATGAATAAAAAAAAAAGCATTTTTAAGGGTTCCGGATGTGCCTTTTCAGGTATTTTAACTATAAGTTTTGTCATATTTACTACACTATTTGCTCCCTTTACTGCTACACATAAGCTCTGGCAGTTTAACAGCCATGTTCAGCAGATGGTAGGCGGGGGAATCACAGAACACAAAGTGTCAGACCCCTACTGACCCCAAAATAGACTCTGGGGGGTTCTTATGCATTTCAGCAAAATAAAATGCAACCCAACCTCCCTAAAGGAAATATGTTTCCAAAAGATGCATTTCTGTGTATACTTTCCAGCTTTTATAGTTTATAAAAGTATTTCTATGTTTAGACTCCTACCTTAACCTCATCTGCTCTTCGAAAACGCTTTAGCTGGCGTAAGCGCATGTACTCGGACTTCACTCTTCTCCTCCAGCACACTGGGCCTTTCTCCGATTTCTTCCCAGTCAAGCCCATGGTTTCCCTGCAGAAACACCAGCATCGGTTTTAGAGAGAAATGAAACAAGAAAATCTCTGTGCAACAGCAAGCTGTTCGTGTCTGACCAAACATACGGGAAGAGTTCCATCTCAGTGCAGGCAAGATGTGCAAGACGCCGAGTAAGTGAGAAGTAACGCAAATTAATTCACAAGTACAACATTATGGGCGAGTTCATCTTGCTTAATCACCTCTCACTGACATCTGCAGCAGCGTAAGTAAGGAGCAACTGTTCTGTCTGCCATGTTTTCTTTCTGTTTTTGCATCTTTAATGAAACCCTCAACTGGTGAAATGATTTACAGGATTTACTTTTCCCAGAAAAAAAAAAAAGGATGCCAGATTTTTTTTCTTTATTATTTACTTAAAGTGGCAGCTTAAAAGAAATCTAAATGCAGCAAATAACAGAGTCACTGTTGTGGTTTTCTGAGAATGATTATGCATTTGTACACCAATGCATTTCCCCCCCTTTTTAAAAACCAAGCCTGTTAACTTGCTGCGTTTCTCCGTTCAATTCTCTTTTTATAGCATTTATCTTCTTCAACAGTAACTTCTCTGTTTTCAAATATGATTTACTGCGGCTTTACAATGTTCAAATGCTCATTTTTAATGTTGGTATATTTAATGTATGCATATATCATTAAATTATGATACAAAATGTTATTGATTATATATTCTAGATGCTTATGCTTTCACAAATGAACAAAATATCTATTTTTTGTTTTATTTTAAAAAAATATTGTATTTTATATAGGCATTTTTAAGAATGGTTGTCGACTTGCCATCTGCAAAATACAATCCAAACGTTGATTTAAAAATTGTAAAATTTAAAATTGCACCTTTCATACTCAAATGATATTTGTTAGGGTTTTTTTTTTTACAGAAAGAAACAACCAAGCAAGAGTGAATTTGTTCAAAGGAGAAATCCCCCATCCCCTCCTCAACAAGCGGCCATTAAAAGCTTTAAAATAGCAAAATTAAAAATAGATAAACCCTATAAAGACTGTTAAACCCTATAGACAGTTAAACTCTAAATACTATTGCATTTTTTTTAAATACAAACTTTTACATAAATACCATGAATTAGAGTTTTTTTATCCGATTAATCGATTATCAAAAGAATTATTAGTTGCTGCCGTAATATAATGACCAATACATCAAACTCTCTGTAAGAAGAGGTTTATCATAAAGGAGTCTCCAGCACCAGCTATTTACAACACTTTTTTGTAAACAAGTTCAATGTACTTGTACATAAAGTGGTTTTCTTATTTTTTTGCATGTTTGTCACACTTTAATGTTTCAGATCATCAAAGAAAATTAGTAAAAGATAATACAAGTGAATAACTGGTTGGGCCACCCTTAGCAGCAACAAGTGCAATCAAGCGTTTGCGATAACTTGCAAGGAGTATATTACAGCACTGTGGAGGAATTTTGGTCCACTCATCTATGCAGAATTGTTGTAATTCAGCCACATTGGAGGGTTTTTGAGCATGAACCGCCTTTTTAAGGTCATGCCACAGCATCTCAATAGAATTCAGGTCAGGACTTTGACTAGGCCACTAAAAAAAACTTTATTTTGTTTTGTTTTTTCTCCAGCCATTTAGAGGTGGACTTGCTGGAGTGTTTTGGATCACTGTCCTGCTGCAGAACCCAAGTTCGCTTCAGATCGAGCTTACGAACAGATGGCCAGACGTTCTCCTTCAGGATTTTTTGGTAAACAGCAGAATTCATGGTTCCATTTATCACAGCAAGTCTTCCAGGTCCTGAAGCAGTAAACAGCCCCAGAACATCACACTACCAGCACAATATTTTACTGTTGGTATGATGTTCTTTTTCTGAAATGCGGTGTTACTTTTACAGATGGGGGACACACCTTCCAAAAAGTTAAACTTCTGTCTCGTCAGTCCACAGAGTATTTTCCCAAAAGTCTTGGGGATCATCAAGATGTTTTCTGGCAAAACTGAGACGAGCCTTTATGTTCTTTTTGCTCAGCAGCGGATTTTGTCTTAGAACTCTACCATGCAGACCATTTTTGCCCAGTCTCTTTCTTATGGTGGAGTCATGAACACTGACCTGAACTGAGGCAAGTGAGGCCTGCGGTTCTTTGGATGTTGTTGCGGGGTCTTTTGTGACCTCTTGGATGAGTCGTTGCTGTGCTCTTGGGGTAATTTTGGTCGTCAAGCCACACCTGGTAAGGTTCTCCACTGTTCTATGTTTTTACCATTTATGAAGAATGGCTCTCACTGTGGTTCACTGGAGTCCCAAAACTTAAGAAATGGCTTTATAACCTTTTCCAGACTGATAGATCTCAATTACTTTCTCTCTCATTTGTTTCTGAATTTCTTTGGATCTCGGCATGACGTCTAAATTTTGAGGATATTTTGGTCAACTTGACTTTGTCAGACAGGTCCAATTTAAGAGATTTCTTGATTGCGACCAGGTGTGTAAGTAATCGGGCCTGGGTGTGGCTAGAGAAGTTTAACTCAGGTGTGATCAACCACAGTTTTAACAGGGGTGCAAACAATTTTTCACACAGGGCCATGTAGTTTTAGATTTTGTTTTCCCTCAATTATAAAAACCTTCATTTAAAAACTGCATGTTGTGTTTACTTGTGTTACCTTTTACTAATGTTTCAATTAGATTGATGATCTGAAACATTAAAATGTGAAAAATGCAGAAAAAACAGAAATCATGAAAAATAGTGATCTCATTTATAGTGAGAACTCATTTCGCAAATGTTAAATGTTTTACTTTAACAGCACACCTCATCATGCTTTATTCCTTAGTTAAGCACATAATGCATCATGTTTAAATCGTTCCCTCCAGATCACTTTATCTTCATCGTTTGATACCAAAACTGAAAAACGATTCTTTCATTCTCTCAAGTTATATTTTAGTGCACTTCATTTCAGCAAATTCCGTTTGTTTCAGGTGATGAATTCAAGACCACAGGACTGTAAATGCTTTCATGTGGACTTGTTTTGCCTTTAACTATGTAGATTTGTTCTGACTGACTTCACATTATAACACATTCATTCATTCTACTTTGCTGAAAAACTAAATTAACATGCATTTAGGTGCACAGAGAATCAATGGTATTGCCCCGGGATGCCCCAAACGAAGGAATTTTTTTAGATTTACAAATTTAAAATAAAAAAAAAAAATACTAATATGGTGTACTAAAATGTTTTGGGTTTTTTTACACTCATAATTGGCTTAATGCTTTTAGACAGATACAATTACAAGTGCTATCAGTGGCAAACTAGGAGCCAGATGGCTGTTTGCTGAAACAAAAACCACATCCAAAGGCTTTTGGGGAACATCACCATGGTAAATCTTTCAACATAATGAAATAAGGCTGGTACTCTGAACTCCAGGAACACTTCAAGGGCAAAAAGACAAATGTCAAGCTGTATGTATGGTGCAATTGTGTGTCAGGGGGGTATGAAATTTAGTTTTATAGATACATGACCTGAGAGGATGGAGACACAGATCATGGCATTAAGAGGTCAACAAAGCAACGAGCAAGCGAAAATGAAAGAAACATGTTAATAAAGAGAGAGATTTCAACTTGTATTTCCTGTACGAGTTTCTTCCTCCTTCTCCCACTCCATAAAACTGCCTTAACTCACATGTTAGACATGCAAAGTGCTGTTTGATGACCTCTGGGTGCCTGATGAGCTGAAATCTGACTTCTCACTTCAACCTCAGATTATTAAGAAGTTACTGAAACGTTGAAGACAAGCTTTTATTATGGAGATTATTCTTTTTTTTTTTTTTTAGTAGCTGGCTAGCCTGGAACTACTTCAGTTACCTAAGATTTAGCTCCTACCTCGGGAACAACACGGCGCTGAATGGGTTTGTCATACCTTCAGAAGTCCAGTCCACATGAACCACTCGGATAATTCAGTGTTCCTTCTGTGAACGGAGCCGTCGCGTGAAGATTAGCGGTTAGCTAAGCTAAGCTAACTCGGCTAACTAAGCAGTGAGGAGAGAGGGAGAGAGGGGGGGGGTCGCTTCACCTCCAATACCGGCAAGCTCGCTAAACAAAGACGACAAAGCTCCTCTCAGGCCGGTTTTGCTTTCCAAGCTTTTCGCGTTTCGAGGTCTCTTTCAATAAAGTCAACAAAACGAAATGTAAAAAATGAATAAAAATGTAAGAAAAAACCGAGCCGTGCTTCCAAAATGCTCAATATTTCCGTTGCTCGAACTATTCAAACCCGCTTTCTCTCCGCTCTCTCTAACCCCGCCCACTTCGGGGCGCTGCAGAAACAACGAGCGCCAAAACAAACGGACCAATCACAACGCTCCACATTCAAGCTTCTCAATATCAAGCGTTCCGATAAGTCTGATCCCGCATCTGGAGTGTCCAATCAGACACTGTTCTGCGTGAGGGGCCCGGAATAGGGGACATGTGGAGAAGTTCTCCTTTGTTCTTTTTTTTAAATATATTTTTTTGAAAAAATTTTTTGGTGTAGAAATAAACTGACCGGTACGACCTTAATTATTTCTTCTGTAATCACCAATCCTAAAATATTTCGCCTGTCAATTGCTTGGAAAGCGTTTTATCGTTATACATGACAAATTTTTTTTTTTTACATTGTGAAAATTATATAATACGCCGCAGTGTTACGTGAGAACGATGGAATTAGAAACGTTCGTGCTTTTCGTTTTGGATTCACAGCGTTACTGTATGTAAACACGGCAGTTTGTTGCCTTGTAGCGTTCAGACACTTTGAACTTGGGTTCATCCGGTGTATTAAGCCCCGCCTTCTTTTTCCTGACGTAACAGGTTACAACGACGGCGCTGTGTGACGTCATGTTACTGTCGGAAGTGGATTCCCATTTAGACGCTTCTCCCTTTATTCACATTTTACAGTGATGTATCATGTCCAGTCTATTTTAGGATTAGATCTAGTCTTCCAATGTGTGACACTTTTCCTTATTCTAAGGAGAAGCAAACAAAGTAAATAAAATATAGTAAATGAATTATAAATTAACAAAATAAATTATAATAAATAAAATACACATGCCCAATATTAGATCTGGCAAATGCACACCATATTTCCCAAAGTATTGGGTGACCTGACCTTTCCTGCTATATGTGGTTCTTTTCCAAACTGTTACCTCAAAGCTGGAGACACTCAATTGTACAGGACGTCTTTAGATGCGCTATAACAACATCCGCATGGCAATGCTCCTGTGCACAAAGTGAGATCCTTAAAAAATATGTTTTACATGCTTTGGAGAGGAAGCATGTCTCATCCCTTATGAACACCTTTGGAATGAATTGGAACGCTGACTGCAGGTCTCCTGACCTACATCAGTACCTGCCTTTCGTAATACCCTTGTGGCTGATGTACACAAATATCCATAGGCAAACTCCAAAATCTAGTGGAACATCTTCCCAGAAGAGTGGAGGGAATTATAAGAGCAAATTTGGACTAAATGTGGAATGTGATGCTCAAAAATCACATTACACACGTATGACTAGGTGACCCAATACTTTTGGCAATATAGTATACATAAGCTAAAGAATAACTCTAAGTTATTTGCCTTTGTAAAGAGAGAACCAGACTTTTATCTGCTTACCCACCAAAAACCACACACACACACACACACACACACACACACACACACACACACACACACACACACACACACACACACAGTTAATGAAAGACATCTGAAATCTAACTTTACATTTGTTGTGTGTTGGTGGGTGGTCCCGGTGGTGGGGTTGTGCCTGAATACAAGAACAAAGACTTCTACATTGTCGTTTGAGAATTTTCTAATACATAAGTATTATGTAAAAAAATAATAATAATCTGACTTGTGCCTATGGAATTCAAAAGCCATGTGTAAATGTAGCCTCTGTCCCCTCTCTAGATCCTCAAAATGTTTAGTTCAGTTATCTGCAAGGCTTCTCCAGAACATTTACTCCAGATTGGAACAAACTAAGAATAAAAGCTCTTTTATAAAAAGATCTTTGCTCAAATATATTGGCTTTATATTGACTAATTAAAGCTCAGTAGGTCTGAGATTAAAAATTTCCAAGCATGATTGTTCAGGTCACAGTTATATTTGATTAATAGGTGAGCAGAAAGCTCATGATGCCTCATAAGGAAGAAGGATCAGTCCAAATGTGATGTCTCATTAAAACCTCATTAAGAGCTGTATTACTGTTCAATAATATTTCAATATTGATAAATTATTTATTTTGCTGTGATAATAAAGGCCTGTTGCATAACCAACTCCATCTATTCATCCAGACCGATTGTAATGTGCACAATATTAAAAAAGGACAGCCATTCGTTTCCCTTTTTTTTGTTTGTTTTATTTAAAAAGTTTTTGAAAAGAAATCTAATAAACAGTGCTTTGGAATGAAAAGAAAAACTTCTGCTTTCAGAAACAATGCTCACTGCAGGATCACGTCAGACATCCGAGGTCTGCGTTTTATTACGTGTCAGGTTCAGAGTTTTTCTAAAAACCTTTAGAGTTCGTCTTTGTTCTGTGATAATTTTGTAGCATGTTGCTCTAAGAATTTGCTTAAACTTTCCACGTTTCTTTCACCACCTGAAAACTGAACAGGATTCTGCTTCTTGTTGCTGGGCGCAAAGTATATCGTAGGAAATCCTTCTACTTTGTAGGCGTCGTGGGCCACGTCGTTGACCGTGGAATCCATTTTGGCGATCACCAGATTCTTCTCGTTCTTGTACTTCTTTGCAAGAGCGAGGTATTCAGGCTCCAGCTTCTTGCAGTGACCGCACCACGGCGCATAGAACTCGATCAGGACATCTTTCTTCGTGTCCATGACGATGTCGTCAAATGTTTTCCCAACAACAACCTTCACTGGTCCCTTGTTGTTCTTGGGAATGGGCTGTGATTTGACGATGGGCTTCAGTTTGCCTGTCACAGAAAAATGATATGTACAAGTGTCACTAATGAAGACTAGGAACTTATGATGTATTGCCATCTAATTCATAGTTATTAAGAACATTTGCATTTAGATTTATGGCATTTGGCAGATGCCCTTATGCATTTATGGCATTTGATTTACAACAGAGTAGCTGAGGGTTAAGAACCTTGATCAGGGGCCCAGCAGTAGCAGCTTGGTGGTGCTGGGATTTTAACTTACAACCTTCTAATACAGAGCCCAATGCCTTAACCACTGAGCTACCCCTTTGAACCCCCTTGAAAACCTAGGTGTAGCCCAAATGTTATACTGTCTACTAGCATTTACAATGTGTGGGTAATATACCTATTTGAGTCACTATGTGTATCAAATCCAGGAATTCCTCACCTTTTTTAAAGGCCATAACAAATTCATGAAGCACATCAGAGTCAAACTCCTCTGGCTCCATCGCATACTTCTTCCCCGCTTCACCGAGAATGGCGACGTTAACTTCCTCGCCACTCTCACTGAGTCCGAGGCTCTTCAGCTCGTCAGCGTAGTCCTCCTCATCTGCGATGGCGAACGTGTACTCTGGGAAGTCTTTGGCCACTTCTAATACTTTGCTCCTCCAATACTGTGTGGCTGTGTGGCAAAAAATAAAGAACATGAAAACTGCTGGACAAAAATAAATAAATAAATACAGGATTATCCTGGTCAAATTTGATTTGAATCTTGACAATTAAAAAATCTCTTTGGAGACAAAACTTATGACCGTGGTCTTTCCATATTTTGTGCAAATTAGGCAGGAGAACATTGATTGGCCTTTCAGAGCAGAAGCTCTATTGTAATAAGGCTATTGTTGGAATATATATATATATTTATTAAGTTACACTTTTGTGTGCACATTAATATAAACCTCTGATTTGAATTGCTGCATAATTTAGTTGAGAATGCAACAGTGCTGTGGTATATTACTCAAAAACCCATTTTTGCACTTTAATTGCTGTTTCTAGATGGAAAGAGAAATGGTGTAGGGGTGATTCTGAAGGAAGAGTACAGTAAGAGTGTAGTGGAGGTGAAGAGAGTTTCTTATGATGAACGAAGGTGATTAACATGAAGCTGGAAGTTGAAGGCGTGATGCTAAATGTCGTCAGTGATTATGCTCCACAAGTGGATTGTGAGACAGAGGAGAAGGAAAAATGATGTGAGTTAGATGGAGTGGTAGAAGGTGTACCTAGGAATAAACGATTGGTGATTGGGGCGGATTTCAATGGACATGTAGGTGAAGGGAACAGAGGTGAGGAGGAGGTGATGGGTAGGTATGGTTTTAAGGAGAGGAATGTGGAGGGCAGATGGTAGTAGATTTTGCTAAAAAGGATGGAAATGGCAGTGGTGAACACATTTCAAGAAGGAGGAGGATCATAGGGTGATGTATAAGAGTGGAGGAAGGTGCACACAGGTGGACTATGTTCTATGTAGGAAATGCAACCTGAAGGAGATTGGAGACTGTAAGGTGTTGGCAGGGGACAGTGTAGCTGGACAGCATCGGATGATGGTCTGTAGGATGGTTTTGAAGGTGAAGAAAAAGAGGAGGAGAGTGAGGACTGAAAGAAGAATAAGATGGTGGAAACTGAAGGAGGAAGAGTGTAGTGTGAGATTTAGGAAAGAGGTCAGACAGGGGCTTGGTGGTGGTGAAGAGGTGCGGGATGACTGGGCAACTACTGCAGGAGTGATGAGGGAGACAGCTAGAAAGGTTCTTGGTGTGACATCTGGAAATAAAAAGGAAGATAAAGAGATGGTGGTGGAATGAGGAAGTGCAGGATAGCATAAAAAGAAAGAGGTTGGCAAAAACAGAATTGGGATCGACAGAGAGATGAGAAAAGTAGGCAGGAGTACAAGGAGATGCAGCAGCAGGTGAAGAGGGATGTGGCAAAAGCCAAGGAAAAGGCATATGAGGAGCTGTATGAGAAGTTGGACACTAAAGAAAAAGAAAAGGATTTATACAGATTGGCCAGGCAGAGGGACCGAGCTGGGAAGGATGTACTGCATATTGGAGCAATAAAGGATGGAGATGGAGGTGTGTTGACTAGTAAGAAGAGTGTGTTGAGAAGATGGAGGGAGTATTTTGAGCAGCTGAATGAGGAAAATGAGAGAGAAGGGTGGAGATGGTGAAGCAGGAAATGGATAGAATTAGTAAGGATGAAGTGAGAGCAGCAATTAAGAGGATGAAGAATGGAAAGTCGGTAGGACCCGATAACAAACCAGTAGAAGCATGGAGATGTTTAGGAGAGATGGCAGTGGAGTTTTTAACAAGATTGTTTAACAGGATTCTGGAAGGGGAGAAGATGCCTGAGGAATGGAGAAGGAGTGTGCTGGTACCGATCTTTAAGAATAAGGGAGATGTGCAGACCTGCAGTAACTACAGGGGAATTAAGTTGATCAGTCACACCATGAAGTTATGGGAAAGAGTAGTGGAAGCCAGGCTGAGAGAAGAGGTGACCATCTGTGAGCAACAGTATGGATTCATGCCGAGGAAGAGCACCACAGGTGCATTATTTGAAGAAGAGGTGGAGAAGGTGGAGAAGTTCAGGTACATGGGGTCAACAGTGCAACGTAATGGAGAGTGTGTCAGAGAAGTGAAGAAAAGAGTGCAGGCAGGGTGGAGTGGGTGGAGAAGAGTGGCAGGAGGGATTTGTGATTGAAGAGTACCTGCAAGAGTGATAAGGAAAGTTTATAGGACTGTGGTGAGGCCTGCGATGTTGTATGTTTTAAAGACAGTGGCATTGAGTAAAAGACAGGCGGTGGAGCTGGAGGTAGCAGAGCTGAAGATTTTTTTCACGTATCTGTACTTCACTCAATTGTTTCAGTTTGGGGAGATTTTTACTTAAACTTACATTTCAATCAAAAAATCTTTGTTTTTACTCAATTACATTTAGCAAGATCAGTTGTTCCTTTTTATTTGAGTGGCTAAAAACTTTATTAATAGTGTAGGGAGTGTTAACTCATTGAGGATCTCTTCAAATAAGAGAATACCACCAGAGCAGCACCCGTGATTTGGAGTCGCGGGACAGGAAAGTCTGCGCAAAGGGGAGTGTGTGTGTGTGTGTGTGAGTGTGAGTGTGAGTGTGAGTGTGAGTGTGAGTGAGAGAGAGAGAGAGAGAGAGAGAGAGAGAGAGAGAGAGAGAGAGAGGTATTGCGGCTACAATAGTACATTATAGCCATAATAAATCATAGTACTTTGGATACTAAAGTTGGATCCTTTTACTCAGGTGAAAGTTTAAAGTTGAGCACGTTTACTGGAGAAGTAATTTCCTAGTGTGTCTCCACTTTAACTCAAGAACATGCTTTGTGTACTTTATCCACCACCGTCACTTACCAACTCTGTAATCAAAGCTGAAGTCAACACCATAATACACAACCACCAATGGCCTTTTGGAGTACCGCTTCTCCGCATTGCTCTGTTTTCTGTGTCCCACTAATGGCAGTGTGTGTTTCTTAAAGAAATCTTGAACCTCTGAAGCAGATGTGGAATCCTAAAAGGGAAAGATGTATATAAAAAACTTGAATGATGTACTGGTAAAGATCAGGCAGGCAAGAAGATAAAAAAAGGCATCAATGTGTATCAATTATGTATGTTATTTGCAAAGATCATGAACGTTAGGAATAACATTTTAAATTGTTTTAACTTCTTGAAATGCATTATTGTAATAAAGTGACAATGTCTAGATTAATTCAAAATTTGCGGATTTTCGGAACTCTTAGAACGTAACCCCTGCGAGATCCGGGGGACCACCGGATATCTTTAGAAAATAAAATATTAAATGTACGTACACACACACACACACACACACACACACACACACACACACACACACACACACACACACACACACACACACACACACACACACACACACACACACACACACACCATTTATTACATTTTATTTAAGCAATTTAGTCTGTGCCAATTTATTTGATTACTCAATTTAATCAATATAGTAAAGTGTATTGCTTTCATTTGATGTATTATATTTTTAGAAGATATTATTTTACATATTTAACAAAGCAGGCATTTTATAAAAAAAATTACAACTTTTCAAGCGTTGATCACAAATGTTAAAAATAATAAACTGCGTAAAAAAACCCAAGCAATTTTATGTTTTTCGATTCTTCCCCCAGACTGTACCGAAACTGAACCGAACCGTGATTTAAATAACGAGGACCGTAACAAACTGCAAATTTTGTGTACCCTAATATACATCCCTATATTATATCTATCTATATATATATATATAAAAACGAACCCGTCTTGCAAAACGTATGACCCTGGCCACTGTACTATAACTCAGTTTCAGGGTGTTAACGTTAACTCTAAAATCCTCAGCGAGTCTTTGCCATGAACACGCCATGTTGAACATCCAGTGGTCAGTATGATAGAGAATTGTACGGAAAGCATCAAATTTTAACTGCTCTAACACAAGAGGAACAAATTTGTATGGTCCTGTCAGGCGGACAAAAACACGAACATGATGAATAGGACATGTGGCATCAGTAAGCAACACATAGAGGTTATTACTTACAGGTGTACTCACATTTTTGTATTCTTGACAATAATGGCTGTATGCTCGGTTATTTTTAGAGGCCAGTAAATCTGTACTGCTATACAAGCTGCACATTGACAACCTAGGGACTTACTTTAATGGTTAAAGTGTGGGATGCAGGCTCATATTTTGACTTGAATTTCTCCGGCTGGAGCATGACCACCTGGCCAGGTGAAGCCTTTAAGAACTTGGCGATTTCGTAAGTGAACGTGTGGCGGAACTTGTAGTCATCTCTGAGGGTGTTGCCTAAAAATCAGGTAAGAGTATATTTAAAAAAAGAAATGTTCAAATGCATACATATGAATATAAAATGTTTACCGGACAAGATTCAGTCACCATGGACAGCTTTTTTGTACAGTACGGCTTACTGGTACTGAAAAAGTTATCAAACTACTAAAATAGTTCAAAAGTCCCTTTTTACATGCAGTGTGCATGCATTATACAGAAGCAGGCAGTGTTTAATAGAAAATTATGGTTATAATTTTTAACATTATATTTTACAATTAATAGTTTCAATTAAAATGACAAAGAAATGTAGTTGTACGATTAATGACTAAGCTATTCTCCATCAAGTGCTCAACAGATTTGTGCTGTGCAAGTTGCAACATATCTTTAGTCAAAATCAAGGTGATGTTTTTCTTTTTTTTTTTTTTTTCTGCATGTTAGAAAACCTGCTGCAAAAAAGTGACAGCCAAAAAAACAACAATAAATTGCTGTGCATGTTAAACTGCCAATGTGGTGTCATTTTTTATCTTTCATTAGGACAGTTATGTTTTTCTTTGTTACCTCAGTATCATTTTAATGTTGGCATTTCAGAAAAAACATTTTGTGGTTCTAGAATAGCATTACTGACTAGATTCTTTGGACTAATTTAAAGAGAAACTAACCAATTTTAGCCTATAAATGTACTAATAAAATTATTTAAACTACTACTATGTAGTAGCAACCATGCATTATCCATATTGTATATTACTAAAATATTAGACAGACAAGTAATATCAGGAAATTTGATTCATGCATATGCCTAATTAAAAAAATAAATAAATAAATTTTGATTTTGTGGAGTAGTCGATAAATACAAAAGAAGAAAGTGCTTGCTCATTCAATTCTACATTTTTATGTTTACATGAGGGTATAAATACCTGTGTGGTCCTGACCAACTTACAAATAACCAGAAGTGACAAACACACATTACAATGTGTAGCCCCCTCCACACCAAAGTAAACAAACATTCAGAAATCAGGGGAAAATTAAGTACACACTTCCTGCTTCCAAATCTAAGATGAAATACTTAAGTTTTAAAGAAATAGACAAAATGATTAAATCAACAAGAAGTCTATCTCTGCCATAACTTTATTCTACTTTCATAATTTGATGTTTTAAGGTACTTGGGTTTGTCTACATCGTACCAACAGAAGGGACATCAGCCATTCACCCAGAAAAGCAACTGTTGCTGCTCATCAGTCTGAGAAGGGTTATAAAGCCATCTCCAAAAGAGAGGGGGAAAACGGCAGTGGATTGGAAATTATATGTTTAACCTTTTTTTATTTACATTTTTTTAAGTTGGTGATGACCGCACAATTGTTATTTACATTTACATTTGTGGCATTTAGCAGACGCCCTTATCCAGAGCGACGTACAAAAGTGCTTTGAGTCTCTAGTAATGAATAAATCTACACTGGTACGCAAGATTACAAACTTAATATAAATATAACTCGAATTCTACAAACTTGGAAAGTGCTAATTTAGGTATTTCAGGAAGAGGTAGGTTTTCAGTCGTCGTTTGAAGATAATCAGGGACTCTGCTGTACGGACATCTAGGGGAAGTTCATTCCACCACCTCGGTGCCAGAACAGAGAAGAGCCTTGAAGTGTACTTACCTCTCATTCTGAGAGGTAATAGACCCCAATTAGTAAAAAACAACTGGAATAGGGTGTCATTTCCTTTTTTTTCTCCATAAATATATGTTGGACTGGAAATATTTTAGACTAAGTGAAGCCAGTTCTACAGTTAACAGCACGCTGTGTAAAAGTACAACAAAGGGAGTGTTATCAGTCTGGGAAACCGCGCAGTGACTGCTGTCGAAAAACCATCCTCCATCTAAGGAATGCTGAACATTGATCTACTAGAAGGGTTTTGTAATTGAATGTGAGCTTTCTTTACACATGCTCTCAATTTCAAAAACAGCAATTTTAGCTTAACCCACCCCCTCATTTATGAGTGGATCTGAGGAATGGGCAGACCCTAATTGTAATATGGCAGGCAGTTATTTGTTTCATTATCTTGTTGCATGAGCAATTAGGTTGCACATTTGCAGCATTGATTTGTATTTTATTTGTTGCGGCACCTACAAAGACATAACAGTGATCTGTAGCCTGTGTATTACTGTTAGTTTAATAGGCGGTTGATCAGCATTTATCGTATTTTCCGGACTATAAACCGCTACATTTTCCCCACGCTTGGAACCCCGCGGCTTAAACAATGAAGCGGCTAATATATGGATTTTTCCTGGGTTTTTCCCGATTTCACAAACTTCCTGCCGCCAAAAATCGGAGCCCCATATCATTAGACTGGGTTCAGGTAAACCAATGAAACTCTTTATATTAAATCAGATGCGCTCCCACTGAATCGGGCCGCACCACATCATAAATATGGATGAGGTTCCTCTGACGTTTGACCTGCCGCTCACTCGGACTGTCAACAAGAAATTTGAATCATTCGTCACGCTGAAAACAACCGGGCATGAAAAAAAAAAAAAAAAAAAAAAAAAAAACACTTTACCTGTGTTCTGAGCTGCACGGCATCGGGAGAAAAGCTTCACCGATGGTGATTTTTAAACGCACGACGATGCCAAAAGAAAAACTCCCGAGAGAAATAGTTGTGACAGGAGGGAGGAAGACAGTGAACAATGACTTTCTTGGTAGGCTACTGTTTAGATACAAGCCGTGTTACAGAGACTGTCTTTCGTTAAAGCCTGTGTAAAGTTCATTAGTTTCAGTGTAGACACCTGTGGCATATAGACAGGTGCGGCGTATTTATGTTCAAAATAAAAAAAAAATTAAAATTCAGTGGGTGCGGCTTATATTTGGGTGCGCTTAATAGTCCGGAAATTACGGTATACTAAATCAATAACCTAAATAACATGAATGTCCTTCTTAAGGTCAGATGGATGCCACTATGGACAAGAAGGCTAGTTAACGACTTTTTTAATTGCTGGTCAACTAAAAAAAAATAAATAAATAAATAAATAATAATAGTTGTGCTCTATATCACTATTCGTGTACTTACATGCTTCTTGATAGGTCTCGTAAGCAGCATCCTCTTCACTGGAAAACACGCCGACAATCACAGCATCATCACCATCTTTCACCAACTCCTGAATTTGTTTTACGGCCTGCACCTGCTTGGATGGGGGGCCTGCTTGCTCGCCCATGTAGTCAACAATGCCTGTACAATTCCATATTTACACCAATAAGTTACAAAAACAAATTATAACTGCATTCTGCAGAATAATGTAACAAAACTCAATAGCACAACATACCAAATTTTTCTCTTGGTCCGTTGTAGTCAAACACTTTTCCCTTCCTAAAGATTTTGAGTGTTGGGTATCCAGTCACGTCAAACCGGGTGGCGAGGTCATTCTCTGTAGTTGCGTCGACTTTAGCCAGTGGTATAGGAGGGGTCCGAGTGGCGAGTTCCTTCGCAGCTTTCTCATACTCAGGAGCAAGTTTTTTACAGTGACCACACCTGTTAATTCAGGGAATAAGGATGCCAATTAATAACCAAGTAGCCAACAATAGAAATTTGCAAATATCTTGTAAAGTACCAACCAGGGGGCATAAAATTCCACCAGAATGATGTCAGCGTTATTAACCACATCATCAAAATTGTCCTTCGTCAGCACTAGTGTGGCCTCTGGAGGAGGTTTCCAGTCTGGCTGTGCAACTTCTTTAACTCGCTCAACAATAGCTGAAAAATTCAACCCAGATTAACCACAAAGTACATTCTGCTGTTTCGCAGGTCGCATGGTACGTGTTAAGATATTGTGAATTTTGGTGAAAATCTTTCCTTTTGAATATGATAAATACGCTCAGAACTCATCCACTGACTTTATATCTTGTTTGGATGTCTTTTTGGTGCATCGTAATTTGGATTACTGTCTTGTTGTAGGAAATCCCTACTAAAATAAATAAAATAAAATAAAATAAAAACTAGAGGTGGCACATAGTCAGTGATCATGCTGATACCAGCAAAAATAATAGATCAGATATCCAATCAGATAATAATAGGTCCTAATTGTATTTAGGAATCAGGAAATGCTTGACTATAAATATGAGGGGGGTTTTTTTTGGTTGAGATTGATTTTAGTAAATTTTTAAAGTGCTTTAGTAAAAGCTTATCAGTTTTTAAAGAATGTAGCAAAACTCAATAGCACAGATTGGTATCAATGGAAATTCAAAGCTTTATTTTTGTTCATGGGGGGAAAAAAATAAATAAAAATAAAAGTGCTATCACGCCATCCCCGATCGCAACATTTGCCCTCAACTGTATAGAAATAGAGATTATAATATATATCTGCAGCCATCTGGAGCATTTGCAAATGCGAGTCTGAAACCACCAAGTACTTTTCCATGCAATAAAGTAAAATTAGCAAACTAAACTGTTAGGACTAGAACGGGGTAATAATATATCCTACTGTGCACATTGTACATAGTACCTGAACCTTCTCTAATGTTTGGAGGTTCTCAGCATTCAGTTCTACGCATATCACACTTCCCCACGTGGGAGAACACACTCACCTTTTTCAGTTCGCTCTCCATCGTAGTCTACCGCCTCTCCCTTCTTAAAAAGTTTGAAAGTAGGATATCCAGACACCTCAAATTTACTCGCAAGAGCATTAGCCACAGTGGCGTCTACTTTCGCTACAGGGATGGGAGGATCGTTTTCCTTGAGCGCCTGAGCGATTTTCTCATACTCTGGGGCAAACTGCTTGCAGTGGCCACACCTGTTGGGGAGGAGGGTAGTAAAAAAGTGAGCAAGTGTTTGCATAGTGAAGCTCCTTGTAAAGGTCCAATATAAATATCAGTGTGCAGCAACTCACCATGGCGCATAGAATTCCACCAGCACTGTGTCTTTGTCCTCTATGAACGTGTCAAAGTTGGCATCAGTGAGAACCAGTACACCATTTTCTTCTTTCACCTCCGTGCTGTCCTCCTCATCGTCATCATCGTCGTCGTCATCATCGTCATCATCAGCGTCAATGTCGGCGTCCTTACTCAGGTCTTCTCCTGAAATTTAAATATAGCTTTAATAAAAAAAAAAACCCTATGTTTTACTTTTTTTTTTTTTTGTTCAATAAGGCTACACAACAGAAGTATAATCTCAATACTGTGATGTTTGTCACAATACAGTTTTATTAGATATCATGGATATTGTTATAGCTATTACAAATTGATCAGGAAAAACTGTTTAAATATTATTATTGATTATTGACAATAATAATCGCATCTAATTATTTTTTTTTTTTTTGAAGTTACTCTATGATTTTTTCATGATTTTTCTCTTTTCTCTTTGATCTCTTTACAGGTCATTTATTTCTGACATTCATTTAAAATAAGAAATAGTTACAATACAATTCTACAAAATAATCTTAATTAATATTAACAAAGTTTATTCAAACAGCTGACTTGAAATTTTATTAGGGCTTTTTTTCCCCCCATTGTTACCAAACTGGGACACTCTCCAGTTTTCTTTAATACAACCGGATATACACAAATATCTCAAATACACATTCATTTTTTGTCATGTTACCGAGCCTTAAAGTTCAATAAACTAATAAACATGGCCGAACTGAACTACGAAGACATTGAGGTCTGTTTTTCAATAGTTTCATAGGTTTCAAAATTCCAAATAAAAACAGCAGAGTAATTACAATACACTGGGAGGATGTTCCTTTGCTGACGATGCAGAAAATCTCAATTCAGCAGTGACTGGAGTTTAAATAATCTCAGGTTAACTGAGGACACTTTGGGTTTGTCCATAGATTTAATTACACGTGATGTATTGAGAGAGAGAGAAAGAGAGAAAGAGAGAGAGAGAGAGAGAGAGAGAGAGAGAGAATGTATTCATCCCAATGGGAAATTTACAGACATATTTAGTAATATTTTCTCTCTAAGGTAAGTATACCAAATAAAAAATTAGCAACTGATGCTTTATTTCACGTTGCAATTCGTATATTGAAGTTCTTGACATTTCTGCTTTTTTCTACATTTGCTTCTTGCACTGCACTTTTTTTTAATGAAAGTGAACTAAAAAAACAAGTACATTTAGGTGAAATGCACTTTTCCTTTTTATATCCATCACAAAAAAGCCTATTTTAGCACTAATCATACTTTGCCCAGATACCTACTTTATCCCTAAAACATGAGCTGATAAGTCATGCAAAAACCAAGAACCAATCATTTGCATATTAACAACCTGCATGCATTCTAGCCCGTTTCTCCTGGCTGTGAGCCAGGACTGTTCAAACTTAATCTAATGCAGCATAGTAAAAGTGTAATAGTGAATTATGATGGTGATCCCAGCTCTTCCTCACCCTCTTCCTCGCCTGTGCTCACGGTAATGAAGTGTGCTAACCCGAGCAGCACAATCAACAGCAGCGGCAGCTTCTTCATCTCTTCTCTGCCTTCTCCACTGGGCCTTCTGTCCTCTGCAAAGCCTTTTCCACTTAACCCACACACAGTGCACTATTTCAGCAGTGCTCCGTTTACTTTTTGAGGATTCACACTATAAATGAACCTCTAAATTATAATTTTTTCCACAGCAAAGACGAATACGGTTTCCCCACTACAGGCGTTTGTCTGAAATGCCTTCGCTTTGCTTCTCGGCTCCTCTCCACGACTCAAACTTGTCTGACTTGCCACGCTCTGATTGGGCGAGAGACTACGGTCTTGACCAATCAGATGTCGCCACTCAAGCCCGTACCGCAGGTACGTTCGGATCTCTGATTGGATAATTGTCAAGAAAGACACAACACTACTGGATGCCGAGAAACGCCACACAATCAACTTTCTGTGAAAGAATTTAACCGTTTATTGACAAGAAAACTTGTAATTTAAAGTTTAATAATAACACAACATACTCAGGCACAAGCTCACCTTCATCAAAGAACTATATATAATAACTATATATAATAACTATATATGATAACTATATATAATAACTATAACTATAACTATATATATATATATATATATATATATATATATATATATATATATATATATATATATATATATATGCATGTAAAATAATATAAACATGAGGATTAATTTATCAATAATAGAGATTTTTGTTCATGCTTTCTATATTTTCATGCGTACATAAGAGAATATGGATTATGTGGCGTTTTATGTCATCTAGTAATGTTTCTTACTTGACAATTATCCAATCAGAGGTCCGAGCGTACGTGCACCACCGTCTTGAGTGGTGACTTCTTGAAATTTGTAGTTTAGTGGATAAGATGTTAGACTTTAGATCAGAAGATCATGAGTTTAAATTGCAGCACCACTAAGCTTCTAATGGGTCTCTAAGCAAGACCTCTAACCCTTAACTGCTCAAATATATAAAAATTGGATAATTATAAGTCGTTTTAGACAAGAGCATCTGCCAAATGCCATATATAAGAATGTAAATGGCCTGTCCACTTTAATAGGAAACTGCTCATTCATGCAGTTATAGTTATATTAAGAGGGCCTCCATCTTGCTTCTCTTAACACACATTTATATGATGTGCAGACTTTTTCACTCAAGTTTAAGTAAAGAAGTCTGGGCTCTGACATGAACTTAAGTAAAAAGTAGCCATTTCAACTACCTGTTTTAGTGTCACGCTAGTAACTAGACCTCACATCATAGTAATATATTAATACTAAATATTTTTACATTTTGTTACCTAATGAATGTATGCAGGCATAATAACTGCCATATAGAAGACAAGCAGAAAAATGATGATGATCAGGTGATTAGGAATGTCTCTGTTCTTAGTCATATTTAAATCTTTGACGCCCTTTGTCTCATCCACATTAGCCATACTTCTTGTTGCTTTCTGCCTTGCTTCTTGTTAGCTTCGTAGGCTGGCCCGTCTGTGGTGCATGACAGCCAGGAAATTATACACTAGTGGTAGGTTGAAAAAGTGGCGTAATGACGAGAAATAGGTTGATGGGCTGAAAATGGTGTGCAATGAGAAGAAAAAATATTGATCATGTCACAAAATAAAATAAAACATAAGTAACGTGCCTGGTTTTAAAATGGGAGAAGTAGAAAGTACAAATATTTGTTTAAATATATAAATAACAGTTATCTAATAAGCCAATCATGTTGCAGCTGCACAGTGCGTACACAGTACAGGTCAAAAACTTCAGTTATCGTTCACAATAAACATCAGAATAAAGAAAAAATGTGGTCTTTGTGGTTTTTCTCTTTAATTAATAAGGCTCTACGGGCTGCAAACTCTCTGCACAAAAGCAGTTTTTTGGTTTTCATGTCACCTTGTGTAACCTCTAAAGACTGCAGTGTGTGAAATTAAGAGAAGTTTCTGAAATACTCGAACAGGTCAACACCAACCAATCCCCAGTCAAGGAGATAAAATCTTTCCTTATTTTGAGGTTTGATGTAAAACATAACTGAATCTCTTGTTCTGAATGGTTTAATGATTGACTGATAGCATAACTGCTACATTTGGAATCAGTGTCGTTTTTTTATTATTAAGAAAATGACATAAAAAAATACATTTTGGAACAGTATGGTGTTAGTTATGGTTTTTAATTATGTGAGTGAAATAATGTTTCCATATATGATACTGTATGTATTTCATGACCTTAAATGTAACATCTCTCTAGGGACTGCAGGTGGAAATTAGCATTTTTTTGCTATAACCTGGCACATGACATCTCTTCTTTCTTAGACTAATGTTCTCTGTGCATTGTCCTTGATTAAGTATAAATAAACTCATTAATTCATTCATTAATTTATTAATTTATTCATTCAGTAACACGCCACTGTAGACTTTAAGTTTAACTGCCAAAAAATCTGAATTTGAATGATTAGTCATTTTCTGCAAAGCATTTAGTTTCTCTATTAATTTGTACAATGGCTGGCAAAAATTGAAAATCTTTATTCATTATTCACACACACATTTTCATTTTGTTTATATGCAATGAACTAAGTAAATGACAAAAACACAAGAATTAGACAGTGAAATGCTGGAAGAACGTTTTGTGGATAGATGAGACAAATTGCCTTACACTTAAAGTCAAACATGGAGGTGGCAGAAGTTTGTTTTGAAGCGGGCAGGGTTGGCGATTAATTCTGGCTGAAAAGAATACTGACCTAACCATCGTATGCTTCAACGCCATGCAATTCTGTCTGGACTATGGCTAATTAGAACCAACTTTAGACAATGACCCAAAGCACACATTCCAGCTCAGTTGGCTGCAGTGTTATCTATCATGGAATGGCCTGCCCAGCCCTAAACCTGCTTTTGGGAAGAACTGGAAAGAAATATCCAACTAGCAAAGAGAACCTTTCACAATTTTTACACAAGGCATGAAAGTATTTCAGCTACAAGTTTTGAGAAATTCACTGTCCAAGAGTATATAAAGCTCTTATTCATGCTAAGGAATGATTTTTTGATGGATGTAACGTTTAAAATCTGTACATTTATATATGTTGTTTGATCAGAGTAAATCTTCACACTGTTTGTAGTCTGTTGCATACAAAACAAAAGGAATGTTTATAAAACCGCTGAAACTAGTTAGCCAAGATTATACTACTACAATTAAACCACTGCACCCACATTGTAATCTCTAACAAACTTGTCCAAATTAATCTTATTTACCATTTAAGGACATTGAGATTATTTGTTATAGTCATTTTCATTGTTCATAGGCAACAAGTAAAATAACCAACTTTAAAAATTTTGGGTTTTTTTACGCAAGAAACATAAATATTGTGACGCATCTTATTTAAGCATTAAGAGTATCCATTTTATATAAATACAGAATTTTCCATACTATATATTCAGAGTAATAACATTGAAATTCTGATTTGTGCATAAATTCAAGTTTCTATTGATGATTTTTTGAATTTCATCATTTTAACATAAATTGCTAAAATCATTAACAACACTGACCAGGAATATTTATAGTTTCCTCTTCAGCTTGTTTTTCTTGTTCTTCTACATATGATTCATATAAACTGATCTGTCTACTTTTCTTTCTGTGAACTGATTGGTTTGTCAGCTTGCCAGTCGGAGATATGAAGCCCATTGGGAGTGATCTAGTTGCTTTTAAGCTCTCACTGCCTTCAGTATAAACCCTGATGGTTTGATTTGTGCAAAGAGACGTTTGATAGTCCTTTAACTTCTTTAGAGGGGATGAGGAGATGTTCTGATAGGCTCTTTGCTCTGCGTAAAACGCCAAGTCACCAATCGCTTCCCCTCCTTGTCTCAAGTGCTGCAGGGTGTTCCATTCAAACAGTGACCTTGTAATGAAACAAGTACATATTTACAGAGCTTTCTTTATTTACATTCATGCACTTGGCATACACCTTTATCCAGAATACAGTCCAAGTCCATTGTGGTGCAATTGAATGTTTTACTGACTGTGAATCCACTGCATTTATGTGAATTGTATCTAAACTAAGGTTAATAAAATTGAAATTACCTGAGGCTGCTTTTTTCATGAGGGTATAACATTTCACAGCACCCACTTGGCTTTGTTTCTATTTCCTCCATTTTATTTTCATCATCAGCCTATTAAATATATTGCATTGTTAAAAGTTTCATTAAGCTGTAGAAAAACAGTCAGTAACAGGGCAGTGTAATATAAGTTTCTCTTATCATCCAATAATTAATTACTTTACACTCAAACTGTTTACATTTTTTATACTAATGCAATATTCCAATAATGTCATGTTTCATTAATTGAGTGAATGAATTCACACCAAACCTTTTCATTTAAAATTTTAATTTATGGTTGTGGAATTACTCTAGTTCTTGTTATTCCCTACATTATAACTACAACTACAGCTATAAACAGTACATTTTTCACAACCTTGTCTTGAAGTTAGTAACACTAAAACCACTAAGAACCACAAAGCTCTCCGTCTTGAAGATTCTCCCACAGCAGTAATATTATCAAAAGCTGACAATGAACATTTTACATATAAAATCTCCTTGCAGAAGTCATCATCATGACAACTATAAGACTTTTTTCAAGATTAAATAACAGTATGCTTTTGATATCTGCTTATTAGTCTTACAATCAGTAAAACACATTCGTACTAGAAATGTTATTACAATGAATGGTATAACATAGCCATTTGCATTAGCAGCATTGTGGTAAAAAGTAATAGAAGGAGAAGGAGTAAAAAAAAGTAACTGAATGGTTATAATGTTTACCTCTAAGCTGAAGTCATAGGCTGATGGGAGGTGACTCGGGTCCTCATAGTTGTCCTGGTCTTCATCGCTACTGCAAATGACATTGAGCTTGAGCATGAGCTCATCTACAAGATCCTCAAACTCTTCCAGGACAAAATTCTGTGCAAAAAACAGAATTAGAAATGTTTGACTTGATCAGCTTTGTAATGATTTATTTTACTGTCTCATTGTAACAATGTATATAAAAGTGTTTTATCTAAGCAAACAAGCAATCGGGATTCAGCTATGTTTTTTATTTATTTATTGTCATATACATATTTTTTTTGTTGTTATCCTGTCAACAGCCCTTTTAACATGTAAGCTAAAATCATAAATGTATGACAGACAGACAGACAGACAGACAGACAGACAGACAGACAGACAGACAGACAGATAGATAGATAGATAGATAGATAGATAGATAGATAGATAGATAGATAGATAGATAGACAGACAGATAGACAGACAGACAGACAGACAGACAGACAGACAATTGGTTAAATGGTAAATAATACTATCAAATAAACATAAAAAAATTATATATATATATATATATATATATATATATATATATATATATATATATATATATATATATATATATATATATATATAGGTACACATATAGAGTATCTCACAAAAGTGAGTACACCCCACACATTTACTGTCCTTTAAAATAACCCATACAGCCTCATAACTCATAACAAACAGCCATTATTGTCAAAATAGCTGGCAACAGTCCACCCTAAATGAATGTCAAAACTGTGTCCAAAGTATAAATATTTTGTGTGTGCACCATTGTTATCTAGCTCTGCCTTAATCCTCCTGGGCATTGAATTCACTAGAGCTGCACAGGTTGTTGCTTGGATCCACTTCCACTCATCACGGAGCTGCTGTATGTTAGACACATGGCGCTTTTATACCTTCCACTTGAGGATGCCCAACAGGTGCTCAATAGGGTTCAGGTCTAGAGACATACTTGGCCACTCCATCACCTTCAGCTTCCTTGGCAAGGCAGTTGTGATCTTGGCATTGTCTTTGGGGTTGTTATTACATTGGCCTAGTTTCTGATGGAAGGGGTTCTGCTTCAGAATGTCACAGTTAATGTTGGAATCTATGTTTCTATGTACTACCCAGTACCAGCAGCACTCTTGCAGCCCCAGAACATAATGCTACCACCACCATGCTTGACTGTAGGCAAGACACAATTTTCTTGATACTCCTCACCAGGGTGTTGCCACATATACTGGACACCATCTGAGCCAAACAAGTTTATCTTAATCTCATTAGACATTCTCATAGGACATTGTTCCAGTAATTCATGCTCTTTGACCGGTTGTCTCAAGTAAACTGTTTGCGAGTTTTCTTATGAGCTAGCTTCAGAAGAGGCTTCCTTCTTGGACGACGACCATGCAAACCGACTTGTTGCAGTGTGGGGCGTATAGTCGGAGTACTGACAAGCGGACCTCCCACTTCTGCAACCTCTAAAGCAACACTGGCAGCACTAATGCGTCTGTTTCTCAAAGCCAGATTCTGCACCTGAGGCCCAGCACTAAGACTCAACTTCTTTGATCGACCCTTTTGAGGCCTGTTCCCAGTGGAACAGGGAACCCATCTTGAAAAACGTCTGTTTGGCCACTGTACAGTAACTCACTTTCAGGTTGATAATCTTCTTATAGCTTAGGCCATCTTTGTGGAGAGCAACAATGTTAGTTCTCAAATCCTCAGAAAGTTCTTTGCCATGAGGTGCCATGTTGAACATTCAGTGGTCAGTATGAGATCATTGTACCCAAAGCACCAACCCAAAGCATCAGTGGCAGGTGGTCAGGGCCAGCAAAGCCTTCTCTGCTGGCCTAAAGACTATCAGAAGCACTGACCTACATTTACAACCTAAATTCTAATATTTGTTCCATGAAATTATATTAATTTATTCCCAACATTCCCAATTATTCCCTCTTCATGTGGATGTTAGATTTTTTGTCCAATCAGATTTCAGCCTCTGTGTGCTGCCATGTTAATCTAATCTGGTCCTGGGCAGATTAGATTGACATGGCAGAACACAGAGGCTGAAAAAATGATATATACATACAACTTATATACAGCTTTAAAATATATCTTACATTACTGTTGGTATGAACAATCCATTTCTGCCTGCCCTTGCCAAAAAGTCCCAGAGCCACATCTCGGATGTAGGTGCAGAGCTCCGAGACAGACACGTGATGTTTTCTCCTTTTATATTTTCCTCTTTTCACAACTGAACTGAGTACACCTGTTACCTGTTACCAAATAAAAGAAGCACTCTGAATGAGTATTAATGTGTGAAATTCATAGTGAATTATTTTCCTATGAACATGCTACACATACCATTGCTTTCACTGCAAAAGACACTACACAGATTAATGCTCCATAGCAGCAAAGCATCCAAGAAGCTTGATTTTTGTGCAATTCACCAAGCTGTCCAATGCCTTGTGTGATAACAGAATAAATCGATTTTTTCATGGTAAACAGATTTCCAAGGAAAGAGAAAGCAAAAGCCAGGATCACAACAGTAATCTGAAAATAAAAGAAAACAATCAATCCAACAGATTAAACAACGGTATTTAAACTGGTCTGCTCTGAAACTAAAGTTGTGTTTACCAGAGGCCAAAGCAGGCTGGAGAAGATGACCAGCAGTGTAGATACAGCTGTGGTTATGACTTCATTCAAGTGTCGCATAGAGCAGCATTTAATTATAAGAATAAGCATAAGTAGTCCATATAGTGATCGAGTGAACTGTCAAAAACAAAAAGAGTTCAAACACAGGTTATTTTCCATTTTCATTTGAAGCAGTTTTTATTTTACAATCTGGAATTGTTTAAACCTCTGGATTGCTGCACCATAATAAAACAAATGTTGTAGGCAAAGACAGATGCTGTTACATTGTCATTACTTCTTATTTTGCTTCCTGTAGTGTACAGTACAAAAAGATTTCCATTCCCAATGGTATAATCATTATACACAATAACAATATATTTGCTCAAAGGTTCAACAGAGGTCCTTAGGGTCCAATTACATAGGATAAATGAGTCTTATATGTATACTACATTTATTTCCCCAGGTGATGGATACCTACAAAAGGGACACACGATATACCCTTTAGGTAATTGTGTCATGTATTTTTTTTTAATCTTTGTCATTTTTCTTCTGACAGTATCTGGCCAAGTGCAGATTAGACTGAAATTGAAACTTTTGCCTTTCAGTTTCACAATGCACAAATTTAGACCAGAAACAAACTTCAAGGATGTGTGAGTGGATGGAAATATATGTGCAAAAAAAAATTATTAATATTTATATATATATATAAGATATCCTTCATGGTCATTAAAACTTTACCAGTGCTTATTTGAAAGAGGTCTGCACTCATTTCTATAACGTTGCATTAAGCAGCTTGCTTACAGCCTATATACTGCATATGTGCTTACAGCAGCCATGGCATGTCTCGTAATTAATTCGAAGGCTGCAGAGAAAGCAGCTTTAATCAAATCCTTGGGCGAGACTTCTATTAAGTATCGTAAAGCTGACACTAATCAATGTGTCTCCTACCTGTTCCCAAAAGGCAGCAGGACTTATGTCGACAAATGTCTTAAAATCGTCTCTTTGCAGGTGTTCCACTGTGCCTATGATCAGCATAAAGCAATGCACCGAACAGGCGAAGCACAGAAGACTGAGCAGGACTACAATCACCTGCAAGATAGAGATAATGTACAGCATGCAATAGGTTGTCGGATTGATTTATAGCAAGAGTAAATGAAAAGATGTTTTAAGAGCAATGGAAATTACTTCTATCCAGTTGTACAAGTCTGTCCAGAAACACCATCCACTCTGAGCGATGACGTATGTTTGAAAGTAAAGTTGAAGCAGAGTGAGTAGGAGCAGGAGAAGCTGCAAGAGTTGGAAGTGGTTAAAGAGAAAAATGTTTCACCTTACATATTGATATAAGATTTATAACATGTACAACACTGGTATACAAGGAGAAAGCCTCGGAAGTGACAGTAGCTAAATTTGACCAGAATTGGGTCACTAATAAAGGAAAATTAAGTCCTTAGTGTTGATTGGCTTCCGTTTGCAAGATAAAGCTTCAGGTCAAAATTGCATCAAAATAATAAAAAATTAGAAGAGGTGTGTGTGACCAGTTTCATTAAAAATAGAAATAAATAAATATATAATAGGTTAAATTAAAATGTTAAAACGCAACACGTTTATTCACAATGTCCTTTCTGTACTCAGCTATTTAAAAAAATAAACTCTAATGAATTTTTCTTTTTTATCACATTTCTTACTGATGCATCAAGTCTCAATTCAAGCACCAAAAACCGCCATGATTCTCCAGCTTCTTCTTTTCTGACGTTTAGAATTCTTAATTTGAGAATTACCGCCATCTACTGTGACTTATATCCCTATATTTCCATACCAAAATCCTGCCATGGTTCACACATCCGGCAATTTAAACCGTCCGTGTGGAAACATAGCAAAAGTACTGTTTGGTGTCCCGATCATTTACACAAAACACCATCATTACTTTAAAACATATACATGAATATTTTGTCTTCATGCTCGATGTTGATTATGGTTTCACTAATAATAAACATACATTTGCATATGCTTTATTTGTCTATGCCCATGTTGATTAAAGTACTAAAAACTTGAAAAGTATTCATTTAAGGTACATTTAGAACAGATAAAAATGTGCGATTAAGCTGCGATTAATCGTGAGATAACTCGTGACAATCATGCCATTAATCGCGATTTATGTATTTTACTGACAGCACTAATAATTAAAAATTGTTAGCGTGAAATATCTTGAAAACTTTATCACCTGTTTTTTTATTCATCTAAATCAAAATATGTAAGAATTTGCACCTTTTATCTCGGAGGTCATTAATTTCCCAAAATTTGTAGACCACTGTAATAGTAAATCTTTGTTAATGTAGCAACTATTTATATATTTACTGACTTTTATAGTCAATATAACATGAATTATTACAATAATTAACGTGCTTTACAAGTATTCCAGAACTTTAAATGTTATTATATATTTCTGTATTAAAACATATGCATCATTATTTAATATTAACCTTTGGCAAATCTCTATTTTCTAAGATGGATAAAACACCAAAAGACATGCATGATTATAATTATATGTATAAGTATAATTATTATGTTATCTTAATTCCAGTAGCATGCAACCTCAATAAATCAAATGTATTTAAATCAGTGTATGTCATTTTAGCTGATATACCCTCACACCCCTGAATGTAACCTTTATACCTATTGCTATCAGCTCTGCCACTGCACTGACTACCAGGCATCATGTGACATGAGCAGAAAGATAAGCTCTGATAAGACTGCCCTTGCTTTCCCACCTCTCCACCTGTAGTGCAGTAATCAAGGGCAGAGGTGGTGTGTTGAAGTCTGGTCGAGTAAATGAAGATCGAGGATAGAACAGCTCTCGTGCATGACGTTTCTCCAAGCATGGTGACTGTGGTAAAGAGGTTATAAACAGGGCTGTATAATGTGAACTGCAGCATTACAGCATGAGTGGAGCTGCTTATCCAGCCTGATGTCCAAAGTTTCTTAAGTATTCTGGATGCTTCAGACCTATAATAGAAAAGAAGTCATGGGAATGGTTCCTTAAGGGTCAAAAAATTATTTTTTGTTGTTTTTAAGCAATTTAAACATAACAAATTAATTATGAAAATGATGAAATGAATAAGTGACAATCAGAAGATATTTTCACCTGTTTTTTCCTAAAGAGACATTCAATTCTGGTCCCTCATAACAACTTCGTTTCCCACATCGATAAGGTTTAGTGAAAACACTGAAAACAGACGCTAGAGCTCCAGGTGAAGACTAAAAGAGAAATATAAAAAAGTCAAAGGTTTCCATGAAATACCAGTCCTGCATTCTACTCAAGGGAGTGATCTTGACCTTGCTCTCCAGACCTCCCTGATCCCCCTGAAGCCTTATTGCCCACTGGAGTTCTCATGACATAAAAGAAAACATTCGCTGCTGCTAAGCATCAAATTATATACATATCCTATTATTAGCAACTTATATAAATATTATTCACTGTCACTTTTCACACACATACATACACTGACAATTTCATTTGTTTAATTGTATTTCTTTTTGAAATGCCAGTTTGCACTCTGTTTTATATGTAGCATCATCTGCAATATTGTATGTATTTATATAAGTTACGGTTGTTAAATTACATTCTGCTTTTTTCTTTTATTTATTAATTTATATATATATATATATATATATATATATATATATATATATATATATATATATATATATATATATATATATATTTTAAAAAATACTGTTTGTTTTACTGTCTGTTTAACCTGATGCTGCTGTAATGCAATAATTTCCCTCACACGATCAATATAGTATAGCTAAGTCTAAGTCTTCGGATGGCCAGCATGAATAAGATCAAATTGATAGCTGTGGATGGCACTACATAAAAACCATAAAGGTTGCTGTAAATGTTCTTCCTTGAGTAGCATTCGGCCTGCAAACTATTGCAGACCGTTTTGCATGTCTACATCATTTAACATCTTCATGACTTCAGCAGAGTCAAAATGATAATAAATTCAGTAATTACTCTGATTCACAAGTTCCTGGTTACACGTTTACACTTTTTGCCAATATAGAATATAGTTAAATATCAGGTATTACCCAGATGAGGATGGGTTTTCTTTCTTCCTCATGCCGTGTCAGTTATACTTTACTATCGTCATATCTGGCCAATTATTCTAAGTGCTATATAAATAATAATTCAATTGAATATCAGTTACAACTGAATCTACAGCTGAATGTATGAATGAATATAGAGGAAATATAAGCCTGTACAAGATCTAATGCAATTTACTGTAAGTGTGAAAGGAACTGTCCTGTAATTGTTTTCCGTAAAAGTTATGCTAGAAACAGGAGCATATAAGAATGATCTTAATAACACAAACCTGTCAGTCAGCACTACTGTCTTACATTTAAAGTTGTGTTTACTCGGATGTCCAATTTTAGAAAATATTATTTTACTTATTTAACACCTAGTCTTAATTTCACTCATTTCGTTCAGACAGACAGTCTCTTCAATAAGGGTTTAACTTAATGTTTTTTGTTCAGAAAATCTGAGCTGTTTTTAAATTCTATCATATAATTTTATTGATTTTAGTATAGATTTTTTTAATACTCTTGCTGAACGATTTGGCTTTAAACAGTCAAAATCAAAACTGTAAAAGAACAGGAGTTTGCATTAAAAAAATACGGTAATCCCCCGTTTATTGCCGTGGTTACGTTCCAAAACCACCCACCTGTATACAGTACCGTACTGTATTAACATTTTACTTCATTTTTTAATTAATAATTATATTTCTATTAATAAATTTCAGTATTTCAACATAAAACTCAAGTTTTTTGGTCTATCATGCTATCTGTGAAAAAACGGGAAAATCAGCCAAACAAATTAGTTATGTGACAGATGCAATAAACCGGGGACGCGAGATTCGAACCGCAGTAAAGTGGGGGATTATTGTACTATTAAATGGATGTATATGTATTTGTTATATAGACATTTACATTATTTGGCAGACATTCTTATCCAGACCGATCTATAATTATCTCTTTCATACAAATAAGCTGTTGAGGGCCTTGCTCAAGGGTGCAGGAGCTAAGTGGTGGTGGGATTTGAACTCATGACCTTCTGATCAGAAGTCTAATACTTCAATTACTGACCTACCCATTCCCCACAATACAAATCAGATCAATCTAATTAACTCCAGGGTGTAAATACTTTGTGAATTCAGTGAAATGTGTATAGAGTATAAAATGATTGCATGAATGCAGTGCACCATGACTCATTTTCAGAGGGAAGCTTTAAGGGTTTGAGGGCAAAACAAATGAAAACACAAACAGTGCATTATAGCTGTATTGCAAATGTAAATATATACTACTGCTCCAGTGTTCATTTCTCATTTTAACATTTTTTGCAATTTTGTGAAACCGATTTGTAAAATAAATAAATAAATAAAGGTCCCAGCAATCATTGCAAGCTTCAAATATGGCTGCTAACTCAAATATGAACTCTAACTCTCAGACCACACAAACACACTCTCTTGCTCCAACTCTCCAAGCTACTAATTGAGCACAGGTGTACTCAAATCTACTCTCACACACACTTTAAAAGAGACATTTATTTACAAGCTCCATGCAAAGTATCTTTGATTGTGTATTTCACTTGCAAATTATTGAAATGTGTGTGTGTGTGTGTGTGTGTGTGCCACATTTTAGAGGCCACAATAGTTTCTGTGTGACAAAATAAATATTGTAATTTAGATAATGTGTGTGTACACGTAATGTTTTACCAAATTACATGTTTTTTTGCTTGTTTTGGTAATGATTGTTAGTGATTTACCTGACATGAATTGTGTGCGTTTTCCATCTTCATAAAGACTGGTTCTCCAATTAGAGAGACAGTTTTCACCTGTTAATGACATAGTATCAGTTTCAGGTTAGAATTAATCCCCTTCTGCAAATAAAAACCTATTTATTGCATCTTAGTTTTAAGAAGCAATCCTATCTTGTTCTGTTTTTAAATTATTCTACATTTTAACTTTGTTATATTAAAATACCTGTTTGTCAGGGGTAAGAATATATCTCTATTTTCTTTTCTTTGAAAAATATATTTAAAAATATTTGTCCAGAACTGTATATTATTCTTTTACATATTTAAAATAGATTTAACACATAAAATTTAATAATTAAACCAAAACTATTTCATTTCAATTTAAATCAATTTGACCACCAGATGTCGCTGTTGTGCCTACTATTACTAAAGCGTAATACAACTTTATTAAACAAATAATCAAGAATTAAATATATACAACACTGCCATCCTAGAAATATCTCCTTAAGCATGAGAAACAATAAATAAATAATGTAAATAATCTAATTTCAGCATACATGGAACAGTCAGATTTTTCTCAAATCTTACATTGTGTTTCAACCCATTATAATTATGGGAATATGGGTATGGCTTATGTAGAAGTGTGTTTGCTGTCCAGTTCCACCAGTTCTCAAGCTTCTGGATTGATGGATTCCTAAATTTTCAACATAATCATTATAGGTTAAATGACCTTACCATCAATGTCTATACGGTATATTCAGTAAATAGATTATAATGCTTTGAAATACGTGACATTTACCCTGTAAAGCAAGCTCTGATTGCCTGATTCAGATAAAACTGATCATTAGAGGAGGAAGAGGAGGACTTTCCATAAACCAGAAAGCCAACTATAGATAAAGCAAACAGGTACAACACCAGTTCCCTGTAGAAAAAATGAGACAATTCAATAAACAATTCAATACCACACCTCTGTATGGATTTTGGGCTCATATCTTATATTATTTTCCCATCATCTATTATATAAATCAATATTTTTGTTTAAGATTTTAAAAGATATCCATCAACTAAATCAAATGAACAGATGTGAACACGGCAAAATATTTATAAACCGTAAACACTATGACATTAAGGTCAGTATGATTAAATTTTTATACAGTTTTTATTTTATTTATTAAAAATAAATTACATATAAACCTGATTGCTTTCTTTAGATGAGTTCTTTTTTTAATTTGACTAGCAACAAATTGAAGCTCTCTGGAAGTAGGTGGTCGCGCAAGCCGCAGGTATCTGGCTCTCTGACGGGCTGCCAGCATCTGTCAATCAAAAACACCTTTGAGTGACATTCACCTTTAATACAGTTATGACAAGCTATGTTAAATAATAAATGTTAAATAATATACACACACATCAAAGTCTAAAGTGTCATAAAATTAAAGGGCACTTTTCCAGATTATCTTTTGTTCTTATGCTAATACTTTTTCCGATTTTTCGATTACTATATTTGGGTTTTTGGTAAACACTGCATTATGAAAAAGACACTGTGAAAAACAAGTTTAGTGTCTTTAGCAAAGAGTTCCTTAGAAAATGTGCATTTGAATTAAATACATTTCAGGCTTTTATCTGTTATAAGCAAAAAATAAAACAATCCATGGATTGCTATTACAGGAAAATAGTTGATTTGGCACTAAATACAATAATTAATAAACCTAAGAATTCCGTCATCTTTTTTTAATTTATATATTAGAATTTTGTAGGAGCATTCATTTGCATTCATTTGATCAAAAAGCATTATATTTGATTGATTAATTGAATGAATTGAAATGACTCACATTTAAAATGAAAGAAATCAGAAAGCTTCACTATATCTTATGTGTATCTTATAAGTCTGTTCTGTGCACAATTCGCCTCTATTATAAAAAATAATAACACCTCGTCATAGACAGCCACATTCCACATTTAGTCACCATTTGCTGTGTATTATGTCACTAGATTTTGAAGTGTGCTTGTGTTGATTTGTGCTCATTCAGAGCACAAGTGCATTAGTAAATTCAGGTAAAAAAAAATTGGGTGAAAAAGCCTGGAGTGCAGTCAGCATTCTATTTCATCCCAAAGGTGTTTAGATTAGAGCTCTATAGCAGGATAATAAAGATCTTCCCCGATGTAAATGTTTTTTTCTTCGTGGAGTTAGCTTTGTGCACACTTTGAACTGGTTTAAATCTCGTAGTTAGCGAAGTGAAAATTTCATGCTATCACATCCGAAAATATAATTGTATGCTTTCAACTTTGTGGTAACAGTTTGGGGAAGAACCACATATGGCTGAAAAAGTCAGATCCCCCAATTCTTTGTTCCGTATATTGTGTACATATTGTGCGATTAGCTAAACATTTCTCTAGGTGTTATATTTTTTCACCTGATACAATTTCTATAAAGCATAAAGATCACTCTTTAAAAATTCAAAATACCTTTTTAAAAGTCATACTGATCTCCTCTGTGTAAGGATATGAGCTGGATTGTTTCTTCACACAGGCTCCAGTGTGTCTGCTATTTTGAAGCAACTCTACGATGGGCTCATCAACAGCTGAGTTTGGGGATATGTAGCCTCGGCCTTGGTATTGTAGAGTCACTGATACCGCAACAATAAATATCTGCATTAGAACAAATTGTCATTACTATCACATTGTCAAAGCACAATCAGAGCTGATTAATAATTTCAAATGTATGAATGATTTCTCAAAAGCTAAATAATAGACAGATTACAAGGCAAAATGACCTATTTGTGAATAAAAAAAAATTTCAAAGGTCTCCAACATACATCTTTCATGTGCTCATCTTAGACTTTATTAATAAACAAGCAAAATTCTTCTAGGAGATTAACCTTAAATTCTTAAAATGATGCTGTTCACAAAACTAAAACAAAAAGTCTATTCTCAGTTTCAATAATATTCGTAATCCGATATTTTTATATCCATGTTAAAATCCTACTGCAGTGAAAACTGGCACTGACACTGACACAATGGTTGTGTCGATAAAACAAAATTGCTAGTAGTTACAACCAGAGGATTACATATTACATAAATAACTAATAAAACAGAACCATACATAAGTAAGACATGGAAATGATGGGCAGATTTACCATTGCTGGGTGTGCTGCAAAAGCACAGAAGAGCAGAGAGAAAAATGTTGAGTGGATCCACAGTACACACTTTGTACAGCTGAATCTGTGAAGGAAAGTGTTCATAATACTCTTTATTTTCAAAGGAAAACTAAAGTATGTTTAATCCTAATCTCTGGGTCCATATCTGTATTCTTACAGACCAAAATAGGGTATGAAGTGCATACGCCATTGCATTCATTCTTGTGTTTAACCCTCTTTTTTTGGGAAGGGGAGGGGGGGCACCAACCATGATCTTTCATACCCAGTAGCAAATGTGCAGTTGCATCACCCCTTCCATGGATGATGATAATCGATTTATTATTTGTCCTAAGAATTTTTTTTTAATCAAAATTCACTTATAAAAATGCTGTGTTTAAGGTTTTTAGTCATGATTTACATGTATTTGTAAATCAAGCTCATCATTTGTAATAATTAGGCCTTTAAAAGGCTAACTGCAGGCCTCATTTAGGGCCTTTTATGTACTGTGTTGCAAATGGAAGGGCCTGACCCAGGAACGCTGGCCAAAAACACATCATGAATGAGAAGCCATTCACACCTATTGGTGAATAAGTATTGCCAATTCACATTCTGTCATGTTTGTGGGAGACAAACTGTAGACCATGTAGGAAACCGAGATGGATACAGTAAGAAAGAGCAAAACTCACAGACAGTATGATCATCAACCCAAACTCAAGCTTGAACTGGAATCTAATGTTTTATTAGCAAGTGTTGCCCTGTGTCTTCCGTTAATTTGAGTTATCAGTGAATGAGTTGCCTGTGCTTATTTCAGAAACAAATCCAGAAGAATTGCTTTTGAAACTTACCTCAGTCCGAGGAATCCAGTAATGATTACACAGGTAACAGATAAACACAGCCACAGAGTCCATGTCCCATAGTAGCAGCAAGCTTGCAGAGTTCTTCTTCTTCTAAGAACGCTACTTTTTGAGAAACTATTTACTGCAAGTAAATAATAAAAAAAGGAACAACATATTGTATTAAAAGCCAATTATTTTACTACAATTCAGTTCTAAACAACTGTGTATTCATTTTGTTACTCTCCACATGATTTGCACTATACATTCGCCAAAATCCTGATCCACATTGTCACCATACTGTTGCTCACAGATGATCACCTCTTCATTTTGTGATTGATCAACTTTATTCCCCTGTAGTTACTGCAGGTCTGCACACCTCCCTTATTCTGAAAAATTGGTACCAGCACAATCCTTCTCCATTCCTTAGACACCCTTTCACGTTCCAGAACCTTGTTAAACTATCTGGTGAAAAACTCCACTGCCATCCCATGCTTCTACTGGTATGTCATTTGGGCCAAATGGCTTGCCACTCTTCATCTACTCTGCTCTCACTTTCTCCTTACTAATCATATCCACATTCTGCTTCACCATCTCCACATCATCCACCCTCTCTCTTTCATTTTCCTCATTCATCAGCTGCTCAAAATACTCCCTCCATCTTCTCAACACACTCTCCTCACTAGTCAACACAAAATCCATCTCCATCCTTTATTGCTCTAACTTGTAGCACTTCCTTCCCAGCTCAGTCCCTCTGCCTGGCCAATCACTACAAATTCTTTTCCCCTTTCTTAGTGTTCAACTTCACATACAGCTCCTCATATGCTTTTCCTTTGCTTTCACCACATCCCTCTTTACCTGCTGCCGCATCTCCTTGTACTCCTGCCTACTTTTCTCATCTCTCTGCTGATCCCAATTCTGTTTTTGCCAACCTCTTTCTCCTTATGCTCTACTGCACTTCCTCATTCCACCACCACGTCTCTTTGTCTTCCTTTCAATTTACACGTCACACCAAGAACCTTTCTAGCTGTCTCCCGTATCACTTCTGCAGTAGTTGCCCAATCATCCAGCACCTCTTCACCACCACTAAGCCCCTGTCTGACCTCTTCCTTAAATCACATACTACAGTCTTTCTCTTTCAGTTTCCACCATCTAATTCTTTTTTCAGTTCTAACTCTCCTCCTCTTCTTCTTCACCTCCAAAGCCATACTACAGACCACCATCCGATGCTGTCCTGCTACACTGTCCCCTGCCAACACCTTAGTCTCCAATCTCCTTCAGTTTGCATCTCCTGCATATAATATAGTCCACCCTGTGTGCACCTTCTTCGACTCCCATATATCACCCTATGCTCCTCCTTCTTCTTAAAGTAAGTATTTATTAAAATAAGTATTTAGCAATAAGTAATGTCATCTATTTAAATGTTTGTAATGCTGGTAAAATATCATTCTTTGCCCACTTACACTTACAAAACATACAATTACATATGAAAATGCCACACCGTGTGCCTTATTTTATGTTTTATCAAGTTATAAACGGATTAAATGTTTCTCCTTGCCTATGTCTCCCTGAATCCTGACCATTAATTAAGGATGTGCTGAGGGGGTAAATACAGTTTTACAATTGTCACCCAAATGTAAAAGATAATGCAAGTGCAAACTGATTTTAATAATATTTTTCTGAAAATTCATATATACCTGAGCTGGCTGATGGCACTGTGTAGCTACAAACAGCACTGTACACATGTGTAAAATCTCTCTGAGTGTATCTGGTATATCATGAACATATACATCTATACAACCATATAGACAAATGTATTAGGACACCTGACTTTTTCCAGCCTTGTGTGGTTTATTCCCAAACCGCACAGAGTTGGAGGCACACAATTGTACAGGATGTCTTTGGATGTGGTAACATTTAAGTGCTTGTTCATTTGAACAAGGAGACCCAAACCTGTCCCAGCATGACAATGCCCCTTTTAAACTGATGCCCTTGGGAATGAACACAAATCTCCACAACCACACACTAAATCCAGTGGAATATCTTTCCAGAAGAGTGCAGGATTTTATAATAACAAATGGAATGTTAAAAATATGCAAATAGATCTTATGGTTAAGTGTCCACAGACTTTTGTCCATATAGTGTAGCTTGGAGGGTGAATTGAGTGTTTATCTATGCATTGACCCTGTCTGACATTTTTCCAATGTTACCTGGAATATTTTCTTCAATAATTTCAATGCAACTCATAGAGTCAGAGGGTTTCTGCAGTCCTGAGCTTTCTGCTTGTTTGCTGGAGAACCTAGACTGCAAATCATCTTCTTTTAAAATCTGTAAAGCAAACAATAAGAATACTTTGTATATAATGTATTTATAATTCAATAACATAAGAGGCTCAAGCTCTTCGTTTGTGATATTTCAATTAAAACGTTTTCTTATTGTACCTCACCTCACGTTTATTTTTCCACGGTGAAACTCGGCTCCACGAAATGTTCTGCTCAGACACATTGTCCCACAACCGAAATGCATCCTGATCAACTGTGAAATAATTATGAACATATTGCACTGACAGCAACAACAGAAAGAGCAATACTTGCAAATGGACGTTGTTATTCTTGATTGTACCTTCCAAAGCGAAGCTGCAAGGCATTCTGACTTTATACTGATCGCCTGAGTGGCTTCTATTTTTGTGTAGCTACAATTTCAAGAGAAAAGGGATAATCAATGGTATTATATATATATATATATATATATATATATATATATATATATATATATATATATATATATATATATATATATATAAAAACTATATACTATACAAGTGGACTATAATTGCATGTTTTTCCTGTCTGAATAACATCAACAAAACTGACCGTGCTCATGCGGAATAGGAAGGACACAAGAGAGCCTAAAGGCAGCATAGTAAGCGCACACAGTCCCGTCCACACGGAGAGCAGTGAAACACCAGTTAGACCTGACTCCAACCAGCACTGACATTATGAAAAAGAAAACGTAACATCAATATAAATAAAAAAATAGATTCTGCATTATTTTCACTGCAACCAGAATGCATTTACCTGGTCTTCTTGAAAGTGTATGAGGACACAGTTAGCACACATGTAAGTCAGCAAAAGCAGGAAACATACACTCAAGCGCTGTGTGTGTGTATGTGCACTGTAAGATGGCCGACTGTACACAGCCAGCCAAGGGTGCAAGTCCTTTAGGCAATCAGAAAGATTCAGATGCAGCAACTGGAGAAAATGAAACAGTCACATGTTATAGAAATAAATTAACTGAAAAACTGAAATGGAGCCATATCGTGTAAATAAACACAAATCAATAGATTCGTGACTATATCAAGAAATGCCGTAAGACTGTGTTACTACAGAAGATAAGTTGTATCATATATGTTCACTCTTAGAACACTGCTTAACTCATCAAATTAATGGAACAAAACAAGCTGTTGTTAAGACAACTGTATAAACCCATGCAAATTTCTGTATTGATCATGAACTAATCCAATAGGTAGAGTCTTTCAATTCAATTCTGTTTTTACTTAAACAGGTTTTTTTTAACCCTGATACATTTTCCAGCAGTTTCCCTGCTAATGTAAAGCCTTTTCTATGCAGAATTGTGGTTGTGTGATTTTCTTTCTATTTTCAATTATGAATTTGATGATTGTTTACAAAGAACAACATTGGAGAATTCCAGGAACAAAAGTATTTATACTGAGGTCATGTAAGTTCAGTTAAATGATTATGTGACTAATTGTGTGATGGCAATGGCTGCAATAGAATTCATTATTAGTTTTTATTAATAGTTTTAGAAATATGGGGGAAATCACTCAACTAAGCCATTAGGGTTGCACAAGCCAGTACACTCTTAGTGCTGGTCCCAAGCCCGGATAAATGGGGAGGGTTGCGTTAGGAAGGGCATCCGGCGTAAAAACATGTGTCAAATCAAATATGCAGGTCATGAATCAGAAATTGAGGTTTCCATTGGGAGATAACGAGGGTGGACAAGATTAGAAATGAGTTTATTAGAGGGGCAGCGTATGTAGGACGTTTTGGGGACAAAGTGAGAGATGCCCGATTGAGATGGCTTGGACATGTGCAGAGAGACATGGAGTACATCGGTAGGAGAACACTGAGGATGAAGCCAACATGGAGGAAAAGAGGAGGACCAAAGAGGAGGTTCATGGATGTGGTGAGGGAAGACATGCAGGTAGTTGGTTTAAAAGACGCAGATGTAGAGGACAGAGTAGTATAGAGACGGATGATCCACACTGGTGACCCCTAATGGGAAAAGCCGAAAGAAGAAGAAAATGGAAATCACTAATTTTATCTTTGTTATTTGTGTATTCATTTGTTTGTTTATTACATTTGTGATAATGTAAATATAGAAAGGTTCATGCAGGGGAGAGTAAATATTCATCCATATTCTAGACACTGTACTGAGCAGTGCTGGCACTCACCTCTTTAAATGTGAGCAGTTGGTCTAAAGCGAGCAGCTTTCGCTCCACTCGTCCATCTCCTTCATCCAGTGCCAACCAGCAATGTGCCAAAAAGGTCCAACTTGATCCCTCTACTAAGTCTTTCACTAAAACATGATTTAGGAACCAACTGGGGGACACACCTCCGGCATCATGCCACACACACACCTGCCATATGTTGCCCAGACTCTGAGCGGAGCTGAAAAATAACACAACATACTGTTTGTGTATTTCATATACACACTTGTCAAACTAGAAAATGATCGGGGGTTTTTATGTCTAATGTCTCTTTTTGGTATCTTGAATGTTTTTTGTAGTAAATAATTAGGGCAAAATACTAGCATTAGATTAGCACTGTGCAACTTGCATGATTACATCATTACACAGTCACTTCAAAAATCTTTGGTAAATTTCCAGGATTATAAATACATGTTCCTCTCTTTATTCTGTACATTTAAATTGAGACTATCTATCTATCTATCTATCTATCTATCTATCTATCTATCTATCTATCTATCTATCTATCTATCTATCTATCTATCTATCTATCTATTTAATTAAAAAGCTTAGCGTAATGCTATCATCACTTGTTAGCTAAAGCAAAGACACCAAACATGACTCAGTTAGATGGCTCCATTTAGGGTTATAAAATTAGTATATATTATTTGACGCTGAAATATAAATAAATATACATTTTTTAATTACATTTGCTGTTACCTTAAAATAAACGTTGTCCTGGAATTGCATGTGAAGTATGTGTGGTCAGGATTGATGAGCTCTCTTGTCTGAGATACTCCTTTCTCACCATAGAGAACTACATGAACCTGAAAACAAAACAAAATATCAACATCTAAAAATAAAATAATATACAAACATTCAAATAAATTCTTGCATAGTTTACCATATTTATCTTTGAACATGTGTTTGTGTGAATACTGTGAGCCTTATGTTTCGCATTAAACTCAAATCATGAATTTATTAGAATAGTGCAGGGTCTAAAACGATCAAAATTAATTTATGACAAAAATGAGCAAGTGCTTCTTTTGAAGAATGCTAATAAGAGTTAAACAACTTGGCCTTCAACTGGTTGGTTGCCATTATATGCTAGCTGGTCAGTTGTGCTAAATTTGGCCATTGGAATGACAAAATTGAAGAAAATTGGAGGATTTAGTTTTTAAAAACATTTTAGTTTCTTAGTTTCAATGGCAAAACCTTTAGCCCTGACAACATTTCAACACCGTCTGTGAAAATATTCCATTTTCATTTGAATACACAATACCTTTGCTGTCATTTTGGCCCTTGATCTGAGGCCTGTGTTAATAGTAACTGCATAGAAGAACTGGTCTGAAGGATTGTTGTCTGGCAGGATGAATGTCCCCAAATTCTTTTCCACATGAACATCAGCATGATTACAAAACACCAACAGCACAGCGTAGAAAGCCACAAACACCACAATTACTATACACACCAACGGGTTGGCACGGACACTGAAAAAGACACCACAATTCAGATCAAGTTCACCCAATGAAAGACTGTGATTAAATAAAAACCAAGCATATAAACATTACCTTATGTACTCAGTTATGTCCGAAACACTGTGAATGCTTTGAACCATCTGATGTGCAACAGTGAATGATGACAGCTGGTTGCAACTGAAAGATTATTAGGCCAAAAACAATGTATATGTGACAGATGTCTTCATTTAAAATAAATCACAAGTGAGGCACAATAAAATGAAAGCAAAGAGCTTCTAAATGAGTTGGTTAAAGTAAGAAACAGATCACACGTTCAAATTTTCTTCCCACAAATTAATTCTCCTTATTATAGTTCAGCTACCAACCAGGGAAAGTGAGACCACACAAATGCTACCTCTTTAAAACTACAATCTGGCCATTGAATCTATTGTACCAAGTAAGTGTTATTATGTGAAAAAAAATAAGCCAATCAGATGTTTAATATGGAAATGTAGACCATGTGATACTGCTTTAACAGGAAAGAGATGGGGGCACTTACGTTTGACATGTTAAGACATGTTAATTAGTCATTCCAAAAGACACACACAGCTAAATTTATACACAAATATTTTAACAACACTAGTCACTGTTAGTAGTATTAGTACTGGTGATGTAGTATAGTACTAGACCTGCAGTTGACTTTGGTTGAGGTGAAACTTTGAAGCACAGAACATCCATCCGATCTCCACTCTTTCACACCATCCCAAACTAAGCATTGAGTGGACTCAACACTCAGTGTGTAGTCCACTTCATCTGCTACGTATTTATTGCTAGCACTTTTATCATAGTCAGCATTGAGAATCATCAGATACACAATACCAGCATCTGCAATCCAAATGAAACAAGACAATATTTAATATATTTTATTGACATTCTGTATTTCACATATGTACATTGAAATCTGCAAACCTTTTAATGATGAAGGTGGAAGAAAGATTTGAGCCACTTGCCCTTTCCAATAATAGACTTTGCGTACATTGTGTAAAGATGGTGTTGGTCTTTGATGCATTCTGTAACAGAGAAATTATACAATATTTGTTTGTAATTAATTCAATTAAGTGTAAATAGATTAAAGACATATCCTAAGGGGGCTTCCTTAACCTGAAGAGCAGCAAGATAGGAAAAGCACGTCTTGATGGCTTTCTGAATTCCACTCTAATCTCCAAAGCCTTCCCCAGGAGCTCGGCTGTGATGTTGAACTGATGAGTATTCACTTCAGAACGTGAGAGTGTGAACTCTACTAGCTCTGTGCTTTTCTTGGATAGAAATGATCAGATTTTAGGGCTCCACACACATTTTAGCAAAGTTCACAGAAATGCATATATATAGCAATAAACTCATGTCTGGAATAGCTCAGCAAAAAAAAGATAAACATGTAAACAGTGTACCCATTAATAGTAACAATGTTGTCAATCAGCCACGGTTGTTCTACTTCATAAAGTATTAATCAGTAGTAATCAGTATAAATAGTGATAAGATATTCAGGAAGTCTCATCATCAGAAAAACACCATATTAGGTTGATTGTAAATAGGGTATTTTGGGCATGAAATCACAGGGAACACGCACAAACATATTAAACAACTCATTCACAACTAAGACAGTTTAGCATACCCAATTCACACCCAAAAGAAAATCCAGACATAAGGGGACATAAGAAATTCCAAATAGACAGTAACCAAAAAGGAACCATTAGACCTTCTTTCAGATTATATATCAACATCTATATAATATATAATTATTAATAGTGATAAACCATATCTGCTCGTCAGTGTTATATGAGGGTTCCACTATATTTGTGTGAAAGTTTCCATACATGCTGAAATAAAAGGACTGAAAAGTGTACATTTGTTGCTTCTTGCTTCTGGAACTCAATGATGAGTGAAGTGGACATGTGCCTCATTTGTATTTCTCTTTTGGTGCTGCAGTTGAAGAGTTTCATGTCACCAACATGTCCATTCGCCTGAAACAGTACATTATGTATATTTTCAAAACAAAAAACTACTAATGTTGCACTGATAAATAACATATCAGGGAAATTATGCAATTGTGAAAGTAGAAATATTTCATTTTTAATTCTGTAAAATCAATAATTTGTGATGATTTATTACTAATCACAAGATTCACTGAATCTTATTTCCTGCAGTTTAAGAATGATTTGTAATAAAATAAATGATTCCACTACAACATAAAATGTTCAGTATTTCTAATGTTAAAATCTAAGTTTTACCTGTAGTGGAGTTTTAGCCCAGTGATACGGATTCTGTCTATAGGATGTGATTACAGTGATGAAGCAGGATTTCTCGTCATAATCTCTGCTTGTGTGTTTATTTATTGGCATATGAGGAATATAAAATGTGACTAAATCAACATTTGTGCTTGTGATTAGAAAATCTGAATTCTGCCAGGCCTGCAGATTTATTATTGTGGAATTTACACTGAACTGAGGTTCTCTGCTGGACAGCAGATACATCTGAAACAAAAAAACAAAGGTGAATACATTAGATAGAATAACACATATGGTATTACCTTTACCTAAAGTTAAAGAGGTTACAGTTTAAATGTATATATTGTTTTTGACTATGCTATGGGGGTTCGAAGAAAATCTTATATTAATATATAAAGGACACAAAATGTTCTGTAAATCTAACTATATATTTGTTGATTGCACATTCATGTCAGTCAAAGGTTATAAATTTATATTCTTATATTAGATAAAAATGTAAGCATGACTTTTAATATCTAATTAATATTTCACTTGCTGTAAATAAAGCAAATAATCAATCAGAACATCAAGAATGTAAGTGGTGTTTAAAAATTAATTGTAGTTATCAATGACATATACAACTGTTGTTTTCAACACGTGTCTTGTTGAAAATAAAGATCAAGTCAAAAATGTACAGTAGTATCAACACAGCTTCCACATGAACATTCATGTTCTTCACTTCTAGGCTTTAAGATGTATCTCTAGGTATTTAAGATCTAATAACAATAGTTTAGTCATCTCTCTCCTAGAACTGTTTGAGAATGCAGCTCCAAATGTTTTATCCCTATCTCCTGCATCAGCTCATAGTCATGCTCAATCCACTGGCTTCCCAGTGCACTCAAGTCAGATGTAGACACAGATAATTGCTTACCAAGCTGAAAACAGTCCAACTTACAAAGTCCCTACACAGATAATCTAACCCAACTTACTGTGCTTTGAGATACAATAATGACATGCATTAAAAATCCCCAGGCGTCTTTTTCATCAGTCATGTAAAAAATTAGCATGAAGAGAACCTTGACATATGTAAGTTCCTCACTATAGTAATCAATTTCTAACCCTGACCTATTGGTACCAGCATGTTGATATTTCAATTAGACCTTCTGGGTAAGGGACAGCTACCTAATATTGTAGAGTTATACATGTAAGTCATGTTACAATAATATTTGGCTTACCAACACTGAGTCTGTAGTGGTGTGAAGAACATCAAGTGTTAACCTGGAAGAAGGAATCTGAGCTTCCAGGATATACGAGAGGATGCGCATGAGAGATTTCAATACCTGTGAATCCACTAAGCTGGACTTAAATTTTTGAATATATTTTGTCACAAGTAGTGCACTGTCAAAAGTCACCTGTAAAGGGATATTATATATATATATATAAAAATCTTGCAAAGTGGTATTATATTTAAAACATTAATTTTTTTAGTATACGAATGAAAAGATTATACTTACTTGATTGGAATCTTTCAAAAGATCCGAAAGAGTGTAAAGGATATCAAACAGCAATTCCTGCAAGACACAAAATTATAATTAAATTGTTGTATAATGACTTAGATATTACATATATAACACTGTATTTTTAACTGTAATTTATTATTGCCGCTACAATGCAGATTATTTACTATTCATTTCTTTTTTTATTACATAAACCTGGTTTGTTGGATCCAGTTGACAAACTGCTGAAATAAGAGCAGCTCGTATCTGTGTCTGTTGTTTCACATGAGCTTCTGTGTCCAAACTCAAGCGTTTAAATGTGGAAGTCAGAAGAAAGATGTAATTAATAATGTCTTGAGTGTTCTTCATCATTATTAGGTTGGTTAGATTACTCAGCCCATACACATACCTGGACAGACATAATAAATACAAAGACTATTTAATGATTTTTCTGAATAATTTATCATTTTGATGCATAATAATAGTATGTTTAGGAGTCTGTTCTTGCAGTAAAATGTGAATGGACTGAATGAGCTTACAATTCCTGATCTGGATTGGACAGAGACATTAAATTAGTGTTGAAGCTCGGCCACACTTTGACATTCACAAGACATGGCTTGGTAGATGCTCCAAATCTGTTCCCAACTGTAATGTAGATGGCGACTGGGGAAGACAAAATCTTAATGTTAAAAAGAAATGGAAAATCGTAATCACAGTTTTTTGTTATTATTCATATAGCATAATGTGTTGCATATAAAAACTTGCTGTCTGAGACAGTGGTTGTGGATCAGCATTTAACCTTCAACGTAAGTGTATCAGTTAACATTATTAACATTATCAACATTTAATTTAAGATCCACAAATGATACATCTATCAATAAATACAAAAGTAATGTCAAAGTAGTGGTGCAAATATGTAAGAAAGAGCAGCAGTTTGCATGAAAACTCTGTAACCTTTGAAATCATCATATGGATCTCCAGATGGAAGATAAAAATAGTGCTGGTAATCTCTGCCTTTATAGAGAAGCTTTTTTCTTGAGTTTCCGACTCTAAAGCTATATTCATACAAAAGATCCTGTAAAGAATAGAACAAGAACATGTGCCAACATACCTTTTATTTCAATACAGTTTCTTGATATTAGATCATACTTATGTATGATGTTGTAACATTTTTCTATAATAAGACATCCTAATATACAAGGCTACAAAGTAACAATATGAATGAATGTTTAGAATGAATTTTATACCTTAAAATGCACAATATTTCATACTTTTTTGGTGCATTGCAGCTTTAAGCTTGATGTATAAAACATGTAATAGAAGAGGGAAACTCACTGTGTACAAAGTTTTTAAGAAAAAAATACAAATATATATGATGTGAGTGACACTTTGATACCACATAAAATATATGTATTTTAAGAGTGTATCCTGGGGACCCCAGATGAGATGCCCTCTATTACATGCACCATGGAAACACATTCACTATATAGGTGCAATTTTCCACATTCTGGTATGTTTTGGGAGATGGAAGAAAATCAGAGTACCTGGGAAAACACCATGTATTTATGGAGGAGAGTATTTGAGTCCAAACAAAAACTCAAGCTCAGGAAAGAGCCAGATATGCTGGAAATATGCAGGAAACATAGATTCTTGATGCACAGCCTTGACACCCAGGATAATATACTACAGGCCAAACCTACTCTAGATACAATTATGTGGGAGCCTCCATTTTAAAAAGTCTGGATTTGTTTTAATTTGTAATTTGTAAACACCATACAGTGATTGTGAAGCCTATCTTGGGAACCAGGTGCAAAAAATCACCCTTGATGGGATGCCAGTCCATCACTTGCCAGTGTGCATACATGAGGAAACACTCATAAACCCTGACAGGCAATTTAGCATAACTAATTCATGTGTTCTTGAGTAGTAACCCACATGATCACAGGAAGATATGTCAAACACCACACTAGCTCATGAACAAAGCCAGGAGGCCAAATTGGTGTGTTTGCAACAAATGCTTTAGAGTAATTAGAAATATCCCCTCTATGTCACATTTTAAGTGGTAAAAAATGATGATACCCAAGACAAATACAGACCTCTTTTCCAGAAGTGCAGAAGATGCCAAAGTATGTATGGACCTCATAACCTGAGCTGGGCTGCACATGGCACACCATTCCCTCAGGAGCAGGGTGTGTGGAGAAGAACAGCTGGGTCTTTCCCTGCAGAACCTGCTTAGAATCTATCATCATAAATGAAAAGCCATCTCTTAAAACTCTTCTCATCTTCTAACAGTCAAGAGAGCCGGGATTAAAACTATTGCCATTTGTTATATTTGCAATTTGTTATACTATGTATTCGAGCAAACCTAGTAGAGATGAGCTTACTTGCAGAGACCTCCAGCATGTAAAGACTTTTCGGCTTTAGCATCATGGGTTTAAAAGTAACAAGAGACGAGGAGATCCCTGAAACATTCAAACCGTTTAAAAATGAACTGAAGTCTTCAGTCGATTCCAGAATCTTTTCTTTAGTAAAATTAACTTTCCCAACCCGACCTACTGAATATTAAGTATTCCTGCTTATTATATAGTAAAACAAAGTCTCCTTAAATGTCATAGGTCTCCACAACAAATAAACAATTGGATGGTTAATAGGGCAACTGTTAGTCCCTTGAAAAATACCTTGAACTACACAATTTGTGAATTTGATTATGCCCAGATAACTGTATATACTAATTTGATAAAAGTAATTAAAAGTATTGAAAAAAAATCACCTGTGGAGGTGAAAGATTCAAAAAATGCAGGCTGGATGAGCTCTTTGTAAAGATCCAGCAGGGTTTTCTCAGACACCACATGACCAACATTACCAGGACCTACCAGGTTGTCACCCTCATATTCACTTGAATGAGAAATCACATTGTCTGAATTGTGGGGCCCTGCATACAAAACAAACAAAAAAGGTTTTATGGATAGTCTTTTTTTTGTTGTTCCTATTATATCACTGCTTGTGAATGTCAAAAAGCAGGGCATGTCTACCAGTTGGTCGGCCTACAGAAACCCCTGAGTCTGCTTCTTCTACTCCAGAGTAAAAGTCCTCATAATCTGCAATAAACACAAGATTGTGGTAATATTTTTTATAATTAATTAATATAAATGTCATAATTCTGATACTGCCTAGAAAAAGCTCATATTTTAAACAATGTTTGACTAATTCTTGTACACACACACACACACACACACACACACACACACACACACACACACACACAGTATAATGATGGAAAAGCTCATATTTTAAACAATGTTTGATTGATTCTTGTACACACACACACACACACACACACACACACACACACACACACACACACACAGAGTATAATGATGGAAAAGCTCATATTTTAAACAATGTTTGATTGATTCTTGTACACACACACTCACACACACACACACACACACACACACACACACACACACACACACACACACACACACAGAGTATTATGATGGAAAAGCTCATATTTTAAACAATGTTTGACTGATTCTTGTACACACACACTCACACATAATAATAATAATAATAATAATAATAATAATAATAATAATAATATGTTTAGATAAAACACTGAGAAATGTGTAGACTAAACTGGTCTAATAAGCAGCAATAGGATTTTATATGTTTTTCTAAATTAAAGCGTATGTAAAACCTTCGGCTCTTTTCTCACCTAGATATCCATGCTCATCAGGATATTCAGCTCCAGACTCCTTCTTGCTAGGGTTTTTATCTTTGGTTGTAACAGGAAGATGGAACAGAGCAAAATCCATCTCATTCACAACACCTGAGCCCATTTCAACTGCAAGAATAGAAATATGATTCAGTGATTTAGGAAAGAATGAATACATATCAGATTTTACTCAGTTTTAATAAATCTTTATGTAGGATTGACATGGAATATGATTTAGATGTTGCACACATATTGTACCAAGTAAATGTGCATGTTTTATAAAATAAAATGATTCTGGTGTTTTGCAGTGAAAAATCACCACATATAATTACTGTGTGATTTCAATATAAACCTGCTCTTTTCTGATTTTTATGTCCTTTAATATTGTAATATTTGTAATATTGATGAATCCATCATTTTGAATATAAAATTCCTGTCTGCACTACAATTACATCACATACAAGCATTATTCAAAATCTTCCTATTCTTAAGGGTGTCGTTGTCCATTGTCCCTGCAGGCATTAACCATTCATACTGGAGGACAAAGCAGGATTTGTTAAATTAAAAAATTAAGAAATAAGCATTGCTTCCAAGCAGTGGCCTTATTTTATAATAATGTTGTTTATTATTGCATTTGCTAAAAAAAACAGCTGGCAAATATATACAGTTCAAATGTTCTTAATTTTCAATATTTAGCATGGATCTTTTTCACTTATTTAAATGAGTTTACCAGGCAGAACATCTTCATCTAGAAATGATTGGTTCACCACTTTTAAAGGCAAAAATAAATCGAGGCATTTTCACCATAAATCATAATCCTTATATTGCTGTGGTGTTTCCCATTAAGTGCCTTTAAAGCACAATACTTTAACCTTTTGAAAAATCCTTCCAGGACAGTTCACTGTCACGCCTCCAGAGGGCATACTTTTCCAAATTCTGTAGGATAGCATTGTTATTGCGAAGCCTTGCTGTCTGTTTGCATTTCAGTAAGGTCTGAGTTGTTTTTCTGTACATGCTTTCTCAATGCCTGGTTTCCCGGACTACCTTTTAGATTTGCATTCTGATTTTAGAAATACTGTGGTTTTTGGTTTTCTTTTTAATTTGCATTTCGTTTTGGATTGTGGACTTTCATGTTACAAAATGGATTCTCACAGCATTTCTGAGAGCCCTCAGTTACACATTTACTTAAGCTGGGTACATCATAAAACATTATATAGTTTTTTTTATGGAATGACATTTCGATGCATTTACAATATATTTCTTTGACATGGACCCCTGACTGAAGATGGCTACAGGGGAAATAAACATGCAGACTTATTTTTATAAGATCTCAGTTCACATTTTATGTGTACAACCTCATACCTGATGCACTGTCTGTCTCAGACAGCAGGTCCATAAGGGATGGATTCTGGTGCTCCACTGAACGTCCCCATTTGTGCAAACTGACAACACTGCCTTGTGTGATCTTAAATTCATTCCCACTGAAACTTTTAGGATTTAGGATGGATGGAGAAACAGAAGTGGCAAGCTGCTGAATGGAAAGTGTGTCTGCTTCCAGTTTAGAAGGTGAGCTTATATCCAAACTGCCACAGAAAGGCACTGAAAGAGAGGACCAATTAAAAACGAAAGTGCAGTTGCACTAAAAAATGACACAGAAATGTTCTATTATTCTTACCATCTTGTGTGCTTTTGCTAGATGCGTTTACTAAATACAGCTTCCAAAAGTAGGTGACATTTATAGGACAGCTTTCACATGTAGCTTTGATGGAAAACCCCTCGTTCCAGTTGATTGCATTTTCTCTGCACTCTATGCAAGAAACATGAACAATGCTGCAAAAACAAATGAGTTATTTGTGTAAATGAAAATGTAATTTAATGTGAATGTAATGGAAATGTACGTTTTTGTATTGCTTTTCGTGAGTTTCTGTATAGAATCTGGGCAATCATCTAAATATGTTTACTAGGTAACATTAACCACTTAAACTCTCATATGTGGAAGATCCAAATATCAAAAATCAAATATGTAATTAATGTAATGCACGTGCACCTGGTTGGTTTAGATTTCATGGTGATGAACATCTCCGATGAAGAGGACCGATCTCCACTTTGTACATTAAGTGTAAACTTGAACAGATCACAGTTAGGATTCAGTGTGCTTGAAGGAAATGTGAGCAGTGCAGAGGAGGTGGAAATTTCCTTGGAGAAACAGGAGGTCTTGGCTGTGTTTACTGGCCTACATTTCCACCTGTAACTTTAAAGAGAAAATAAATAATAATTCATAATATGGAAAAAAAAAATTTATATAAAATAAATTTATATATTGGCAAAAGAATTTAATAGTGATGCCATTTATTTTCTAAAATTATTTTTTTGACCAGTGGATCTGTAACTATGTTTAGTTGTGAAAACATTGCTCTATTTAAAGCAAGGATTGATGTGGTAGAAAATGTTTGAGTATTTCGATATAACAGCAAAATCTTCAAGGATCCTCTGTGGTATATTTCAGAAAAATCTTCTGTTGCATCTCTAATTTTAATAGTGTGAATGGGCTCTAAAAAGCTGAATATAAAAACAAAAAGAAACAATATATAGTTTGCTAGCACTAAGAATGTCTAAAAACATGCATCGTTCACTATGATTTTTAGGATTTACATATACAGTACAGACCAAAAGTTTGGACACACCTTCTCATTCAAAGAGTTTTCTTTATTTTCATGACTATGAAAATTGTAGATTCACACTGAAGGCATCAAGGGCTATTTGACCAAGAAGGAGAGTGATGGGGTGCTGCGCCAGATGACCTAGCCTCCACAGTCACCGGACCTGAACCCAATCGAGATGGTTTGGGGTGAGCTGGACCGCAGAGTGAAGGCAAAAGGGCCAACAAGTGCCAAGCATCTCTGGGAACTCCTTCAAGACTGTTGGAAAACCATTTCAGGTGACTACCTCTTGAAGCTCATCAAGAGAATGCCAAGAGTGTGCAAAGCAGTAATCAAAGCAAAAGGTGGCTACTATGAAGAACATTTTTCAGTTGTTTCACACTTTTTTGTTATGTATATAATTCCATATATAATTCCACGTGTTAATTCATAGTTTTGATGCCTTCAGTGTGAATCTACAATTTTCATAGTCATGAAAATAAAGAAAACTCTTTGAATGAGAAGGTGTGTCCAAACTTTTGGTCTGTACTGTATATATGTACATATTTAGTTAAATATGTTTGTTTTATTGAAAACAAAACATCATCTTCCATTTAGTGAAGTTTTGTTGAACAATTCACATTTTAATGAATTCAGATTAATGAATTGATCAATTATTATGTATTCAATACTGAATATTGATAGCTGTGGGATAGCATGAAACATAAAACACACACATGAAAGGCATTCTAATTCACACTGTTTGGTGGTTACCTCATAATGTTATCGGGAAAATCTGGGTCATATGACCTACGACCATCCAGAGTGATGTTTGTGTTGCTGTTGTGACGGTTGATAAATACATTTGTGCCTCCATTGATGATGCTCACAAGTCTGCTAGGCATCACCTCAATCAGAACTGAGTACGTGCTGTATACTATGGTGCCTACAATCTGAACCTTTAGGTGGACAAAAGTACTGGTTAAAATTGGATTTAAAACCATTTAATTCACAATAGTTTACATCTTAGAACTGTTTTTAGAATATTGTGCTATCAAATTAAAATCAAATAAAAAAACACTTCTCCCACTAGCTTGTTAGACTATACAATCAACTACAAAATACTGAATTATTACAGAACAGCCAAAGGCCAGTTTTGGAAAATGTGACTCTATGTTAGATCCTCAAACGGTCTTAAAGCCCACAGGGCAAACATCTGTCCAGCAACATCAGGAAATTGTTCACTGACATTCCTCACTTCTACCTCAAAGCTGCACTGTACTGTAATGTAGGTAATGTTAATTAGCCAGCTAGTTAACTGGTAGTAAACAACTTGAATTTATCAATAGCTGACCCATGTGAGATTTGTGTACAATCATATTTTAGTCATTTATATTAAATATTATAGAACTAGGCAGAGCTTTAAAAAAAACAAAGCTTACTAACTAACTAGTCAAAAAATACTGTCATTTTGACCTCTAAAAATTTATCAGAATATTCAAAGTAAAACAATTGTTACCAGAAAACCTTAAAAATTAACCTTAAACTTATATTTCGCTGTACCTCACATCCATAAAAGAATTTTATAGACAATAACATTAATGATACCTTAGCTACTGCTCTATATGTGCCATAATAAAGGAGGTATTCTGGAAGCTCCAGATGTTGTTGGTTTGTTTTTATGCCTGTGGTTAAGAGTTGCAATCCAGTTGGTCCATAGAGACTCCAGCTGTAGTGGAGACCTTTGGAAATGTTGCATTGGATCTGCTCTTCAAATGTCACACCAAGGCACACAGGCTGGTATCGCCACACCTAAAGCGCATTCAAAATCCTCTATCTGTTATTTCAATAGATCTATTTCAATAGATTATTATTGTTACTATGTTGGCATATGTACAGAAATATTGCTTAAGCAAAAAAATATCTAGCAACAAAAAGCTACATTTACTTATTGAGTTTTTGTACCATGTTTTGGTTGCTCTGACCTGGATTTTGCTGGGTCCCATGTTCTTCACAGGTGGAGGTTGGCATGGCTCAGTTACAACAAACACATATCCTCTTAGCGAGGCCGAGCTCACTAGATTGGAGACGGTCACTTCTACTATGAACTCTCCTGTACTACATGATGACAGGTTTAATATTGTTAATTATAAATAATCCTAAATGTTTGGCTGTGTCAAATGAGGTATAGCAAGTTATCCATTTTTGACTTTAAAAAATTCAATACAATTCAATACATTTTTATTTGTATAGCTCTTTTAACAGTTAGCATTGTATCAAAGCAGCTTTACACAGATAATGTGGTGATACAAATTATGAAAAATGCATTAGAATAAGATTAAATTTTTTGGAAAACACATTTTAACCACATCTTAACAAATGCTTCTTTTTTTATATAGAAATAACAGCACCACTAACGTAATAACATTAATAATGTGAAAATAATGTGATAATGTGATCAAATTTTGCAGAATGTTCTAAAGTACTTTCTAGCCAGAATGTAGTGTATACAATATCAAATAACCTCTAGAAACTAAAAGTATATACATTGAATATGTCTAATAAATTAAATAATACTTCAAGTACAAAAGACAAAACCATAAGTTTTATGTGGTTCAAAATGAACATCTGGCTAATAGTAAACACAGCTTTTCTATTTCCTTCCTTTATTAAGAGACATTGCATGATTACAGACTAGGAATTCCTGGGTTAAAAAAATAGGACGCACGATTGTTGCTGATTCTCTGTATTCCCATAAGTATATTAGTATGCACAATAGTTAGGTTTAGCTGCCATATTTTAAGTATATAAAAAGTCACAGAGAATTACTGATTGTTTAGATTTTAGATTTCCTATCATTTCAGTTACTGTCTCAGAATAACAATGATATTTAAAAAAAATTAAGAAATTAAAAAAGACAGAATAAATGGAAATACATTTAAAAAAAGAAAAAAAGAAAACATCATTGAATTTCTTTTTTTTACCACAGTAGTAGGTAAATAAATGCAAATAATATTAATGTAAAATAACTGAAAGAGTTGCATTTGTACTTCATATATTCGGTAATCTCCCTGTTCAATGCAGTATGTTGCAGTCTGATGAAACATTTAACTTCTAACTAAAAGCAAACAATTTTTTCTATATCAGACTGTACTTGTTACCTGTTAAACACGTGATGCTCTGTGTCCTGTCCAACTCTTCGTGTTCCATCTCCAAAATCCCAGAGATAAGTGACGTCTGTTCCAGCATTGATCCTACAGCTAAAAGGCACTGATGTATTCAGCAACACGGAGCGAGTATACAGCAATCTGTTGAGATGCACTGCTCTTTGAATGACTACATTATAAATGTCAGATTCAACAGAGCCAAGGCTGCTGGACACAGTGATGTTGTACCTATAAAACACACCACAACACAGAACCTTAATAACAATGGTGATCAGGTCCAAGAAATCTTCATAAGCAAAACCTTGTGAAAAAGATGAAAATGTACAAAATGTACAATTTAATTACGGAACAGTTCAACACAGAGCAACAATAATGTTATTCAAATTCCACCTTATGTCTTAAAATCTAGTGTCTTTTGTTTAATTCTATTGTTAGTACTGGAATGTACATCTTAATACTGCTAACAGGTTTCACATTTGCATGTTTTTGAAGACCAATATATGAAGTCGATCATATCTCATATAAACAAATGTGCCATTGTACCTATCTGGATGAAGGTATTTCTTAATGAATGTCCCAGATGGAGTACTAACTGCTGTTTGGTCCCCAAAATGCCAATAAAACTCATGTGGGTCTGGCTCTTCAGACATCGCTAGGAACGTAATATCCTCTCCTGTGGCATAGGCTTGCTTCTCAGTGTAGATCCAAATAGCTGGAGAAAAATGATAAATTTACGTGGTAATGTACACACTGCGGGTGTTTATGTTTATAAGCAAGAATTTTAACAATGGCCAATGTCACTATGCAGATTTACAGGAATAAACCAATCAAGGATAAAGTACCTTACTATGGAATAGCATTTCTCTTTGTATATACCATAATGATATTAATAAAACTATACATTATAATTGACAGATTGATGTAGCATTTGGCACAATGCAAAATGTTACAATATGTATGTTGTTGTATACAAGTAAGTTACATACAAGACATGCTGTTGTTCATTTTCCTGTGGATTTTCTTAACAGTTTGATGATCATATCGAAGTGCTTTTGGATCACTTTCAGAAGGTAGGAATTCTCCTGCTTCAACACAGGATGGACATGCTCTGTAAAAGAAATCAATTCCATTCAGTTCAGTTTATTTGCACTGTGTAGTAAATTAATGTGTGCAAACCAGAACAGGTTATTTTCATGTTGTTGAGGATAACTACGTAACCTGATCTGTCACTGCCTGCTTTTGTGTGGTTGGTTTTAATTCCTAAGAATGTTCAATCTGTTTTTTTTTGTTTTTTTTTGTTTTTTACAATTACTTAAAATACAATTATTTTCTTTTATTGGACTGTCCTATCAATCAGTGATAAAACTAAGCTCACAAAAATAAAAAATTGTAAACCTCTTTTTCTGAGACAACACAGCTGAATTCTTTATCATAATGGCCCAGAAGGTGTTGATTTGTACTCTTTAACAGCAAACTTGATAATAGTGTTTGGTGTAATTCAGATCACAGGTGTATATACTCATTCTATTTACTTACAGTTTCTGTAGTAACAGTTTAATCACTGGAACTTACAGGGACTCTAATAATAAAGGTACTATATTACACAATTTTATATGAAGAACTCATGTAAAATTGTACTTTCAATGCATTCTTTTAGTTTATTAGATATTCTTGCCAATCAAGAAGTTGTCAATCAAAACCTTGTAACCGTCAGAAGATTCAAACAAGTTAACAGTTATTTTTGTTTTTATGGATGTTTTTTTAATAAAAGCACATTATGACCTGTGTGATGATCTAAAGACTTTACATAACAAGCCATTATGTTTTATTCCATATATAGTCTAATATTTTCGCAGCTATTTTAATATTTTCCTGCAAAAATATGCAATAATCTGTACATAATACAATCGCTAATACTAATACTGATACTAGCACTAACACCAATACTCATTAAATTCACAAAAACATGATACAAAGTCATACATATACATATATAATGCCATATTGTGTGGTATTGGTTTAGCACTTAAAAAAATTAAGATGGCAAAAGCTAATAGAAAGACAGCTCTCACCTCTCCAGCAGATGAACCTTGCCTAAGGAAGAATCAGCCATGGGAGGAAACAATGACAGATGGAGAAAAAAAGAAGATAAACTCTGAATACAGAAGCCCAGAAAACATGGTAGAGCTATAAAATGTAAAAAAAATCGAGGTAACTATAAACGCATTCATAGATAGATTCACGCATAGATAGATAGATAGATAGATAGATAGATAGATAGATAGATAGATAGATAGATAGATAGATAGATAGATAGATAGATAGATAGATAGATAGATAGATAGCAGAATTACCACATACATAATTACAGTTAAAGTAGAATTGTCACAAACCATCATGTGAGTTTCCCTCTGTATATTTTAGGATAAAGAAAATTGCAGCAAAGAGATAAAAAGAGTATTGACTTGGCAGAGACATCTGAGAGATACGCTATGAAGGGATGTGCAGGGGATGGAGACACACACTGACACACACTGACGACTCTCACTGCCTCAGTGGCATGTGTTACAAGTGCAAGGAAAACAATAGGCCATAAACACTGCTTAAAAAGTCAACACGGCTCAAGGGCTAAATAATAGTCACATATTCTTCAGCTTTTCCTTTTCCTTAATGCTTAGCTATGTAACATCTATTAAACATCTAAAAGATATATATGGAAATAATATTAACTACAATGTAGCGAAGGAATTCAGAACATGAGCCACATGTCACACACATTTTAAGTAAGATAGTTGTGTAAATTATATTGAGCATTATTTAGACAACAAAAAAAGATTAGATAAAGTTCGGTTCATCCACATTTTAGAGTCTAAGAAGTTAAAAATCTATATTCTTAAGTTAATAGATCTTTCTTTCTTTTTTTTTCTCTCTCTCTCTCAAATCTATCTATCATCTATCTATCTATCTATCTATCTATCTATCTATCTATCTATCTATCTATCTATCTATCTATCTATCTATCTATCTATCTATCTATCTATCTATCTATCTACCTACCTATCTATCTATCTATCTATCTATCTATCATCTATCTATCTATCTATCTATCATCTATCTATCTATCTATCTATCTATCTATCTATCTATCTATCTATCTATCTATCTATATGTATGTCTCTCTCTCTCTCTCTCTCTCTCTCTCTCTCTCTCTCTCTCTCTGGAAGAATTTTGAGCCATTAGAAGGACATGATATGTTGAAGCAGGAAGGTGAAACTGTGGAACAATGCTATGGGGGGTTTATGTTGTTCATTATTCACAGTTTGTAAATGCACTTCTTTGCAACAAACAAAGGCTGTGATTTTTCAATAGCAGGAGGTCATAGATGTGTGAAATGATCTGTGAAATGGTTTGTGTGCCTGTGTCTGTTCTCACTCTTGTGGAAAGAACTAAATAAATATGTATAATTGATATTCAGAACTTGACGCTGTTTATTCACTTTATTTGGATGTGCAACAATTATTAACTAAAATTTCATAAACTACATTACCTAAATTTACCTTCATTCAATGTTAAATCATGTTAAACAATATTTTATTGTAAGAGTGATGAAATCAATAGAATAGAGTTTGCACAGTCTGATGTGTTCTAGATTCAATAAAAAGAAAATACCAGCTAAGTGTTTATTAACAGTACATGATATATAACTTTGTAGTGCTGCTGTAAGGATTAACAGATTTAAAAAATAGCCCTGCTCAATCTTTAACCCTCTGCAGGGCAGCTACTATTTCCAGTACGACATCTAGCAGTATTTAAAGTAAGAATACAGACAAAAATTCAACTTACTACTTAAACACGTTTGCAGGTTTATCTACACATATAACCCTCTCGATTGTGGCTACAAATATTGTTATGCTCTGACATTATATACCAGATGTTGGTATACCTGGTTACCTTTTATTTGGCCCACCATACTATTTGGGAAAAAAAGGTCACTGAATATCTTTATTAGGGTTCATTCCAACTCCATTTGACAACCTACTGGATTGTTTCTCATTGTAATGTAAGATTTACTGAACAACAACCTTTTTTAAAACAATATTTAGCTTTTTAGATTCGGTTTCTAACATATATTTTTTTTAATTTTGAATATTATCAAATCATAAATAAGAGGAACCAATCTTAATATCATTTGAAAACATTTTAAGATAATGTTTAGTATTATGCAACGTTTATTTTTAGCCAACAGCCCTTAATCAAGTTAGATTTTTGGACCTTTAAACCATATCAGAAATATGAACAGTGAACAACAACCTGGCTGTGGACAAAAGAGAAATAAATATACATCGCTGATATTTATAATAATAATAATAATAATAATAATAATAATAATAATAATAATAATAATAAAAAGCAGAAGAAGAAGCAGAAGAAGAGGAAGAGGAAGAAAAAAGAAGAAGAATATTATCTTTATTTTTATACTTGCATGTGAGCTTTTTGTTACTTTTTTAAATTAATATCTAATATTAATGGATGAATTTTATATTACTATTTTTTTTATTATTGTTCTAATGATCTTTTGAGTGGAATAAAAAAAGATGATACATTTCTCAATTTAAAAGAAAAACAGGAAAATGTATATAGAGAACTCCATTTATACAAGCACAAAAGCAATTGACATGAAAATGACAGCTCAGCATATATTGCAATTCATGCATATGGGGTCTGTCACCTCTAAATAAAGAAAAATCTAATTTGTTATATCGTCCTGTCAACCCATGAGGAGCAGCCCGGGTTATTCAGCCAGACTGTTTACACACAACACGTCCTCAAAGTAAACTGGCAGCTCAAAAGCAGGAGCTCTTTCATTTGTCAGGCATTAGTTTTCTGACTGTCTTACTCACTTTAGGATTGTGTGTAGAGCCTGGTAACTGAGCCTGACACACACACACACACACACACACACACACACACACACACACACACACACACACACACACACACACACACTCATTGGACATTCTGCTCACTTCAAAGCCACACAAATGTCACACTGCATGAAAGATGGAGGTTTATATCTGAAGCATGACAGAGCACCGGTGACCCGGACGACAAGTGCAAAAAAATACACACCAATGAGAAAAGAAGAACCTGTCACATTCCACACCGTGTTAGAAGCAGCCATTTTATCTGTTATCCCGAGAATGTGCTGGTGGCACATTATGATGGATGAGAATAGAAGTGGGCTGTCAGTAGCATAAATCAGAGGCAGCCAAGAGTAAAGTGGGTGATGAAGTGAACTGAAAACCCCTCTTATTGATGACATGATGAGTCATGGTGTGATGGGAATCAGTTGAAACAGAATAAAAGTGTAGTACATTTGGCACACCAAATTGATTGAGGGAGGGCTTGAGGATTTAATGAATTTCTAATGAATTCATCTAATGAATTTTTTTTTTTGCATATTATTTTATTTGCACTGATTTAAATACAGAAACCAAGTACTATACCTAATGATAGTTATAATCTATCTACTATACATGGTTCTGTAAACAAGATTTGGGAGGATTTATTTTAGAAAAGAATTATATGAGCAACAAAGAAATCAAAGCGTGTTTTTTTTTTTTTTACAGAATAAATGTAATTCTCTGTCCATTAAAACACAGAAAGTGTCATCTGACATTTTTACTATGGATTTTCTACATGTACAAATAAAGCAAAAAGTGCTGCTGATTCATAATTAAACAAATGTGAGTAATCTGAATCCTTTAGTTTGCAGTTAAAAACCTTTAGTTTTTTTTACATAGTTAAACAAAGTTTGGATGGATACCGTTTACTTTCCATTGAAAGGTTTATAGATCCTTTTCTTACTCATTTGCAGTTTTTCAGTCTGAAGTGAGATATTCGTCTCACTAATAAGGTAATAAAGTTTATTCATTGCCAGCTGATTTCTAAACCATTAAGAAAAAGATTTGAATGTTGAATTCGTCTACAAAGATTTTCCTTGACTTTTTTTAATGGCAGATTTTACTAAAATGACAGAATGTTGGTATCATTTACAAAAACCAACAATTAGTATTGGGTAAATCATTTTACATATTTGCATACAAGTAAAAGGCCCTAAAAGAAATGTAAGTTCTGCTCCAAGTTTGATCCACTGAACAGTATCTACCATGTCCAGGATGGAACAGTGTCTATTAAAGTAATACATAAAACCATGCTTGCTGTTTAAAAGCAAATATATTACTCTACCACATATTTACCAAATACTTTTAACCCCCAACTATATATTCTTAATTTGATCATTACCATTTTTATTATTGTGTTTTATGGTTACTTGGACAAAAGCTCTTAAGTTAAAATTATAAAAACCATAGCATTTAATAGACACTGTAACCTGACCGAGCTCAAAAATCTAAACAGTAACAAAGAACCTCTACGCCATATGTCCAGCAGCTGTTCAATAACTTTCCCGTTTGATCTTAATTCTTACAGCAGGGGGCGACACTAAGAGACCTCAGGGTTCGAAAAACTGTTTTTTTGCGGATGATACCCAAAAAATACAATATTGTATTGTTCTTGTTTGACAAAATTCCAATAAGAACCAATGCAATTTTAGTGTGCATCATTTATGCCTTAAACTGTGTAGTATATTCTATATTTAGATTAATTATTGCAGTGTACAGTATTGTCTTCAGTAATATCAAAATGCTGTCTATATAGCCATCTATCAATCCGCAATTAAACAGAGATAATAGCAGGTGAATGTGAATGCAGTATAAATCTTTTTATAAATAAGTTTGCATTCACATTCACCTGCTATCTGTTCCAGATATAATTCAAGATTAGAATTAGTGTCAAAAATTTTAGTTAAAATGATCCCATTGGTCCCGCTACTATTCCTGGTAGATTTTTAGAGTGTGACTCTATGGAAATCTTTTCCAAGTCATTGCAAAAGGGAGAAGTAGTTTTTTTTTACAGGAAGCATTTTGTCAATTTGGTGAACGAATAAATTAAAGGAATATTCAATTATTATATAATATTATATAATAAAGAAAATAAGAAATAATGAATGAAGAAAAGTTGAAATGTGACGAGGAGTATATTTACCGTCACATTCTAATTATCTGTGAAACAGCTTGTTCTTCTGTTACATGATGTGTCCCAGTATTTGCATTGTCTTTTGCTACACACTTAAATATATTACATTTTTCTTTGAAAAATTGTACGAGTGCTTAGAATAAGTAGGAGGATGTGACACAGAAAAGTGACTGTATAAGTGTTCTGTAAGGTTTATTTCTTGAAGGAGTCTCCAGGCTCAGCACTCAGCAGTCTCAGCATTGTATATTTGACGATTTAAAAGCAATAACTACGTTTTCTGACATTCTGAAGTCCTCACAGGAATAGATTTTACTGTTTCTCAGTAGCATGACAAAGTCCAACGCTAACGCTCTGTAACTTTTACGTTTATAGATGATGAATAGGCATGCCCTTTCATGTCTTTATTTATATGTTGCAGTAAAAAGATTAACTGATGATGTGTAAATGAAGAAATTCTTATATTTACATATGTTTAACTCTTGTCTTACTGTCAGTGATATGTAATATTAATGCATCATTTGAATAACAAGACAAAGTGTTTCTGAATTTGGAGCATCGAAGCCAGAGTCAAAACCACATGCTCCTGAGGTGCCAGTGTCCAGTGATCCTCCTCCTTTCTTCTCTTTCTGCCTGATTTATCCTGATACTACTTTGAAATGTATTTTAATATAAACAGTCTGAAACAATGGCATAGGACTGGAATTTGCATTAACACTTCTGCATTTAAAGACCCATCAACATGATCAGCACAACTGCACATTGAATGGACATTTTCTGCCACCCAGGTGAGGATGGCTTCCCTTTTGAATCTGGTTCCTCTCAAGGTTTCTTCCTCATACCATTTCAGGGAGTTGTTTTCTTGCCACTGTTACCACTGACTGGCTTATAAACGTATAAGGGACAAACTTATAGGAACTGAATTTATAAATTACAATTTTATGATCTCTTTATTTGTGTAATTCTGCTTTTAAACAATGTCCATTGTTAAAAGTGCTATACAAATTAATCTGAATAGAATTGAAGTCAATTGAATTGAATTAAGTTACCATGCTTGCAGGAGGCGTTGGACCACCATCCACAACAACTATAGTGGAAACCCAGAGAAGATTCTCTGCAGCTTGAAATGATTTAGGAGGTATGTTGCACGTGTAGCAGATACCTCCGGGGCATGTTTTATCATTTCCCGAATCGGAGCAGTGACATTCTTCCACACATGCTCATTCTGTCCATTAGAAAGCCAGAATCAGGAAGAGCAATTGCAGCCTTCACCAATTTACTTGTAAAGTGTTTCATTACAGAAAATGTTTACTACTAATAATTTGGGAATGTTTACCTCAGATCAATAGCATCCTTGTAATTGTGTTTGGTTTAAATTTAATAGCATGTAAGTGAAGCATTATAGTGGATACATTTGTATCATCTGGTATTTCTACTGTGTTAGCTTGTAGCACGTAGCATATCGGCAACTGTGGAAAAAGTCTGCTGGTTGCTGGGTTGTTTACATATTTTATTGCAGCAAACAGGTGAAATGGTTGGGTGACAGATAACGCTGATAATGTTAATCATTACACTTTACAAGAATCACAAAACTGCACAAAAATGGAGGAGAATTGCGATTAATCAATATATTAATCAACAAAAACAAACAAACAAACAAACATATTAGTATATGAATAAATAAAACATTTCATTTTATCCCAGTATTGATCGCCTACAGGCCAGTATCTTTTACACAGACAGTACAGAAGTACACAAATGTGCTTAAAGTATTTTTTCTCTTCCTGTTCTGATCTAGCATGAATCTCTACACTGTGGTAAAAATACCAACATTTCCAATAGCTCTCATGCCCTCATTCTGTCACTGGATCTCAAAGCACAAGCTGAAATGCTCCATGAATGAAGGGTTTAATGAAAACAAGAAGCAAGGTTCTTTCCATGCAGTTGCCTAATAAAAACAAAAGCAATTGTCTATTTGCTGTTATGTTATTTCCAAATCTTTTAGACAATTTATTATAAATAATAACTGTGTCAAATTTAAGAAGTAATGTTTTATATTAAGCATGTGCAAAATGGTAACAGTTAATTATACTGTGCAATACTTAGAGTGCAATACTTAGAGATTTACTTATTATTTATTAATTATATCAAATTTAAATGTTTTTGGTCAT